>NC_064929.1:192786082-193131082 GCF_023897955.1 Schistocerca gregaria | reverse complement strand
CCTCTCCCCCCCTCCCCATGAATCATGGACCTAGCCGTGGTGGGGAGGCTTGCGTGCCTCAGCAATACAGATAGCTGTACCATAGATGCAACCACAATGGAGGGGTATCTGTTGAGAGGCCACACAAACGTGTGGTTCCTGAAGAGGGGCAGCAGCCTTTTCAGTAGTTGCAAGGGCAACAGTCTGGATGATTGACTGATCTGGCCTTGTAACAATAACCAAAACGGCCTTGCTGTGCTGGTACTGCTAACGGCTGAAAGCAAGGGGGAAACTACGGCCGTAATTTTTCGCAAGGGCATGCAGCTTTACTATATGATTAAATGATGATGGCGTCCTCTTGGGGAAAATATTCCGGAGGTAAAATAGTCCCCATTTCATATCTCCGGGTGGGGAATACTCAAGAGGATGTCATTATCAGGAGAAAGAAAACTGGCGTTCTACGGATAGGAGCATGGAATGTCAGATCCCTTAATCGGGCAGGTAGGTTAGAAAATTTAAAAAGGGAAATGGATAGGTTAAAGTTAGATATAGTGGGAATTAGTGAAGTTCGGTGGCAGGAGGAACAAGACTTCTGGTCAGGTGACTACAGGGTTATAAACACAAAATCACATAGAGGTGATGCAGGAGTAGATTTAATAATGAATAGAAAAATAGGACTGCGGGTAAGCTACTACAAACAGCATAGTGAACGCATTATTGTGGCCAAGATAGATACGAAGCCCACACCTACTACAGTAGTACAAGTTTATATGCCAACTAGCTCTGCAGGTGACGAAGAAATGTATGATCAAATAAAAGAAATTATTCAGATAGTGAAGGGTGACGAAAATTTAATAGTCATGGGTGACTGGAATTCGGTAGCAGGAAAAGGGAGAGAAGGAAACGTAGTAGGTGAATATGGATTGGAGCTAAGAAATTAACGAGGAAGCCGCCTGGCAGAATTTTGCACAGAGCACAACTTAATCATAGCTAACACTTGGTTCAAGAATCATAAAAGAAGGCCGTATACATAGAAGCAGCCTGGAGATACTGACAGGTTTCAGATAGATTATATAATGGTAAGACAGAGATTTAGGAACCAGGTTTTAAATTGTAAGACATTTCCAGGGGCAGATATGGACTTTGACCACAATCTATTGCTTATGACCTGTAGATTAAAACTGAAGAAACTGCAAAAAGGTGGGAATTTAAGGAGATGGGACCTGGATAAGCTGAAAGAACCAGAGGTTGTACAGAGTTTCAGGGAGAGCATAAAGGAACAATTGACAGGAATGAGGGAAAGAAACACCGTAGAAGAAGAATGGGTAGCTTTGAGGGATGAAGTAGTGAAGGCAGCAGAGGATCAAGTAGGTAAAAAGACGAGGGCTAGTAGAAATCCTTGGGTAACAGAAGAAATATTGAATTTAATAGATGAAAGGAGAAAATATAAAAATGCAGGCAAAAAAGTATACAAATGTCTCAAAAATGAGATCAACAGGAAGTGCAAAATGGCTGAGCAGGGATGGCTAGAGGACAAATGTAAGGATGTAGAGGCTTATCTCACTAGGAGTAAGATAGATACTGCCTACAGGAAAATTAGAGAGACCTTTGGAGATAAGAGAACCACTTGTATGAATATCAAGAGCTTAGATGGAAACCCAGTTGTAAGCAAAGAAGGGAAAGCAGATAGGTGGAAGGAGTATATAGAGGGTCTATAGAAGGGCGATGTACTTGAGGACAATATTATGAAAATGGAAGAGGATGTAGATGAAGATGAAATGGGAGACATGATACTGCGTGAAGAGTTTGACAGAGCGCTGAAAGACCTGAGTTGAAACATGGCCCCTGGAGTAGACAACATTCCATTGGAACTACTGACGGCCTTGGGAGAGCCAGTCCTGACAAAACTCTACCATCTGGTGAGCAAGATGTATGAGACAGGCAAAATACCCTCAGACTTGAAGAAGAATATAATAATTCCAATCCCGAAGAAAGCAGGTGTTGACAGATGTGGAAATTACTGAACTATCAGTTTAATAAGTCACAGCTACAAAATACTAAACGCGAATTCTTTACAGACGAATGGAAAAACTAGTAGAATCCGACCTCGGGGAAGATCAGTTTGGATTCCATAGAAATGTTGGAACACCTGAGGCAATACTGACCCTACGACTTATCTTAGAAGCTAGATTAAGGAAGGGCAAACCTACGTTTCTAGCATTTGTAGACTTAGAGAAAGCTTTTGACAATGTTGACTGGAATACTCTCTTTCAAATTCTGAAGGTGGCAGGGGTAAAATACAGGGAGCGAAAGACTATTTACAATTTGTACAGAAACCAGATGGCAGTTATAAGAGTTGAGGGACATGAAAGGGAAGCAGTGGTTGGGAAGGGCGTGAGACAGGGTTGTACTCTCTCCCCGATATTATTCAATCTGTATATTGAGCAAGCAGAGAAGGAAACAAAAGAAAAATTCGGAGTAGGTATTAAAATCCATGGAGAAGAAATAAAAACTTTGAGGTTCGCCGATGACATTGTAACTCTGTCAGAGACAGCAAAGGACTTGGAAGAGCAGTTGAACGGAATGAATAGTGTCTTGAAAGGAGAATATAAGATGAACATCAACAAAAGCAAAACGAGGATAATGGAATGTAGTCGAATTGATGCTGAGGGAATTAGATTAGGAAATGACACACTTAAAGTAGTAAGGGAGTCTTGCTATTTGGGGAGCAAAATAACTGATGATGGTCGAAGTAGAGAGGATATAAAATATAGACTGGCAATGGCAAGGAAAGCGTTTCTGAAGAAGAGAAATTTGTTAACATCGAATATAGATTTAAGTGTCAGGAAGTCGTTTCTGAAAGTATTTGTTTGGAGTGTAGCCATGTATGGAAGTGAAACATGGACGATAAATAGGTTGGACAAGAAGAGAATAGAAGCTTTCGAAATGTGGTGCTACAGAGGAATGCTGAAGATTAGATGGGTAGATCATGTAAGTAATGAGGAGGTATTGAATAGGATTGGGGAGAAGAGAAGTTTGTGGCACAACTTGACTAGAAGAAGGGATCAGTTGGTAGGATTTGTTTTGAGGCATCAAGAGATCACAAATTTAGCATTGGAGGGCAGCGTGGAGGGTAAAAATCATAGAGGGAGACCAAGAGATGAATACACTAAGCAGATTCAGAAGGATGTAGCTTGCAGTAGGTACTGGGAGATGAAGAAACTTGCACAGGATAGAGTAGCATGGAGAATTGCAGCAAACCAGTCTTAGGACTGAAGACCACAACAACAACAACCTTCTCAGGACACTACAATAAAATTTTCAGATTAATTGCACGATTAGAATTGGAGTTATGTCTTTTTATAAAAAAGACAATAAAAAATTAAAAATTAAAATTTCTGCAAAAATATTAATCCTGCATATTTTATAATATTTTTCCGTTAAAACACAGCTTTTTTGCTTGACACAATCAAATTTTTATGTTTGTGCATTAATAAATATGGCTTTAATGATTTTTTAATAAATGTTTACATTTTCCATTACATTCCCCCTTAAGAGAGGAACCAAAAAACAGTACTGCATCCTCAAGGCATTCATTCTCCAAACAGAACTCCTGTCTCAATTGAGCATGATGTGATAACAAAAAGGCACCTTCTGAGTTTTAGTGAGGGGAAAACTGAAAGCAACGAAAGAGAACCCAAGAAGACTTCTGTACAGCTGCTTGAAGTTAATGCTCAGCTGAAGTCACAGAAGGAGCTGAAACAAATGCAAAAGTTCTCAACACAGAGAACAAGTGTACCCATCACACTCACTGATTACACAATTCCATTGATGGCCATAAGGAATACTGTAACACTTAACAGCAATCCCTGAATGATGCTGTTCTTCCGTATATGAGACAGAAATTGCCTCTGAAATCCTAGCGACGGAGTATGGTCAAGATATGGCGATTCCAGGTGATACTGCAGCTTTATGCATTTGGAAAAAAGACATCAGTAAGGTGCATGTAGCTGTAGTGGAAAATTAAGAAAGACAGGGTTGTACCCTATCCCTGATGTTATTCAATATGTATGTAGAGCAAGCTGTGAAGGAAATCAAGACACATTTGGAAAGGGGAATTAAAGTCCTGCTAGAAGAAATAAAACTTTTGCAAATTGCTGTTGACACCACAGTAGCTCTGTCAGACAGCAAAAGACTGGGAAGAACAGTTGAACAGACTTGACATCACCTTGAAAAGAGGTTATGAGATGAACATCAACAAAAAATAAAACAAAGTTAATGGAACACAGTTGAATTAAATCAAGCGATCTTGGGAGTATAATAATAGGAAATGAGATACTAAAAGTATCAAACAAGTTTTGCTATTTGGGCAGTAAAATAGCAGACAGTGACAGAGAGGATATAAAATGCACTTCTGCAAACAAAAATTTGAGCACTGAATACAAATATGACAGGCGGGAAATCTTTTCTGGAGGAATTTGTCTTCAGTGTAGCCTTGCACATAAGGGAAACATGGACAGTGAACAGTTCAGAGAAGAAAATAACAGTAATTTCTGGAGTGTGGTTCTGCCAAAGAACGCTAAAGATTAATCATATACCTAATGAAGAGGAATGATATTGAACTGCGGGGAAAAAAGGAAGTTATGGTCGAGAGATCACATTCTGAGCTTTTCAGGAATTATCAGTTAGGTTATAGAGGGAAGTCTAAGACATAAAAATGGTACAGGGAGACCAAGGTTCAAATAGGTGGTTGGTAAAAGCATGCCGGGCTGCCAATTCCAACAGGACAATGTGATCAGTTGTTGACTGCCTATTCAGGAAGTCACAGTGATAGCTGGACAAAATTTTTTATGATCCACAATTCTCTACAGAAATTTGCAAAGCAGATTAGTGAGACTGATTGGTCTACAGTGGTTAACAAAAGATGGATTTTTTGCCTGGCTTACATACTTGGACTGCTGCATTTTTTCCTCGATTTTAAGAAAACTGTTTGTGAAAGAATGCGATATTTCCACATCTTACAGAGTGATATCGTGTCTAAATAAAGTACTGAATTCCTTTTTGTTATTTGCAATAGTTACTGTGGTACATCAAATTAAGTAAAGAGCACTGCAGAAAAATTTAAAGAGTTTGTGGTGGTAAAACCACATTGTTTAAACTTCGTGTATTGGTAATTTTATTTAAAAGTGGGAGAAGAATGGTATTTCATTTCATTCTTGTGTTATTAGTTTTTATATTTGCCAGACGGTCACGTGCAGCAAGACAATTCTGTCCCTGCACATCGAGAATCATGTGGTCCAAACAATTGTCATATTTCATGATTGGTTCAAGACAATGAAATGAGGATTTTTGCAAATTTATGGACTGATAACTGAGGTTTACAGTAATGTGATGAATGATGCATCAGTTCAGAACTGGTGTATTATGTTTAATTGCAGACAGAAGAATTCATGACAAAAGTCGCTCATACCAGCCTTCAATGGTGACTGACAGACTCAAAGCAAGATCGAAACAAAGAAAATGCAAGAAGACAGGCATTTCACAATTAGTGGACTGCAACCATTCTTTCCAGATATTTCAAGAACTGTGTTGTAAGAGATTGTTAATACAGAGCTGGGCTATAAAAAGAAGTGTATGCCAACTAGGTCCCTTGAATTTTGTCAAACACAAAATCTGGTATTGCAGCATAGCAATTTTGAAAGGTCACCAGAAGACATGGATTTTTATGACAGGAACTATGCAGCACTTCTATGAGTGTTAGTGTTGCTGCTGCAGCACAGGTCACTACGGTGTGCCCATCTTGCCGGCTGACAAGTGCTTTTGGCTGCCACATAAAGCTGGCAGTGCAGAGACTCTGTCCTGTTGTGATTGCACTTCTCTCGTGTATTGTTATCATAACCCATTGATTGTTTAATATTTGCTACACCCTAGGTTGTCAGTTGGGATTACACATTAGGACTTACTACTCTGCAGTGATGTCTCCGTTGTCTGTTGTCTTGTGCTGTTTTCCTCCTGTTCACACTCAGTGACTTGCTGTTGATGGCTGTTAGCCTGTGTCTACAGGTTCCTGAGTAGTTCTCCGTCCTGTCACAATATCGAGTCACTATATTTATATTTTTGTTGCTCAGCCATGGCCTTGTATGCAGCTATGAAGGACTTTCTTTCTTCTTTGGGTAGTTATTGCTTTAAGCAAATATAATACAGCTATGATAATTTCTCTTGAAGAATATATAAAGAACTCCTTGTGTGTGTGTGTGTGTGTGTGTGTGTGTGTGTGTGTGTGTGTGTGTGTGTAGCAAATATAATACAGCTATGATAATTTCTCTTGAAGAATATATAAAGAACTCCTTGTGTGTGTGTGTGTGTGTGTGTGTGTGTGTGTGTGTGTGTTTATACGGTATCGCATCTGTCGAAAACCTCCACTGTGGAAGACTGTGACAAGGGGTGCTGCTGCATCATGATAATGCACTTTCCCATACCACAAATGTTGCACCGTAGAAGTTACGTCAACTCAAGTGGGAGACACTCGAGCACTCGCCCTATAGTCCTGGTCTTTCTCCATGCAATTAAGACACCTCTGATCCCTCAAAAAAGAACTCAGAGGGTCGACGAATAGTGTCCGAAAAGGATGTGCAGCAGGCAGTTATGTACATTTTCATGCAATAGGGCACAGTGTTTTACCAAGCACTTATCTTCAACACGGTGCATCGGTGGGACGATTGCCTCAATGCTCACTGTGATTCTGCCCAATTGTTGTACCGATTCTGAAATGCCCAGCCTTCAAACAAACGTTTTAACTGTCCCTTATAAAATAAAAGAAGTCGGAACTTAAAGGGGAATGTTAAGGTGTTCATTTTTCACATGTATTATTTGATAATGGAATGGTAGGAAAATAGTCTGACAGCAGTTCTGTCAACCCTCTACCTACCACTTTTGTGTTAAATGCAAAATGCTCATGTGGATGTAGTTCCTTACCTGAGACTGACAAGTTTTCTTGGAAACTTGGCAAATGGCACTCCAGTAACGAGGGAATAGCTGAATATCAGGCAGCGTACACTGGACAGTTCGAGGATACTGCTCAGACCTGGTCGTAACTTCCGAAAATCCAATTGTTCCATCACCAATGTGCGAAGTCTCGGTAGCCCGATGAGGCAGGGGACGAAGGCTCTGCCGAGACCTATGCAACCTGACACGTCCAGTCTGGAAAAAACAAGTATGCTATCATTTATCTGGGAACATGTTGGCTGAGGAAATTTAATGAATTCTATTTCTAGTTGTAATCTGTGAAAACATGTTACAAAATTAAACTCCAATCGAATGGAGATGAGGGGTGTAGGGAATGACAGATATACACGGTGGCCAAAATAAGAAGAGGCCCCAGGTCTTGTAAACAACACGCAGGCAATTCACTCTTTTTTTTTTTTTTGAAAATACAGAAAACCGGTTACTAAATTATTATTATGAAAAACAATGTACTGAACATTCCATAGGTCAACAGTTCACAGGTGGTGCTGAAAATGTTCAGCAGAAACATTACTAAACAACTCAGCATGATTCCACACATTTGTGGAAACTTATGCCAATTCATTTGATGTGATTTCTGCAATGGAACTGAGAATGTTTGTTTACAATTCTTCAGTTGTATGTTGGTTGTTACTGTAGACATTATCCTTTAAATTACCCCACAAATAAAAATCATGGGTAGGCAGATTGGGCGATTTGGAAGGTTATAAACCTGTGGAAACAGCACATTATTGTCTCAAAAGTTTCATCACTGTATGACATTGAAAACCATGTAGTATGTGACAAAGTGCCATCTTGCTGAAAAGGTGCATACTCTCGTTCTTCCTCAGTCAGCTGTGCTATGAATGTCTGCAACAATTCTGTTACACACATTTGAGAACGGGTAAAGAAAATGAGGTCTACAATCCATTGGCATGAAACTGCACACAAAATGCCTACTTCCAAATAATGCAGAGGCACCTAAAAGCATTCCCTGGGATTGTCTGTTTAACAATAGCATGTGGTTTGAGAGTTCATCTACCCGCTAAGGTGAAATTGTGCTTTAAGTTGAAATAGAGATTTGGATCAAGACAACCATCAGTGATCTGTTGGTTTTAATGTTTGCATCACTCTTACTTTGTACGCTTGAATATGTAACAGCTTCAACATGTTCCGGCATGATGTTCGTTTGATGTTTGGTTGGGAGGACTGCATCGACTACAGGGACTTATCCCTTGCATGCCTCCTGTGAGACCCACCTGCCCACAATCTACATATGTTATGTTCCTAATAGATATTTGCCCATCCACTCATTAGTGTGCACGAGTAGTGAGTGGATGGGAAAATATCTATTAGGTACATTACGTATGTAGATTGTGGACAGTTGGGAATGTGGGTCTGCAGTCGCGCTATTCATCTGTGTCCTCGGTGGCTCAGATGGATAGAGCATCTACCATGTAAGCAGGAGACCCTGGGTTCGGGTTTCAGTCGGGGCACACATTTTCAGCTGTCCCCATCGAGGTATATCGACAACACCTGTCGGCAGCTGAGGGTTTCAATTAATTATCATTTATGATTTGTATAGTTTGTTCTGCATGGCGAACAAACGGCATGCATATCTGCTGAGGAGAAAGTCACAGTGGTAGTTTGGCAGCTTCTGCATACAGACCCTTAACTGAGCTAGTGTAAAAGGTGCCAGTTGCTACATGGATGCCATGGTGTGGTTCAAACGGACAAAGGATCAGTACAAATGGAGAAGAGTGGCCCAATCCACTCCCCAGGAAGTACCATTGAGGACATATAGGACATTGAGGGACAGCATACAGCTGGCGGCCAGGTAAGACACATGAGAGGACCAAGAAAGTTTCCTATTGAGCATGAGCCCCAGGAATAGCAGACACGACCAGACTGTGATAACGTCATAGCCTGCTTTGGTCTTTCAAGCACTGCTCTATCAAAGGTGAGAAAAAGACTGCATGTGGGCACTAAGGATCCAGCTACGTTTTTCATTGTCCAATAGATGGCAATGACACCCTGATCAGAGAGGCATGTTTGGATTTCTGCCTCAGTCAGACTACTGAGCAGCCTAGTGTAAAAAACACTACGGGAAGAATTCAGAGTTGTAGGCTATGTCACCAACGTGGCGATCATCTTAAAACCTGCCATCTTGCATTCAACTCAAAAATTTCCAATGGGAAGGTGGTCCTGTGACATATAAACAGCTAGAGAACTTCACCAGAAAAACGATGACGTTATTTTGAACACAGCTTTATTCATTCTAGAGTTATAACCAATTATGTGTGGCAGCAGTGATACGCTCAGCAGCATGAGTGTTATGTACTGAAAAGGCATTAAGCTGACATTACACACTCCCGAGAGAACACCAACAATTACAGAAATGTTTTGATATGCTGTCCATATGTCTGCTATCCTCCAAGCCCAGTCCTGATGAATTCTGACCAACTTATCCGGCTGAATTTGACCACAGACATCAACAATGAGCTGCTTAAGATGAACAATAACCCATACTTTCACAGCATAAACCAGTGCTTTAACATGACACTACAGGTAAAAATCCAAATGAGTTGAACTTGGTGAATGAGGTGGCCACTCCACTGTACCCCTATAACCAATCCCCTATTGGGGAAAGTGCTCATACAGGTATGCCCTCACACTGTGTCCATAACATGATGGGGCTCCAACTGCTGGAAGAATTCTGGAAATGTCCTATCCTCCATTAATAGCTAAGGAAACACCTCGATCATATAACCGTTGGCTGTTCATGAATTTTCAATAGAAAATAGTCTCACCACTTTGGTACCCCACACACCACAATAGGCTGGCTGTTACTTTTTGTGAGCCGACTCAATCCAGTGCAGATTTGTGTCCGATCAGTATCTGTGATTCTGCTTTTTCACCACAATATTGATAAAGAAACTGATTTCATCACTGAATAGTACCTGATAAGGAAAACCAGGATCTATCTGCAGTTGCTGTATCATCCATTCTGCAAATTGTACCTGATGGTCTGGGTCATTATCATTCAGTTTAATTTTGTATAGGTGCCATTTGTGCTCCAATAAAATTCACAGGATTGAGGTACAACTAACCCCACACTCTAGTGGCAGGCGGCAAATGCTCCATTGCGGTCTCTCAGCAAACAATGCCAGCACACTCACTGCTGCTCCTTAATCGGTGGCAGCTTTTGGTCTTCCTACTTTTGGTTTGTCTGTGATGGAACCTGTTGCCTGGAATTTGGCCAACAGTTTGGCAACTGCACTGTCTGGTCGGATGACAACTGTTGAAATCATCAGCAATGACTAATGCACTTATTTCTCCTGACACCAGGATGATTTTGATCCATTCTTCTTGTGTTAATGACATTTTTGTAACCTGCAAATGAGGGAATGACATTTAAAACGTGAGCAGAAGTAAATGTTACCTACCATTTAAACACATGTAACTTGTAAGGCATGGGATTTGCAATGTTTAAAACTCCCTTTGATGCCTTGTAGGTACATGCTACACAACTCATTATAACTTGAGAATGAATGAAGCTATGTTCAAAATAGCAACATAATTGTTTTTCTGGTGAACTCTCTACCTGCCTGGCATGTCACACAAGCACCTTCCAGTGGAAATCTTAGAGCTGAATCCAAGATGGCTGCCATGTTGGTGTCATAGCCTATTAGTTTTTTCCCCTCCCCTTCCTCATGTGTACGGATTTTTATTTTACTGTTTTCTACTAGGTTTGGATTTTATGAGGATGTTCCCAGACTTTTGGTCCATCTGTACTATGTGTGGTTGTGCTGAAGTACTGATCATTTGCATATCCGAATGTTTCGTACACTACATGCCAATCCGGTATTTGTTGGAGGCTGCCTTGATAGTGCTGCAATTTTAATGGCCACCAGTGTATTTTTATTTAATGTCATGACTCAATGACTCTCAACACAATTTCAGTCATGGTATCAGCGACTAATTATTACAATTACTGACTGTTTCACCAGTATTTTCCATTTCTCAGCCCAGTACTTTGTATGCTCTACATGGAAAAGTCAGCAACATAACTGCTCACATATCAAGATCTTCCAAATGGTAGATCTGGGAGAAGGCAGCGTCAGAAAGTTGCACGACATTTCTGACAATGAGTTCCCGCAAAGCAGGGCATCCGTGGCTGATGGCAATTACTGTCTCGTTGTCCAGATAAAATGCTCCTCGCAGATCCAGCAGTCTCAGTTTTGTCAGCCCACCAGTCCTAAAAAACACAATCAAGTATGTTATGGAATGTTAATTTTTCTTCAATATGTAAAAATTAGAAAGAAATCTCTCAAGCTCCTAACATGCACCCTGCCTACCAACTTTCACTGCTTTGGTATGCTAATAAGATACCACTCTAAAGTAACTGTTGCAAAAATATTTGGGTGACAATGCTACCAATTTTTGAAATATATAGGTCACAAATCATTTATTGCATTTGGACCAGGTAGAACTGTTGGAACACCTGTGTTCTTTACAAGTGTGGTTGTACTTATGAGGTGCAAAGCCTGATTGTGTATCAAATGTTAAGAATGTAGGAAAAGCCAGATTGCTACTTACCATAAAGAAGACATGTTAAGTTGCACATAGGCACAACTGAAAGACACTTACAAAAAGATTTCGACCACACCCTTCACCAACAAAAGAGAAACAGTGAAACAAATGCCATTGATACCACAAGCAAATACACACACACACACACACACACACACACACACACACACACACAGCTGCCAACTATGGCAGATCACATGTGTGTGTGTGTGCGAATGTACACCTGTCCTTTTTCCCCCTAGGGTAAGTCTTTCCGCTCCCGGGATTGGAATGACTCCTTACCCTCTCCCTTAAAACCCACATCCTTTCGTCTTTCCCTCTCCTTCCCTCTTTCCTGAAGAAGCAACCGTCAGTTGCGAAAGCTAGAAATTTTGTGTGTGTGTTTGTGTGTTATTTTATTGTGCCTGTCTACCGGCGCTTTCCCGTTTGGTAAGTCTCGGAATCTTTGTTTTTAATATAATTTATTTATTTATTTAAAGCTTTGCTATCTTTCAGGTCAATCTTGGGAGCTGGAGTACAAATACACTCTCTGATCAATACTATTCAGACACCCCTATATAACACAGAATCTACATCTACATCCATAGCCTGCAACCCACTAAAGTGCATGGCAGAGGGTACATGCCATTTACCAGTTATTAGGGTTTCTTCCTGTTCCAATGATGTATGGCGCACAGGAAGAATGAGTCTTTAAATGCCTCTGTCCATGTCTTAATCTAATCTTGTCCTCACAATCCCTATGCGGGTGAGTCATCAATTACAGCCAGTTCTTGAAACTTGAGGCAGTTTAGGTGCATATTCCAGAGTCTGTAAGTTCATTTTCTTCAGACACTCTCTCATGGGCCAAACAAACCTGTGCCATTCATGCTGCCTCTCTCTGTATACATACAATATGACCCCATTAGTCCTATTTGGTATGGGTCTCACACACCTGAGCAATATTCTGGAACAGGTTGCATGAAGGACTTGTACACTCTCTTCTTTGTAGCCTAATTGCATTTTCTCAGTATAGTATCAATAAACTTAAGTCCACTGCCTGCTGTACCCTAAACTGAGCCTATGTGATCATTCCGTTTCATTCCCTACAAATCACTAAATCCAGGTATTTGTACAGGTTGGCGAATTCAAACTGCGAGTCACTGATACTATAGCAATAGGACCCTACTTTTTTTGTTTTGTTTTGTGAAGTGCATAATTTTACATTTCTGAACATTTAAAACAAGTTGCCAATCATGACACCAGTTTGAAATCTTATCAAGATCTTACTGAATATCTATGTCTCCTTTGGGACAGTGGTTTATTACAGATAACTGCATCATCTGCACATTGTCTGAGGTTTCTATTAATATTGTTCATAAGGTCATTACTATACAACATGCACAGCAAGGGTCCCAACACACTTCCTTAGGACAAATCTGAAGTTACTTATACATCTGACTACATCACTATGTCCAAGGTAACCTGCTGAATCATCCCCACCAAAAAATTAAATCCAGTAACAAATTTCGCTTCATACACCATACGATCATACTTTTGCAATAAGTGTGATGTGGTACTGAGTCAGATGCTTTTCAGAAATCAAGACATAAGGAATCTATCTTACTGCCTGGCAAGAAGGTTTCATTATGTCATGTGAGAACAGCGCGAGTTGAGTTTTGGGTAACTGATATTTCTGTGATACACGCTGGTTGGCTAGGAGGATGTCAATGCGTTCAAGATACCTCAGTATGTTTGAGCTCAGAATGCATTCCAAGATTCGACAACAAATTGATGTCAAGGATATTGGACAGCAGTTTTGTGGATTACTTCTACAACCCTTCTTGTGGACAGGTGTGACCTGTGTTTTTCCAAGAACTGTGCTTGTTTTTTTTTTTTTTGTTGGAGGGATCTACAATAGATTATAGTTAACTAGGTTGCAAATTCAGTACAGAATCTGACAGGGATTCCATTGGGCACTGGAGCTTTGTTCAGTTTCAATGATTTCAGTTGTTTCTCAACACCACTGATAACTAACACTTATTTCATTCAACTTTTCAGAGTGAAGCGGTTTAAACTGTGGCAATTCTTCTTGATGCTCCTCAGTACAGGAACATTTGAAAATGATGTCATGTATTTCAGCTTGTGCTTTGGTGCCCTCAATTTCAGTTCCTGTCTTATTTGTGAGTGACTGGTTGCTAACTTTACATATGACCAGAATTTCCTTCGGTTTTGCAAAAGATCATTTAACAATATTCTGCTAAGGTATCCACTGAGGGCTTTGTGCATTGCTCTCTTGACAATCAAACCTGTTTCATTTGGAATCTCAATCATCTCTAGTCTTATTATGCAGTAGTTGCTGTTTCTTTAGAGGAACTGACCACTAGATGTCACAAAGTGGATGCACCTGTACACAAGGTGACAGGGATTATTTCATTGTAATACGGCTCAGTGAATTTGAACATGGACTAGGTACTGGATGACAGCTTAGTGACAAACCCCTCAGAGACATTTTCAACCAGTCTAACGCTTCCCCAGCTGACTTTTGGCAATGTGATTGTGAACTGGAAACATGACAGAACAACCTCAACTAAACTAACATAAGGCTTACCTCATGTACTGGGACTGCCGAGTGGTATGGAGGGTGGTTATAAGAAAATCTATGAAATTAGTGGAAGGAATCACTTGTGAGTTTCAAAGTGCTACCAACAGATCAGATGGCAGAATCAGTATGGATATGGAGTTAAAAAGAATGGGATACAATTATTTAGCAACTCCTCACAAGCCACAATTTTCTGTAACCAGTGCTAACAAGGGAAACTGTCCAACCCACCCCCTCAGATTTACTGGTAAGATGGCCCAGTGGATAGTCCATCAAAAACTAAACATGGAAACATCCATGTCAGCACTGCTGCTATCAGTGAATGCCTGCGTTTACCAGAAATCCTCGAAATGGCTTCCCACACTTTCATAGAACCAGGGGTACGGTTGATGGAGTCGAGAAACGCTTGCCATGACTGCTTTTGATCTCCTTAATGATGCATCAAGCATTGGCTCATTTAAGTCGAAAGGCTGTGAGGTTGTCTGCTGTCGGACAGCATTTAAACGGTCAAAGAGCCGCACATCTGTCCTGGATAGCTGAGCAATACTCACCTGTCCACCGAGGTACAGGTCACCTTCTAAGATGACCTAATGACTACTGTGGATATGTCAGCAGCACGATGGATCATACACTTTATGTGGTCCACCCATTCCTAGCTGAACAGTGCCCAGTTAGCCCTACTGATCAACTATTTTGATGGTGTCTGGTCCAGCAGACTTCCATCCAGTGGATGGATCCACAGCAGGAAGGGGTCATTTGAACGAAGTTCTTCAGTTGCTTCCCACTATGCTGAGTGTGCTACGGCTGGAGAGCAGAAAGAGAGGTCAGTGGCAGAAGATGACCAGTAGCAGCCGAGAAATGTGTGGGGCTGCCTGAGCTGAGGATGCACAGCTCCTGAGACATCATGAGGTTTTCCAAACACTCGAGCCCTGGGGAAGTATCGTGTGAGCCCCGAACTACATTATGGGCATTGAAATCACCCAATAGGAGAAACGTGTGGGGAAGTTGTTCAATAAGTACTGTGAGAGTCTCAGAATCTATTGCATCCTGCGGATGTAAGTACAGGGAGCAGACGATGATCATAGGACCAGCATGGACTGCAACGGCTACTATTTGTAGGTCAGTAACTAAGGGGAGAGCAGGGGAGTAGTGTGTGTTATTGAGAAACACAACGTCACCTCCCTTGGTTTGTTCCCCAGTCAGGTCATCCTTATGGTGGAGGGTATTGCCCTACAGCAAAGACGCATCACTAGCTTATTATGTGGTTCCTGCAAACACAAGCACAAGCACAAGAGTTTCACTTCCTCCACATGAGTCCTGAACCTATTCATGTACTACTGTAGTATGGGAGCCATTTATCATGGTGGTTGGACTTTCAGCAGAATGGGAAGCCCACAACGGTTGGAGTTTCAGCTTTGGGGCAAGTTCATTGCCCAGACAGACTTTGCAGTCCATTAGCTTTGAAGCAGAAGAAGCAGAGCCATCAAATTGAATGACATCCCAGACTGTCTACCACCAATTTTAGCTCGTGACAGAAGCTTCTCATTTCCTTTCTTGGGCTGGTATGGCTTTGTGGGAACTACTGCAACAGTGGCTGAGGCAGCACTGGTTTTTTTTTTTTTTTTATTACAAGACTCCACCTTTGGAGGTACCGTGAGCTCCACAATGGCAGTAACAGTGGCTTTCTCTGATGTTCTCAGAGGGGCTATGGGCTTGAAAACAACTGCAGCTTGACGACGACACTGACAAACACAGATACAAGTTTTGACACTAGAAACTTCGATTTGTGTAGAAGTGTTGGCTGTCTAAGTAGCCTTCTATGTAGTGAATGTGGGAGACTGCCTTATACATTATCTTGGCCTCCCCATATGGTATTCATTTCAAAGTCTTCATCTCCTGTATGTTCCAATCTTCAGGGAAGACACTGCAATCTCTATCCCAGACAGGGTGATCCTTAGAGCAGTTTACACACTTGTGACAGGAGGAGCAGCCAACACCGTCATGGGCAGCCTTGCCACATAATGCTTCATCCTTACATCCTAAGGTGAAGGCTCCAAAGTGCTGGCACTTAAAACAGTGCATTGTGTTAGGGACATATGGCCATACACTTAAGACGGAGAAAACCAGCCTTCATATGCTCTGGGAGTTTCATGCTATTGAAAACAAGGATGAAGGAATTAGATTTTATGGGATCCCCATCTACCCTTTTCAATATATTTTGCAGATCAACGATCGATCCCCTCCTGAGCCCACTCACTCTTCAATTCCTCCTCAGGAATGTCAACAAGATCTCTACAGGTCACAACCCCTATTTATGGTTCAAGGAGTTATGGAGCTCTGTGTTGATGGCATATTCTCCAAGGCCCAACAATGTGCCATTACGCAGTCATTTGACAGATTACAGTGAACCTGTGATGCCCACCAAACCTTTCTGAATATAAAAAGGTGAGACCTTTTTGAAACTGCCCTCTTTCTGTTTCATAATTAAAAACACATTTGACTGGAGGCATGTGTTCTGTTACTATTCTAGGACAAATTCTGTGTAACCCTTGAGTTCTGCTGGGAGGTGGAAGAGGAAACTTCAAAGGATCCATCATGGTCCCATGAGCAGCTAGGGAAATAAAAGTCGATGTAGACAAAGCTCCACGTGCTTAGGTATGGCTTATACAACTGAGGTGTGGCAGATTCCTCAGAGGTTGCCCACTAACAACTGTTCCATCTCAACAGCCATGTGCCTCATTAGTGCACAGCACACTTTGAGATTGAGTTTTTTTTTATATAGAGGTTTATTCCACCCTCACAACCTGGGCATTCAAGCCAAGATCCCCATTCCCTGAGACACACAAGGTACTATCTTCCATCATGGAAGGCCCAAGGAACAGGGGATAACTAAATCAGCTGCTGAAAGAATGGCTGTAGTTGTATTCTGAACTGCCTCACTGGTTTCTCCATGCAAAAGGGAGACAAGATCGACAGCGGAGGTGAAATCATCTCAGTCAGCACTGTTGAGAGTCCATCTGGGCAGGTGTCCAGGGGAGTGACAAAGAGGAAAGGCCAGGAATATTGGAAAGTGGTCACTACCACTGAGGTCGTCATGGACCCTCCAGTAGAAGGATGGGAGAAGACAAGAGCTGCAAATGGAAAGGTCTATGACGGTACTGGTATTCAAGAGGCAGATGTCAAGTAGTGCCAGTATTTTTTTTTTAGGTTTGTACTGCGGCAAGTGACCATGGATCCATCCCAAAAAGAATTATGGGTGTCTAAAGGTGGCATGGGAGGTGAGAAACAAATGGAAACAGTATGTTCTGAGACACTTCACCACTGGGAGGAAAGTAAGCATTCCAGATGGTAATATCCTGAAATGCCCTTACCGAGTAGCCACAGCCTTCAAAGGGGTATTAAAAGACATGAGTTTGCTAACAGAGTATCTAGAACATATGTGCAAACTCTACCTGACACCCTGTCATAGGCAGTACGCTGCTTCTAATATTTCCGGTATCCATGAAGGGGTGGGGCCTGTATTGCTGGAAACCAAGTCTCCTGAAGGGCAGTGCAGAAGATAGGTGATGTGCTTAACAGATGTCGTAGCTCAGACAAATAGTGGAAAAAACTGCTACAATTCCACTGGACGATAATGTTGTCGACATACAGTGAGGCCGTGAAGGAACAAAGGGTGTAGGTTATGCCTTAGGGTCACCTGTTGCAATTGGTTGAGTGGTTATGGCATTAGTATACATAGGTTCTGCATTCTGCTGTGTGGTGACACCATCGATCCCCGAGTAGGTGTGGGGGAATAAGCTAGAGGGGAGCTGCCAACCATCACAGCGACAGGTGTGGTTGAGCAGCCCTGAGTGCTCACTACAGGAGGTGTAATAGGTGAGAGTACTGATGCTGACGAGGGTGACATCATCACAGTTGTAGCATACAACATAAGTTGACATGCTCGTTCTTCTTGGCCTCTTGGTAACAGAGTCTGTCCACAGTCTCATATTTTTGAATTTTCTTTTCTTGCTGAAAAACAGCTCAATCTGGTGAGGCATGGAATGGTGCTTTCCACAGATGACACAGATAGCAGGAGGTGTACAGCCAGCATTTGCATGCAGCATTCATCCACAATCTCTACAGTTGGGGCTGTCATTGCAGTGTGAAGACACATCCCAAATTTCAAGCACTTTAAGCACCACTGGAGAGGGTGTGGTGGGAAGGGGCAGGGGACATACAGTTTGACACTGCATTGGTATTCCACCACCTTGACCTTTTCAGGCAATGAATTGCCCTCAAACGCCAAGATGAAGGCACTTTAGTAATCCTATTGTCCTTCAGCCCCCATGTACATGACAGACAAAGTGTACACCGTGTCGCTCAATGTTGGCCCATAGCTCCTCATCCAATTGTACGAGTGGCTCTCTGTGGAAAATGATGCCCTGAACTAAATTTAGACTGTTACAGGGAGTGACTGCCATTATTATGGTCACTCAGCTTGCTACAAGAGGGCAGTGCCCGCGATGGGGCAGGGGATGCCATCTTGATCAGAATTGACCCACTATTCATTTTAGAGATGACTGCCACTTCCCCAAACTTGTCTTCCAAGTTCTCCACAAAGGACAAGGGCTTTGTGGCTAAAAAGGAATCGCCATTAGTCCTTGTGCAAACTACGTATTGCTGGGGATATTGCTCTGCTTGCCACTTAGCCCTACGTTCCTCCCATGGCATAGCTAGGGAAGGGAACATTTTAGGGTCGTATCTCAATGCATTGAAAGAGGACCATCCTTCCATAGAGACTGGGCCCAATCATAAACCAGGTCCAAGCAAGGCTGGCACCAAGAAAACAATCCAACAGAACGGCAGAGGGAGAAAGGGATAGTGGACCTATAAGTATGCAGGACAAAAAGGGAATAATGTTGCCAAGGCCAGGCCCCCACGAAAGCCAAGCACCTACTCAAAAGAGTCCTGAGCTGCCTTGGGGGCCAATTTTGGGTCCACTCTTATTCCTTATATATGTGAATGACCTTCCACTTTGAATTGAACATGTGGAATTGGGCCTTTTACAGATGATACTAGTCTTATAATAAAGCCCATTAGAACAAAAGCAACAGAAGAGATTGTTAATGATGTTTCTCAAAGAATTAGCAAGTGGTTCTCTGACAATGAACTCCCTTAATTCTAAAAAAAAGAGCTAGTTTCATAATGTACCCTACCCACTAATATACAAGGGTGAGTCAGATAAAAACCTTAAAAGTTCTGTACAATTCTGAAAAGTTGTGAGATAAGAGTTTAACCAGAATGAGATTTTCACTCTGCAGCGGAGTGTGCGCTGATATGAAACTTCCTGGCAGATTAAAACTGTGTGCCCGACCGAGACTCGAACTCGGGACCTTTGCCTTTCGCGGGCAAGTGCTCTACCAACTGAGCTACCGAAGCACGACTCACGCCCGGTACTCACAGCTTTACTTCTGCCAGTATCCGTCTCCTACCTTCCAAACTTTACAGAAGCTCTTCTGCGAAACATGCAGAACTAGCACTCCTGAAAGAAAGGATACTGTGGAGACATGGCTTAGCCACAGCCTGGGGGATGTTTCCAGAATGAGATTTTCACTCTGCAGCGGAGTGTGCGCTGATATGAAACTTCCTGGCAGATTAAAACTGTGTGCCCGACCGAGACTCGAACTCGGGACCTTTGCCTTTCGCGGGCAAGTGCTCTACCAACTGAGCTACCGAAGCACGACTCACGCCCGGTACTCACAGCTTTACTTCTGCACACTCCGCTGCAGAGTGAAAATCTCATTCTGGAAACATCCCCCAGGCTGTGGCTAAGCCATGTCTCCACAGTATCCTTTCTTTCAGGAGTGCTAGTTCTGCATGTTTCGCAGAAGAGCTTCTGTAAAGTTTGGAAGGTAGGAGACGGATACTGGCAGAAGTAAAGCTGTGAGTACCGGGCGTGAGTCGTGCTTCGGTAGCTCAGTTGGTAGAGCACTTGCCCGCGAAAGGCAAAGGTCCCGAGTTCGAGTCTCGGTCGGGCACACAGTTTTAATCTGCCAGGAAGTTTCATAAGAGTTTAAGTTGGCAGTAGAGTTCCTTGGGGTTCAGAAAGTGACTGACAGCTGGCAGAGTGATGCTATGATACAGGATAAGGCAGCAACGTCAGCAACAAGATGGCCATCCCGTTCCCAACATGCACCACAATTGAGCAGCGATATGCGATGCATTTTTTGTGTAGTAAAAGTGTTAAAAACAAATTGGAATTCATTGCAGAATGGCAGTACCAGGGTGTATACGCGGACAAGGAAAAAAAATTCCTGGATTCCCCGTTTAAAAATACCTGGGCTAACATATACTTTTTCCATGTTAAGTGACAGTATATTTTCCCTTGGAATTGTAAAACTTATCAATCCTTTCAATGGTTAAGGTTTTATACACCAGCATTCTAGAAAATGATGCCTCCCTCCTCAAAGAAAAAAAAAAGAAAGGTGTTTTGGAAAGATCATGGTGTGCAATAACATGTCCACTGCACATCTTCGTATTACAAAAGTATAAAGTCGCACATTAGTTTCCAAAGCATTGAAACAGAGATTTCGATGCATTTTGTAAGCCAATCGCAGCTCATGTCATGTGATCTAGCCAGCCAATGGCAGCAGATATTCAGAGCATAGGACTCATGATGTAGTAGGCCAATAGCAATACCATTGTTAAGTAGCACAAACACACAAATTAATATTCATAGTACAGCTACTGGAAAAGTTAAGCTTTCACATATAATTTTTTTGTGTGTTACACTTTAAATTACATCACACAAATCTTCAGTAAAATTTTAAATAATGACAAATGTCTTGTCTTCTGTGCCCGAAGTTCTTGTAAGTGGCTGGTTCTCGAAGTGTTAGGTTTCAAATGAGAGTCAAACGCTATGTAATTCAAAGTGAATTTCCTTTTACGCAAGATGAATTATGTTACGTGTGTGAATGTTCGAATGTCTTGAAAGTAACTCTTTTCAAACCACCATTTGCAATATTTTCCAGCTACATGTTAGAAATAGGTGCGTTTCAGCAGTTGCCATAGAGCACCAGAAAACAGCTGTTACTGAATGTGCGCAGCTACGATAATGCAGGAAGCCCGTATGTTTGTATGTATATAGTATTAACAGGTATTACATTACGCCACAAAAGAATCAGGACATAACAGAACTCTCTGAGAGCATCAGAATCTCTTAAACTATACTAAAATGCATAATCCGGCTTAAAATGCTAATTCGTATGTTGAGATTCATAGAGCTTACTTTTAAGAAAGTTAGCAAGTACCTACAATTTCCTTCTACTATCACACATTTTAATTCCTTGCTCACTTTTATCCATATAAATATTACAAAAAACATAAATTTTATTATAAAATTCATATAAAATTAAGAGACAATAAAAAAAGGTAAATGGAGGTAAATCGTTACAGTTAATTCGAAAAATTACAGTAATTTGCATTTACCTAAAATTTTAATACAAAATACGTAGAAAATTAAGAGAAAAATGAATGTTTGTTTTCTGACGTTCCCTTTTTCAGAAAAAATCAAGTCTGAAGAAAAAAGGTAAACAGAGATAAATAAAACAGCAAAATAAAATTATTCACTTTTACTTAAAATTTTTCTTTTAATAAGATTTCAAAAAAGTGGAAAACAATCCCCACATTACCCACAACACAACTGTTTGTTTTGGACTCCTCTGACCCTATGGACACAGCAGTACGCAGAGACTAACTTCTGAGTTACCAGAAGTGCTCTATTTATTCGGGCGACTATTAAGTACATGAGCGATTGTGTTGGATGTTTTAGACAAATGGAAGCTCCAACCTGATATTAAGTTTTTCAGTGCGGTTTTTGGGATGCAAATTTTCTTTATTATGGCATAATGCCATATGTGCCAATGGATGAAAACATGCACTTGAAATTCAGCAAACAGTTGAAACTAGCCAAGAGTGTGGAATGAAACACAGCCATGAGTGTGGAATGAAACACTTCATTTCAAATAAATTGACTGCCTTCACAGAAAAAGTTAATAATGTTCAAATTTCTTTAGCAAACCAACAAAAATAACTTCATTTTTCTGCAAGACAATTAATGCTTGACTGCTAGAAACATGGAAATAAAATAAAATAAGAAAACTGTGAGTAATAACATATTTTAGCCTTCTGTAATAATGTGAATGTATTTTAATTCAGTTGATAACTCCCGGCCATAGAAATCCATTTTATTTCCGTTTGATGTGAGAGCTCTGAACAAGCAAAAATGACAAATCGTGAAATGTAAACATGGGTCACATGGAGAAGATTGGGTGCATAAGAAAACTTTTTCTGGGTAGGATCTGACAGCTTGTTGCTACTACTGATACAGCTAACAGCCCACTTCAAGCAGCAAGAAACAGAAGGTACAGCTCATACGCGACTCAATTGCTCAAGTTCATGGGCCCGCTGGCAACCGCTCAAACGAACCTGAAGTAAATAGTTGTGATGTCAAGCTTATCGAAAGCAGTTTGTTGTTATGAAGTATTGTATAGTCTTCATTCTTTAATCCTTTGAACATTCTTCTGTTTGCAGACACTTGTGTATGAGCTGTGTTTTGTTGTCATAAATGGCACATTTTCTTCGCAACTTGTGTTTTATTGTAGTTTTTACCTCTCGTTCATGTTTTATTGCTGCAGTATTATTCTGCAGTAACAGGATACAGTAAACTCATTTGTTAGAGTATCAGTTCTTACCAGTCAAAATTACAAAAATTTAACCGAAAACTGAAGCAATGAAAAATTCCCGGAATTCAAAAAAATTCCTGGTTATCTCCCAGATGAAAAAATTGCCAGGTTTTTCCCGGTTGCCCTGGGGTGTATAACCCTGAGTGCAGTATGGCAGTTCATGTTTATGAGTGTAGCAATTGTACAAGTAGTGTAGGAAGGTTTTTTTTTTTTTTTTCAGAATACTTCTGTGGAGGAGGCCTCAAGACCAGGGCAGGCTCACCGCATAGTGATGGATGAGAACATTGCATTAGTGAAGGAGTTTGTAAAGGAGAAAACGTGTGTAACTCTAAATGAAATAGCCACAAGTTTGAAGATTAGTACTGGTTCAGTGCAGAATACTGTTCACAATGTATTGCACTTCAATAAGGTCTCCTCAAGATGGGGGCCACATCAGTTGAGTGCTGAATCGAAAGACAATCGCCGTTATGCCTCTGAAGAACTTCTGCATCATTTCCACATCAATCATGATGCATTTCTGGGAGAAACTGTTACATGCGATAAGACTTGGATCCGCTATCACCAACCAGAAACAAAAAGGTCAAGCAAGGAATGGCACTACAACTCATCACTGGAAAAAAAATAAATAAAATAAAATAAAAAAATAAAAAATTAAAAAAATAAAAATTATGCACTCAAAAGTCTGCTGGAAAAGTTATGCTCATTCTCTTCTGGGAAGCAAACAGAGAAATTCTGGATCATATTATGGATAGAGGAGTGATGGTAACAAATCTTTCTTATCCAGGCATGCTGAAAAATGACATCTGCTCTGCAAATCATGAATAAAAAAATGAGGACTTCTGGCATCATCGTGTATTGCTACAGCATGACAATACCCGACTGCATACAGCCTGTAAGACAGCTGGGACTATTCAGGAAATTAAATCTGAATGTCTGGTACATCATCCTCATTCACCAGACCTTGCTCCTAGCAGCTTATCTGTTTGGTGCATTCAAAGAAGCAGTCATTTTAGAAGAGACAAAGAGGTGAAAACTACAGTGCACGACTGGTTATACACATGCCCAAAGGAATTCTTGCAGCATAGTAGCAATGTGCTTCTGAAGTAGTGGAATATGTGGATTCAGGGAGACTGTCAAAAAATGACATGTATGTTTTTTGTTCGTTGTTACAATTAAAAATATTATAGGACTTTTAAGGTTTTCATTTGGATCACCCCCTTTGTTTGAAATATTAGTATTATAAATTGATAACACACAATATTATGGGTTTTAATGAAACTGGGCTTTGTATCATATTTATTTTTGTGCATTTTATGATACATTTTTTAATGTTTGTTACAAATTAATCATTTGGACTGAAATTTAATCTCTGCAGACTCCAAGTGCTTTTACAATATTTGTACATTCCACTGAATTACTATCGTGTGTTCACACACATTATTCATTTAATGTGAAAATTATGGTAATTTAAAGTTTCACTTCATATACTTCAATAACAATCGTTCTGAGCTCAGTGCTTTTATATTTCATCAATCATAACTTCATCAAGAGAGGTAACATTTTCTCTAAATTAAGATACCATTTGAACCTGAATGTACTTGTAATAGTCTTCTCTCATACCAACATTTATTTCATATTTTGTACTTAAAGATTTGTGTTCTTAAAAAATTAGCTTTTCATTGGCTATTTATCACCTCTTCAAAATGTCATACAAGAGTGAGTCAAATGAAAACCTTAAACTTGTACAACAAATCGAAATTTCATGCCGTTATCCTGTAAGTTGGTAAGCATGCTACAAACAGCATGCAGAATAGCCTGTAGGTGGTAGCATAGTGCAGATGCACTGATAAGTATAAAGATGGTCGCCCCACTTGCGACTTGCACCAGGGAAGAACAGCGTTCTGTTATTTGGTTTTTGTGTAGTGAAGGTGTGTAACCTATTGCAATTCGGTGACGAATGAAGGTTCAGTACGGTGATGCATGTTTGTCACAATAGCAAGTCTACGAATGGAGTAGGAAGTTCGCAAATGGTGTGACTGCAGTGGAAGATGCTCCTCGTCCAGGTCAGGCACGAGTTGTGACTTCACAGAACACTGCAGCAGTTGAAGCCATAGTGAAGGAAAACTGCCGAGTGACACTGAATGACATTGCAGCATGTTTACAAATTAGTCATGGGTCAGCACACCACATTGTGCATGATGTGCTCCAGTTTCACAAAGTGTCTGCAAGATAGGTGCCACGGCAGATGCCTCCTGAAACGAGAGAACGACGTGTTGATGCTTGTGAAGAACTACTTCGGCGCTTTGAACGAGAAGGTATGGCTTCCTTGCAAGAATCGTTACTGGGGATGAAACCTGGGTTCACTTCCATCAACCGGAAATGAAGAGAGTGAACAAGGAATGGCGCCATTCATCATCACCAAAACCAAAGAACTTTCGAACAGAATCATCAGCAGGAAAGATTATGCCCGACTCTCTTTTGGGACGAAAAAGACATCATTTTGGAGCAGTACATATCTAGAGGGACCACTGTCAACAGTGCATCATACACAGATCTTCTAAACAATCATCTGTGGCCTGCAATCAAATCATGTGGATTGCTGTCAGCAGGTATCCTTTTTGCAACATGACAATGCTAGGCCCCACACTGCCCGTACAACAGTTGCAACAATCACAGACCTGCATTTTGAGTGTCTTCCTCATCCACCATACTCATCTGACCTTGCCCCAAGGTAGGAGACGAGGTACTGGCAGAAGTAAAGCTGTGAGGACGGGGTGTGAGTCGTGCTTGGGTAGCTCAGTTGGTAGAGTACTTGCCCGCGAAAGGCAAAGGTCCCGAGTTCGAGTCTCGGTCCGGCACACAGTTTTAATATGCCAGGAAGTTTGATTTCCACATGTTTGGACCACTCAAAGACGCAATGGGAGGAAAGAAGTTCCGTTCTGATGAAGAGGTACGCCACGTGGTGCATGAATGGTTGTGCGGACTACCAAAATAATTTTTTTCTAAAGTAATTTGGGCGCTCTGTAAGCGCTGGAAGACTTGCAATGAGCGTGGGGGAGATTATGTTGAAAAGTGATACAGCTTTGCACCACCTCTGCACAATAAATACACTCCTGGAAATGGAAAAAAGAACACATTGACACCGGTGTGTCAGACCCACCATACTTGCTCCGGACACTGCGAGGGGGATGTACAAGCAATGATCACATGCACGGCACAGCGGACACACCAGGAACCGCGGTGTTGGCCGTCGAATGGCGCTAGCTGCGCAGCATTTATGCACCGCTGCCGTCAGTGTCAGCCAGTTTGCCGTGGCATACGGAGCTCCATCGCAGTCTTTAACACTGGTAGCATGCCGCGGCAGCGTGGACGTGAACCGTATGTGCAGTTGACGGACTTTGAGCGAGGGCGTATAGTGGGCATGCGGGAGGCCGGGTGGACGTACCGCCGAATTGCTCAACACGTGGGGCGTGAGGTCTCCACAGTACATCGATGTTGTCGCCAGTGGTCGGCGGAAGGTGCATGTGCCCGTTGACCTGGGACCGGACCGCAGCGATGCACGGATGCACGCCAAGACCGTAGGATCCTACGCAGTGCCGTAGGGGACCGCACCGCCACTTCCCAGCAAATTAGGGGCACTGTTGCTCCTGGGGTATCGGCGAGGACCATTCGCAACCGTCTCCATGAAGCTGGGCTACGGTCCCGCACACCGTTAGGCCATCTTCCGCTCACGCCCCAACATCGTGCAGCCCGCCTCCAGTGGTGTCGCGACAGGCGTGAATGGAGGGACGAATGGAGATGTGTCGTCTCCAGCGATGAGAGTCGCTTCTGCCTTGGTGCCAATGATGGTCGTATGCGTGTTTGGCGCCGTGCAGGTGAGCGCCACAATCAGGACTGCATACGACCGAGGCACACAGGGCCAACACCCGGCATCATGGTGTGGGGAGCGATCTCCTACACTGGCCGTACACCTCTGGTGGTCGTCGAGGGGACACTGAATAGTGCACGGTACATCCAAACCGTCATCGAACCCATCGTTCTACCATTCCTAGACCGGCAAGGGAACTTGCTGTTCCAACAGGACAATGCACGTCCACATGTATCCCGTGCCACCCAACGTGCTCTAGAAGGTGTAAGTCAACTACCCTGGCCAGCAAGATCTCCGGATCTGTCACCCATTGAGCATGTTTGGGACTGAATGAAGCGTCGTCTCACGCGGTCTGCACGTCCAGCATGAACGCTGGTCCATCTGAGGCGCCAGGTGAAAATGGCATGTCAAGCCGTTCCACAGGACTACATCCAGCATCTCTACGATCGTCTCCATGGGGGAATAGCAGCCTGCATTGCTGGGAAAGGTGGATATACACTGTACTAGTGCCGACATTGAGCATGCTCTGTTGCCTGTGTCTATGTGCCTGTGGTTCTGTCAGTGTGATCATGTGATGTATCTGACCCCAGGAATGTGTCAATAAAGTTTCCCCTTAATGGGACAATGAATTCACGGTGTTCTTATTTCAATTTCCAGGAGTGTAATATCTAAAAAATATTTAACGTTTTCACTTGACTCACCCCCGTATTTTGGTAAGTTAATATATATAAACATTAAAATGATTATTTCTGTACATCTGGAAACAGTCACGATTAATTATTACAGCCTGTTGCACAATATACTTCAATGCTATCAAATAAACTTTGCAAAAGGTATGCCTCAATTTGACTTGGTCTCCATTTATGGCGTTCAACACTACCCCAGCAGATAGGACAGCACTCTGAGACTTGAGGGAAGACAAAGATATTGCCTCTGACACAGGAACACCACCGTCGTTTAATCACATAGTAAATACAATATTGAGGTTTTGAAATATTTTGATAGGTACCGTGCTCCTGAAAACGGGCACTGAATTATATTCAATAAAAATCCCTTGTTAAAGGATTAAGTGACTACTCAGATTATAACAGAAGCTATGTGCATTAAAACAACCTCATGCTGGCAGTTGTTGTCAGTCCAATACAGCACGTGACCCAACCAACAAAGCAGACAGGGTGAAGAGACTGTCCAACTAAGAGAACAGTTCTACAGGGACGATGCTGTAGAAACTTCACTACATTGCATTTCCCAATAGACAATACATTCATGACAAATTGTGTGTTCAACATGTTAACTTACTTAAATGCTGGAGCAGCTGCACCAGGCTGTACTAGTTTGAGGATTGGCATCCTAAGTTCCTGCAAGTTCTTCAGGCTTCCCAGGGCAGTAAATGCCTCCCTTGCATCGTTGCCGAGTATGCAGTACTCGTAAAGTTCCAGACATTCCAAGCTGTCAGCACAGACCGTCAGCAATGGCAGGACAAACCAGTAAAGAGACAGAACTGGCGCTCGAGGAAATCTATCCCTCCTGTCACATTTCAGAAGTCCAAAGAAGTAACACACCATTTATTATAACTCTAATTATTAATACCTAGGAACAGGAAGGTGCAAAATAATGCAAAAAATAACAGGTTAAAAAAAAAAACAGCCATTTTTATGAAGTATCATGAAAATTGTAATCTCGCTGAAAAATTTTTATAACTCTGAATTGCACTTTACTACTATTTGTAACTGGTAGTTACTAAATATTAAGGCTGCATTTTGACCTCTAATCTCCTCAAGACTGGTTCGTGTATAATCTTAAAATGACAGTTAATTTTCCATTTAACAAAATTTGATAATTGAAAATGGCACAGAAATTTGTCAAAAACTTAACACCCGATTTGTGAAAAATAAATAAATAAAGAACCTTTCGGCTTTTAAAAGGAGGACCACCGAAATAGGGGAAAAATCCAAATTTGGCAAAAATGACATGAATATGGCAAAAAACAAAATGAACTTGACAAAAACACCTCTGAATTTTGAAAAAAAAACTATTCTGGCAAAAAAAGACTGAACGTGGCAAAAACACCAAATATGGTTAAAAGTAACAATTTGGTAATAATAACTAATTTGGCAAAAATAACAACTAATTTGCCAAAAAATAACATGATATTTGGTACAAAACAGGACATAATTTGATAAAAAATAAAGCCAAATGTGGCCATAAAATAAAACATTAATTTTCCATCAGAAGTATACCCATCGTTAAGAAATTATATAATAATAGTAATGTATTGTTAAAGTCTTGGTACAAGTCTTTCAATAGGATGCCCTTCTGGTAACTTTGTGTCTGGAAAGGCTGAACACATGTGAAACATTCTCATAAGCCAAACAATAACTATCAAAACTAGACACGATGGTCTTATTGGGATTGCCGCGATCGTTCTTTGAATAAAAATATGGCATTTCAGTTTTTGATCGCTATTTTTTATTTTCAATAACCGGTTTCAGGCTAGCTGCCCATCTTCAGATCTGTTAGACAAAGTTAAAAATATAATTAACAAGAGAGATATAGTTGCTGATAGAACTATCTTAGTTTACAAAAAGAAATTTTGGAATGTATTAATTGCCAATGTACCATATAGTGCAGTTACAGAGTAACCTGTCAGTACATAACTATTGGTTTGCTGTCATAACTAAAGTAATTTTTAATCTATTAAAACCTTATATCACAGTGTGGAGAAACCTGATTGGTAAAAGTAAAAAGTTCCCTCTGTCTGTAAGAATTGTGCATATGTACTAAGATGTTATTTTTTCACCATACATATTAATGGCAAATATACTTTTTAATAATAAGACAATTTTTAAAGAAATAACATTTAAATAATCTTTTTTGAGTGGACCATGAACTGAAATAATTTACATTAATTTGTGTCTGTATATGGATATATATGTGTGTGTGTGTGTGTATACACCTGTCCTGTCCTGTCCTGTCCCCCCCCCCCCCCCCCCCCCCCCCAAGTTAATTCTTTCCACTCCCGGGATTGGAATGACTCCTTATCCTCTCCCTTAAAACCCACATCCTTTCGTCTTTCCCTCTCGTTCCTTCTTTCCTGATGAAGCAATCGTTGGTTGCAAAAGCTTGAATTTTGTGTGTGTGTTTGTGTGTCTATCAACATACCAACGCTTTCATTTGGTAAGTTACATCATCTTTGTTTTTAGATATATTTTTCCCACATGGAATGTTTCCCTATATCCTACGTCAGAACGTATAAAGCGCCACGTCAAGCTTCGGCCGCACCCAATTCACCTAGTCACCAGTAGGTGGAGGGCCGTTCCGCTGCAGCTGGTTCTTACTGGAGTGTGCTGTTGCATTCAAGAGTAAGTCTAAAACACGTCTTTAAAAATCTCATAATAACTCCTGTGCATAAAATCACTTTGTTCATTAATTAATAGGTCTGAGTTTTACCATTTGATGAGCGTATATTTCAATCTGTTTGAGCACGTTGAGATAGAGACTTTTTGGAGCTTTATGTAGGACCTCCATTTGTTCATTTATTTTGCTCACTTCTTGTTTACTATCCTTTACATCCACCCTGTCTGCCCCTATTCTTACAGATAGAGGGCAGTTTTTACTTTTACCAATCAGGTTTCTCCAAACTATGATATAAGGTTTTAATAGATTAATCATTACTTTAGTTATGACAGCAAACCAATCGTTTTGTATTGACAGGTTACTCTGTAACTGCAATATATGGTATGTTGACATTCCACAATTTCTTTTTGTAAACTAAGATAGTTATATCTGCAACTATATCTCTCTTGTTAATTACATTTTTAACTTTGTCTAACAGATCTGAAGATGGGCAGCTAGCCTGAAACCGGTTATTGAAAATAAAAAATAGCGATCAAGGACCGAGATGCCATATTTTTAAACAATTACTCTCCAACTCACCTTTCAACAACCATTGTCCATTTTATATGCAAGGACTTAAGGGTGTTCCTCTTGGCATTCAGGAAATACTTCAGATCATACATATCGACAGCTGTGAATCCAAAGTCAACCTCGGCCAGTTGTGGGCACCCATCAGCCAAAGGTCGCAGTGCAGGAGGGCTTTCTGTGGAATATCCTTCCAGAATCAGTACATTGAGGTTTTGCATATGTGACACTGCCTCCGAAAATTTCTCAGATACCAGCAGTCTACTGGATATCCTCAGTGTGTGTATTCTGGAGCACTTCTCTACCAAGTTCTTTAGCACCTGCAACCAAACAACAGTTCCCCTTCTACACAAGCACCTGCTTAAAAGATTTTTTGTGTGTTCTGAAGCATACAATTAATTGCCAGCCATAAAAGTTGCACAGCAACATTACAGGTGGAGCAATCTGTAAAGGTAAGTAAGTCAGTATTAGTTGTGAATAAAAGAGATGCAGCTATACCATCCACACTCACCAGACTGACTTCTTGTCTGGTAAGAAATGTCCAGTATTCGCTGGAAACCTGTTTTAATCTCGTCTGGTGAATATAGAGTGTTCCAACTGTGAATGTCATAGCTGCTTCCTCCCCACTGAAACTGTCGTTCCACTATTGTTATTTTGTAATAAAACCAGGCATAGTTCAAATAAAGTAGTCACTTTTTTGTATATATATAATAGTTAAATTCCTACAGGTGGCTTCAGTTGTCTAATATGAGTATGATTCCAATAGTGCCGTTTGTTGGATGCAGAAGTTCCACTGTTCTGTTTCTAATACCATTTTTCTTTCTGGATGTGCTTGCTTGCTGCTACTTGATATAAAAAGTAATACGAAAAACTCATAAGTTCATCATTCACTTTCGATTTATTTCACAGGGAAGTACAACTTTGTTCCACGACTGCGTCTCAACTGACCACAGCCGACTCTACAAGTGACAAAGAACGACTCTAGCTTCAAAGATATTCCACTCGACACCCAAACTTTCGCTTGTAATAAGTCTCTTTGATATTGTTCGTCATATCCACCAATATCAATCAATATATTGCAATTTTTAAACATAATAGTAAATTAACATAAAAAATAAGTAAATTATAATTTATAAAAATTCCGACAAAAATATAAGAGAAAAACATTCACCACTTCGCCCACTAAATTCGGTATCGATAACTTCAGTTGAAAATAATACATCTCCCAGATCCACTACACCACCCATCTTTGATCAATGCCTGGTTACTGCATGGTTTTTATTAAGTTGTCTTAAGCTTCATCATTAAATCAATAGCAAAGGCACAACACAAGCAGCTGAAGTCCTAACATTTTCACAATTACACCAGGCTACATATATGTGTAATGGGCCACCCCTAAACTAAGGATTGCAAAAACTGACTGGTTAAAACCAATACCAGTTTTTAGTTCTGAATAGCCCATATTTTTTTAGGTTTGTTTGGTCTTAGTTATAACAAGGTTTTTTTTAATTATTAGCCAGGTAAAAAGCTAATGTATCAGTTGTACAAACAGCACAAAAATTTGTTTTTTAAATAAATCTTTTTAAAAACAAGTAACTTATTTGGCCCAAACTCTTTGCCTTTACAAATGTCTGCTTATGTCTGTGTATGTGCGGATGGATATGTGTGTGTGTGCGAGTGTATACTTGTCCTTTTCCCCCCCTAAGGTAAGTCTCCCTTAAAACCCACATCCTTTCGTCTTTCCCTCTTTCCTGACGAAGCAACCGTTGGTTGCGAAAGCTTGAATTTTTTGTGTGTGTGTGTGTGTGTGTGTGTGTGTGTGTGTGTGTGTGTGTGTGTGTGTGTGGACCTGCCAGCGCTGCGAAAGCTTGAATTTTGTGTGTGTGTGTGTGTGTGTGTGTGTGTGTGTGTGTGTGTGTGTGTGTGTGGACCTGCCAGCGCTTTCGTTGGGTAAGTCACATCATGTTTGTTTTTAGATATAACTTGTTTGTAAAATATACACTGCTTTGAAATTTTGCATTACCACAGAAAATGGGAAAAGTGATCAGTGCTATTTTAAAACAAACACTGAAAGAAACAAACACAAGACATGAGAACTGGTGTAGCATTGGTGAGACAATAAGGTAGTTGTAACCATGTGGCATGGCCTATTACAGGGCTTCCCAACGTGTGGTCCGTGGACCCCTTAGTGGTCCGCCGGCTCTTTCTAGAGGGTCGGCGGCCACCTTTCACCAAATCGTATAAAATAATGAGTAAAATTATTGAATAAAAATGTGAAAATCAAATTTATCACATGTGTACTTTTACTTCAGGTCATATTCCCAAGCAGCCTTTGCGGTTCGTAAGTGATACCGCATACACAGTTTAGTGCTGGAGAATGCGCCTTCTCTGATCAACTGTTTGGCAACAATACGGGGGCCGTTTGTGCGCCGGCTCATGGTGCTAGATGCACTGAAACCTTTTACGTATGTGCGGAGCGAGCTTAGTCAATCAATCACAGTGCTCGCTGGCACGTATGCGGCCCAAGGCATCATTAAGTGTTAAACTTGCTTTGTCAGTGCACTACCTGTTTCATAAGTCGATTTTTGACCAGTTTATTACTTCTAACACGGATTAGTGGCTGAAGTCAGGATCCTTGAAGAAGGGTGCAGTTGCTGCATCGCCTTCACAACACGGAAAGTTTCCAGTTGAAATGAATGAGGAGGGAGGACGACCAAAGGAAGAACAATCACAAGAAGCTCCACAGCCGGATTTATTATGTGAAAATGCTGCAAGTACTCCATTGGTTGCAATATCCTGTGGAAGTGGAATAACCAAGAAGCGTAAGTACAACGAAAGCTATTTAGAAATGGGCTTTATGGAGACAAAGGAGGGTAAAGCTCAGTGTGTAATTTGTGCCGAGTCCTTCCGAGAAGTTCAATGCTTCCAGCTAAATTGTGGCGTCATTTTGAAGGAACTCACCTGGATTTCCAGGCTAAAGACATCGATTTTTTCAAAAGGAAGAGTGCTGAACTAGCTGCTTCTCAGCATTGCATGAAAACTCATGCAAAAACAATTAATTAAAATTCATTAAAAGCTTCTTTCTTGGTTAGTTATCGAGTGGTAAAAACAGGTAAAGCACATACCATTGCAGAAAATCTCATAAAGCCGTGTTTTAATGATATTGTTTTTTGCATGCTATACGAAAAGGCAGTAAAGCTTGTATCTTCGGTGCCCTTATCAAACAATGCCGTCAAGAGACACATTGTTGACATGTCAAACGATGTGGAAGACACTCTTGTTTCTCGCATCCAACACAATTCATTTTCTCTGCAGATAGGACCTCTTATTGTGCAGACCACTAACTGCCAACACAACTGGTGCTGAAGTTCTGTATATTGGATGATTTTTTAAGGACTAATAAAGTTTCATGGTCTAATTGAATAGATGTGTGTACAGATGGTGCAAAAGCTATGACGGGTCCTACAGTTGGAGCGATAACAGAAATAAAAGAAAATGCCAAGAATTACAGAAGTAGTCATTGTGTTCTCCACAGAAACGCTTTAGCTACGAAACGAATCCATTCAAATCATTAACTACATAAAATCAAGGCCGTTGAAGTAAAGAGTTTTCACAATACTGTGTGAAGATATGGGAAACCTTCATCGTTCCCTGCTTCTCCACACAGAAGTGAGGTGGCACTCATGTGGGAATGCACTCTCTTGGTTGAATGAATTAAGATTGGAAGTCTTAGCTTTCCTTTTGGAGCATAACACCAAATTAGCAGACCTTACTAATAACAAAAATTGGCAGTGTATACTTGCCTATTTGTCAGATATTTTCTCCAACATGAACTAAATGAATATTTCACTCCAAGGGCAAAGTGAAACAAAGGTCACTGCTATCAAGAGGAATATCACTTTTTGGGCAGAGAGTGTCGGGGAGGCGAAGGTCGAGTGTTTTCCTCTTCTCAAGGACTTTATGAAAAACAAAACATTGGCACTTGGGAAGAATTTGTTTCAACAAATCCTGGAACATCTCCGGAGCTTGATGTCATTGTTGGAGCATTATTTCACAACAGCTGAAGATGAGATGCTGCAGAAAATATGAATGGATGGTCAACTCATTCACTGCATCCAAAAATCCGAACATTCTATCGTCAAATGAATATGAGTTGTTGATATAAATTGCTGCAGACCCTACCTTGAAATCAAGTTTTGACATTGACGGTTACTCACAATTTTGCATACTTTTGGATAACAAGAAATACTACCCCCTTGTTGAAAAGGCAAAACGCGTACTACTTCCGATTGCCACAACATACATGTGTGAATGTGGATTCTCGATCTATGCTGCCCACAAAACTAAGTACTGAAGCTATCTAGATGCGGAACCAAACAGGCGTCTCCAGCTGTCACGAACTGAACTTAACTTTTCAAAATTGTCAGCAGAAGCACTCTCAACCATCACATTAGGATTTCATTATTATTCCTACAGACTCATCTATAGTAACGAAGAAAGCATTTTTCTTCGTACATGCTCAGTGGACGCACCTGAACTATAACTCTATAGGATTTTTTTTTCTATCTTCTAAATGTACAAAATAATTATTAATTGAATTCTGTTGGCACTGATATTTTTGTTGCGAAAACTAAAGTGATCTCTAAAGCTAATTTATTTTCTTTATAATATATTCCGTCCTCTCAGTCAAAAATAAAGCCTACCTATACTTCAATTACAATTACAATTACTTGCTATTACTCTGACACTATTGTGACAACTGACAACGAGCGTAAACAAATGAGGACTTTTCACGTGCCACCTTGTAAAAGGTAAACCTCCTCTACCAGAATTGTTTCCTTTGAGAAAAAAAGTCAAATGCTTTGTCTTCTTATGTAGTAATAAGAGTTTGTTTGTTTGTTTGTTTTCCTAATATGTTTACAGTCGAGGCTGACTGCTACGATATAATGTCCAAGTAGTAGTTGCTAGCTACCAACTGACATTACACTGTTGCAACACCACCTGCTAGCTGCCAGCTATGGACTGACAGCTGCCGTTCAGTAGATACGCAATAAAAACAGACCACAAGCGGCAGCTTGTCAACACCGAACAGTTTGGACGTGACATTGATTGCTCTTGGAGGAAGGCAGCTCCAACATGTGAAATGCCAGTTACCAAGTAATTTTAATCGGGCTATAGTGTGTTGAACAGAGGGAGTGAATCCACTAGTAAGTGTCTGGATGCAGTGGGAATTCAAATTGGATCGTTAATTTCAAGTTGTTTTCATTCATCTCTAAATGAAAGACTATTGATACTTCGAGGGGGGGGGGGGGGGAGGGGGAGGGGGGTCGTTGGGAACATGGCACTTGCATTAAGAAGCTTTCAGTTCCCATGTGTTTTGCTCTGGAACTTAAAGGTACAATGCTATTGACTGACTAGTGGTCCGCCATGGATTTTTGACTGAAGAAGGGGTCTGTCAGCTGAAAAGGTTGCGAAGCCCTGGCCTATTAGATTGTTCGCTTGTACATGCGGTGTGTGACACTTGTTCCGTCTGGTCTATACAGTGGTTTCTCAGTGTCATCATCAGATGTCAGCACTACAGAATGGCACTATCTTTAGTCGAAGTATTTTACTAAGTGTGGTTTCAATGAAGTACAATGCTCCATTTACTTTGAAAGATTAAAAACAGGAGGAGCCACAACCAACTTGTGAAATAACATAAGGAGAAAGCATAAAACTTAACAGTTCATTTATAGTTTACAATAAAAATAGAAAGCACCTAATCTGCTGTCTGATGTCTTCATAACATGCTTTTATCTGCCTGTAGCCCTGATGGACAAATAAACATGAGAAACAGAGTTCTGCAACCATAGTTTTTACACTTTATCACCGACTATTCGTAATGTACAAATAATAGCTTTATCCCAATTACAACTTGTTTTTGAGCAGATGTTTCAAAAAATTAGAATCAGCAGGAGAACACTGGTGATTTTTTGTAGTATTACCACTTACCACTTTGTGAGAAAAGCAGATAACGTGGGGGGACTAATTTTTCTTTTACTTGCTCATTTAATTCAATATTTTGATTCTATGTATCTTGAAACAAAGGGACTCAACATTTTTCAGACTTTGTTCGATTTCCATGTTCATTACACAAAAGAGGACAACAGGAATTTAAAAAAAGTAAGGGATGATGTAAATAGAAAACCAGGTTGTTTCAGTGATAATTGCCATCCCTTCTCTCAATTAAAATGGAGACCAGATGGCAAACAGATTTTTGTAATGTTTTTTATCTACCGTATGTGAAATCCAGTACACAATTATCAGCATTCCAAAGTACATCATTGCAACTGTCAAAAATTATCAAAAAATTTGACTTTTTAAGTTTTCCAATTCACTTCAAGTTACCAGAAATTAGGACAATTTTTTGATGCTAGCTAGCATGCCAAGCACATGGCTGGAGTTCATGTCCCTACCAATTCAACTTTTAAATAAAGGAGCATGTTCTACAAGAATTTCTGTGAAATGTAAAATATATAAAGATGAGAGAAACAAAAAATATCTCTAGCACTCAAGATCCTTAATCGCTGGTTTGTGGCTCCTTTTGGTAATTTTTCCCCCCTCCTTTCAGCTGGAATACCTATGTAATTTAAAACTGTACTGCTATATGACTAAGTTTACCAAAATCTAGAAAAGTTACCGAGTGATTTACTTTAATTTTTTACATGGTATAAACTTTCAAATGAACATAGAGTACATCCAGGGTAGAGTGCAGTAAATTGCTTTTCTATAATTCACACTGTGGTGGCACTGTTGATCGAATAGAGGGGAGAGTAGGCATGGTTTAAAATGACCAATGGGAGGTTGTACTCAATTGTTGTTCAGTTGGGATAATACATTGGGCACATGAGAAGCACTCATTTTGTGTTTAAGTGTGTTTCTCGAATTCCAACTCTATCATTGCAATGCTGTGTGCTTTTCATTTGTGATTTGCAGTAGCCCCACATGGATGTGTTCCTGGATGGCAATCAATTTTAAATTGGATAAATGCATTCAGAACAGCAGGGAATGTGTCATCGTTATGAAAATGCCCTGATAGAAGAGTTACAACACCACAAAATGTCTAACGAGTTAGAGCAGCAGTACTGCAATCTCCAAAATGCTTAGCTCAGAAACAAGCACTTGCTCATCGCATTTCAAGATGTTCTCTGCACGAGATTCTTCATAATAAACTGAATTTTCACCCGCATAAAATATGAATGGTCCAGCAATTGTCAGAACGGGATTATGCAACATGAACAGCTTGTGGAGACATGCTTGCAACCATACCCCGTGACTCAAATGTGTTATTTTCTGTGAGGCACATTTTCCCCTCAGTGGGTCTGTAATTAAACAGAATATGCGGTACTGGAGCGACAAGAACCCCAGGCAAATTCACCAGAGACCCCTGCACTCAGACCGCGTCACTGTGTGGTGCGCCATATCACGAGTAGGCATCACTGGACCTTACTTTTCCAGGAAAATCATCAAGCTGCAACTGTGAATTCAGATCGTTACTTAATTATGCTGCAAGAGTTTTTCCAACCGGCTTTCTAGGTGATGCAATTACAGGATACCTGGTTTCAACAAGACTGTGTCACTGCTCACACAGCAGGCATTACCATGAATTTTTTTGAGGCAAACATTTCCTGGAAGACTTGTCTCTCAGATGGGGGATCTCAACTGGCCAGCACGATCATTGGACTTTGCCCCCCATGAGACTTTTTTTCTTTGGGGGTAACTTGAAGTCAAAGGTGTATTGCAACCGTACCAACACTCTGGAAGACCTACAGAACAATATTAAGGCTGAAACTGCAAGAATACCAGAAGACACGTTTGAAAGAGTGCATGAGAATTTTGAAAAATGACTGGGGCAGTGTGTGGATTGTGAAGTAGACATTTGCTAGATATAGTGTTTAAACAATGGGGTTAGAAACTTCTATTATTGTCCAATATCAGAAAAATAAAAATGTAAATTTCTAAGTGTTCGTTATTTTTTATTTCATTTCTAAATCAGCAAATTATCGCGTTCCACCCTGTATATTTTTTAAATATATAAGGTAACTACATATACATGTAACACGTAAAGGGGAAAAATTAGCAAAACTCTCAAAAAAAAGTCCTTGACCATTTTATTTCATGTTGTTACACAATATTCTACTAACATTCAGAGGAACATAGGCTATATATTTCTTTTCAACACACACATACGTATTTTTTTTATTAAATCAGGCTATGAGAAAGAAAGCGCTGTACTGTGAAAATGTGTGGTTTCATTTTCTTCCTCACAGTCAGTTTTAACTTATATATCAGGGTATTTAAACCATTAGACAACTGTCTCTTTGACATATATTTTTTGTATTTATACATAATTTTAAACAAAAATTGTATACATAAGAGTGTGCTATTTTGTTTTCTACATCAGTCAGTCTCAAGACAAAAGAGGAATGTTGTATTTGTGGGTTATCAACTTATAATTATGATAATACTATGGAATCTGAATCATCCAAAACTTTGTAATCCTACCCATTCACACATTAAAACTGTGAGAAATATTGTCACTGAAGCTACTATCCTCACAGATCCAGCAGCTGGTGAGATTTCTCCAATAATCCTTATGTTAATGATTCTAGCAGATTTACCCATTCATTTTCAGTGACTTCTTTTCCCGATTGAGGTATCGTTTGCAAAAACAGTACATGAGGCTCAAGGTCCGAGAGAGGGGGGAAGAGGAGATGGACAGAGAGGGGGAGAAGGAGATGGACAGAGAGTGTTGGAAGGGATTGGACAAAGGGAGGGCGGAAGACCTGGTGGTGAACACAGAGCTGGGGGAAGAGAGGAAGGGGAGTGGACATAGACAAAGAGAGAGGAGAAGAGAGGAGGGGGTGGACATGGACAGAGAAGAGTGGGAAGAAGATTAGGACATATAAGCAATCCTTATACATATTTAGCAATTGCAAAGCATTGCAAGGTTTGCTACAACAAAATCAATGCTATTTAACTCATACCTAATTGTAATTTTTATGACAATATTATGAGAAGGAAAGTCACTACCCACCATATAGCAGAGATGCTGAGTCACATATAGGCACAACAAAAAGACTCACAATTAAAGCTTTCAGCCATTTGACTTCATCAACAATAGACATACATAAGCACACGCGCGCACCCACACACACACACACACACACACACACACACACACACACACACAGAGAGAGAGAGAGAGAGAGAGAGAGAGAGAGAGAGAGAGAGAGAGAGAGACTAGTATGGTGGGGGTGGCGGACAGTGAAGCACTGCAGGTTAGACTGAGGGCAGGGGAGAGATGGGGGAGGGGGAAATGGCGGAAAAGAAGAGAAATTAAAAGACTGGGTGTGGTGGTGGACAGCTGTGTAGTGCTGGAATGAGAACAGGGAAGGGGCTGGATGAGTTAGGACAGTGGCTAAAGATGGTTGAGGCCAGGAGGGTTACAGGAATGTAGGATGCATTTCAGGGAAAGTTCCCACCTGTGAAATTCAGAAAAGCTGGTGTTGGTGAGAATGATCCATATGGTCCAGGCTGTGAAGCAGTCACTGAAATGAAGGATGTCGTGTCTGGCACCATGTTCAGCAACAAGGTTGTCCACTTGTTTCTTGGCCACCATTTATCAGTGGCCATTCATGTGGACAGACAGCTTGTTGGTTGTCATGCCTACATAGAATGTAGCACAGTGGTTGCAGCTTAGTTTGTAGACCACATTAATGTTTTCACAGATAGCCCTGATGGGATAGGTGATGTTAGTGACCGGACTGGAGTAGGTGGTGGTGGGCATCATGTGCGGGACAAGTCTTGCAACTAGATCTATTACAGGGGTGTAAGCCATGAGGTAAGTGACTGGGAGCAGGGTTTGTGTAAGGATGGGCAAGTATGTTGTATAGGTTCAGTGGATGGCATAATACCACTGTGGGAGGGGTGGGAAGGATAGTGGCCAGGACATTTCTCATTTCAGGGCATGGCGAGAGGTAGTCAAAACCCTGGTGGAGAATGTAATTCAGTTGCTCCAGTCCTGGGTGATATTGAGTTACGAGGGGAATGCTTCTTTGTTGCTGGATGGTGGGACTTTAGGAGGTGGTGGGAGACTGGAAAAATAAGGCGCAGGAGATTTGTTTTTATACAAGGTTGGGCGGATAATTGTGGTTTATGAAAAACTGATGTCTCCTTACTTCTAGTTGCATATTACATGCTAAGTTCCAGTTTTCATTCAAACTATAAATTCTAAATTACTGATCTTTTTAAAATATCGTTAAAGATCCTTTAAATAAAATGAGAGACCGCACGAACTGCATTCATTGTTTTAATACCAAAGACGTGATCTCACTTGAGCCAGAGTGATAAGCATTATTAAACTCTGAAAACAGTAACTTCCATCACAGCGAAGCACACTATACAAATGTGTTTCCCCTCAACTCATTTGCAATTTTCATAAAAACTACAGACGTGTTAATTAGAATATATTTCATAATTTTATATTTAAACCATTTATTCAAATGGAACTGAGTCAGTGGGGGGAGGGGGGGGGGCGGTGTTACCTGACTAGAAGTAGTAGTTATAAGTCTTGCACAGTCCCAACTTGTTTTTTTTCCGTCTTTATGTACTTTATACTTCATGAAAATGCTCCATGGAATATGCGCCATTGATTAAATATTCTCATCAGCTGGGAATTGAATCCCTGCTGTCTGCAGACAGGCATTCTACCAGAAAGCTATTTGGTCCATCGAAAAATCGTCGTCCTTTTTGAGAAATTAAAGACACTCAGAAAAACTTCAAATGCAATTTTCACGCGAATTTTTGAGAGGTGTTTCAGACTCTTTGGGAAATTAGTATTAGAGTTCTGGACTTAATGTATCACAAATATAAAAAAAAACTACAAAAATCCGGTTGCCACATGGTCTCTCTGTAAATTTTACAAAATCTGAAACACAATAACCTCTTTGAGCATAATCAAACACGCAGGTGTTTGCTGTTCAATCTACAATCTTTTTTATTAGATTGCAGCCTCATAATGCCCAAGAACAATTTAACAACAATGAATTTCAGCAGTGAGAAACTCCTCCAACATTGTAAGGAGCTGATCTGGTGGTCCACAATATACAGCTTCGTTGAGCATCATCTCCATAAAGAAGTGAAATAAATCATAGATTGGGTTGATCATGGGTAACATGTTTACGCGATTGTTTACAAAACTGGTCCTACACTATACCTGAAATGTGACGTCACATGTGTAGAAAAACTAGTGGAAGAAACCTGAATGTGAAATTATGCTGTATTATTTCCTTGTCAATCTCGTTTTTTGGAATTTGGAACATAATTTGAGGCACAATTTTCCGTCTACTGTTGTGTTTTCTACTGTCCTAAGTGCAACGGCTACTACGGACGAGGGGCTTTGCTCCTCTGAGGACAGACAATTTTTGTTATAACCTTTAATCACAATAATTGCGTGGATATTCACACTCTCTCTTAGAAACAATAGCTGATTACATGATTACAACTCAGTCTCTTGTATTCGACTGCTGTGCCGTGACATGCGGCCGGCGCTGTTCGTAGCTAGGTGGCGCTCCCGCGCTCAGCCGATTTGCGGAGCGCCTCTATCGCCGTTTGTGCGTACTGTCGTGGCGGCACTGTTAAATGTCATGGCACTATCACAACACTTTTCCCCTCTTGGAAAAAAAAAAAACCCCTCACTTCCTTGGAGACATGGACAGCACGGAGACATCCATGGCCTCTTGTGAGGCCCCGAGGAGATCCCGCGCAGAGACACGAGAGTATGGTTGAAAATGTCCAGGACGGAAGCTTGTGCGTGGAACATGCCTCCTGGATGAGATGATGGGTGAAAACTCCGGAGCAGCATCTATGGGTGTCATGGACCTGGGAGTGCGCTTCAGCGAGATGGGTGCCGGAGAAGGCGGCGTCACGACTGGGTCCAGTTCCGGCATACTCGGAAGCGGCAGCAACGTCGGCTGCATCAACACGGTCGGTAGATCGGCAGCAGCGACAGGACTGGCGTCTCGGGCTGGTGGAGGCGAAGGATGGGGCGGTGGCACCGGCGTGGCCACCACTCATGGGCGCATCTGGTCGTAATGGCGAACAACCGTGCCATCGCCCGTACGGATTTCACAAAGCTGGCGGCCGCGAAGAGCCTTGACAACCCCTGGAATCCATTTAGGGCGAGATCCATACCCTCGTGCCCACACGTCGGCGCCCACCGAGTATTTTCCCGCACTAGGCGACACAGTACAAGGCCTGACAGGGTGAAGCAGGTGCAGTAGAGTGCGCGGTTGGCGGCCATGCAAGAGTTCAGCAGGGCTGCGATCACCCAGAGGCATGAAGCAATAAGAACTCAGAAATTGCAGCATGGCATCATCTGTGGAAAAATCACTAAGGAATTTTTTCATCTGGCATTTGAAAGTGCAGACAAGGCGTTCGACCTCCCCATTTGACTGCGGATGGAAGGGAGGTGCTGTAACATGATGAATCCCTTGTCCAGTACAAAAATCACGGAAGGCCTGCGAAAGGAACTGAGGGCCATTGTCCGTGACGACCGTGGATGGAAGACCTTCTAGCGCAAAGATTTTGGACAAAGCCAGTGTCGTCGCCGCAGTGGTGGGTAGACGGACATCTAACAACAAACGGAAACTTCAAGAAGGCGTCAATCAACAGTAGCCAATAAGTACCAAGGAAGGGGCCAGCAAGGTCGACGTACACCCGTTCCCATGGCTGAGCTGGATCAGGCCACGGAGAGGGCATTGTACGAGGTGCCGCCAGTTGTTGAGCACACTGGCCACACGCAGCAACCATATGGGCGATGTCCGAATCAATACCAGGCCAATAAACGTGCCTGTGGGCCAGGGACTTAGTCTGAGAAATACCCCAATGGCCTTCGTGCAACAGTTTGAGAACATCTTTGCGAAGAGAGGCTGGCACCACGACCCGTGGAGATGCGCCATCCGTGGCCAGAAGAACAACACCATCACGAACAGACAGACGAAGGCGCAAGGCATGGTAGTTGCGAAGGGGATCCGATGCCCGGCCCTTGGTCCTGTCCGGCCAACCTCGTTGAACAAAACCGATCACCCGACGCAGGACCGGGTCCCGCGCAGTAGCCGATGCGACCTGCGAACCTGTAAGTGGAAAGCCCTCGACCGCACGACGTTCTTCCTCATCAATGTGGAAACAGAGGAGTTCATCACGATCGAAAACAGGGTCGGGGCCCATCAGCAATCGCGACAATGCATCAGCGTTGGCATGCTGGGCCGTGGGGCGATAGTGAATCTCATAATGAAAACGAGACAAGTATAAGGCCCAACGTTGCAGGCGGTGAGCCGCCTTATCCGGAAGTGACGCCGATGGGCTGAACAGAGAGACCAGCGGTTTGTGGTCGGTGATGAGGTGAAACTTAGAACCTTACAAAAAAATGCTGAACTTTTTTAGAGCATAAATGATAGCGAGCGCCTCCTTTTCGATTTGAGAGTAACGCCGTTGTGCCTCGTTGAGGGTCTTGGAAGCATAGGCGATGGGTCGTTCCGACCCATCCTCATACCGATGGGCGAGAACAGCCCCTAGGCCATACTGTGATGCGTCAGTCGCCAGAACCAAGTGCTGACCCGGACGGAATGTGGCAAGACAAGGCGCCGACTGCAAATGAGCCTTCAGGCAGACAAAAGCCTGCTCACACCCGTCGGACCAACACAAGGGGACGTTTTTGCGTAACAGCTGATGCAGAGGATAAGCTACCGCCGCTGCGGATGGAATGAATTTGTGATAATAAGCAATCTTGCCTCAAAACGCCTGAAGTTCTTTGACCGTAGACGGCCGGGGTAGAGCGTTAATGGCCACAACGTGCTGACGGAGAGGACGTATACCCTCACGGGACAAGTGGAAACCAAGATACTCAATGGAGGGTTGGAAGAACTGTGACTTGTCCAGATTGCACCTCAACCCAGCCGAATGCAAAACCTGAAACAGTGAACGTAAATTACGAAGGTGCTCCTCAGTGGAGGCTCCCGTGACAACAATGTCATCAAGATAGTTTATGCAGCAGTGAACGGAAGCCATGAGCTGTTCCAAAAACTGCTGAAAAATGGCCAGTGCGCTAGCGACGCCAAATGGTAATCGCTGGTACTGATACAACCCACAAGGAGTGTTGATAACGAGACATTCCTTGGAAGTAACGTCGAACGACAACTGATGGTACGCCTCTGATAAGTCAAGTTTGGAAAAGAACTGGCCCCCAGCGAGCTTGGTAAACAACTCCTCAGGACGGGGAAGAGGATAAGTGTCAATGAGGCTCTTAGCGTTGACGGTGGCTTTAAAGTCACCACACAATCGCAGACTCCCGTTTGGTTTAGAGACCACCACGATCGGCGATGCCCATTCGCTGGAGGTGACCGGAAGGAGAATCCCTGAAGCTGTTAACCTGTCTAGCTCAGCCTTGACAGGTGCACGCAACGCCACCGGAATAGGGCGTGCCCGGAAGAACTTAGGGCGAGCCGTAGGTTTAAGAGTAACGTGGGCTTCAAAATCCTTGGCACGACCCAGACCAGCAGAGAACACGGACGAAAATTCAGAACACAATCCATCCAGCTGTTGATACGGAATATCCTCAGATGTGAGGTGCACATCATCATCAATGGAGAACCCGAACAACTGAAAAGCATGATCCACCACATAAAACATGAGGGCCCGAACAACAGACTTGTAGGCAGTGGAAGCATCAAACTGGCCCATGATAGGAATTTTCTGTTTATTATAAGTCCTCATGTTTTGCGTAACTGGAGACAAAGGAGGGGAGCCCAACACCAAATACGTGCGAGAATTAATGAGAGTTACTGCAGAGCTAGTGTCCACTTGCATGCGGATGTCTTTATTCAGAACACGAACAGTAACAAACAGCTTATTTGTTTGAGAAAGCACACAGTGAACATCCATGTCCGACGCCTCGTCCTCGTCGACAGGAACTTTATGGGACTGACACACAGAAGCAATGTGGCCTTTTTTCCTACATGAATTACACGTGGCCCAACGTTTTGGACATGCTACCCTGTCATGCTGTACGAAACAAGGGGGGCAAGAAGGAAGTGCGGAACGAACCGGCTTCTGTGGTTGCTGGTTTCGCTGCGAGCATTGCGGCCCAACGCGACGTTGTTGACGCGAGTGAACCGCCGCCATATCATCGTTCTCCTGTGAAACACGCAAATTGCCCTGTCGAGAGTTGACTATACAGCGCCTACATCACACCACGCGTCGATTTGCGCGCCAGCAGCGTGAGACACTTCAAAGGATTGAGCGATGCTTAGAACTTCCGACAACGGCGGGTTTGGCAGTTGGAGAGCACATTGCCGAACTTCTTTATCAGGAGCAAGCCGTAGAATAGCATCCCTAACCATTGAGTCACTATAAGACTCGTGATGTGTGTCCGTGACAAACTGACATTTCCTACTCAGGCCATGTAGTTCCGCCGCCCAAGCCCGGTAAGAATGATGGGGCTGTTTACGACACCGGTAGAACGCCACGCGGGCGGCAACGACGTGGGTGTTTTTTCGATAATAGGCAGACAATAAGTCACACATTTCTTGGAAGGACAGGGAGGCTGGTTCCCGCAGAGGGGCTAACTGAGATAGCAGCTGATAGACTCGAGGGGAAATCCAAGATAGAAACAACGACTTACACATAGGAGCGTCGACAACGCCGAAAGCCAAGAAGTGTTGCCGCAAACGCTTCTCATAATCCTCCCAGTCTTCAGCGGCCTCGTTGTAAGGAGGGAATGGAGGCGGAGAAGAGGAAGACAGACGATGAGTAAGCGACGTCGACAACACCTGAATCGCTGCCGTCAGCTGTGTTTGTTGAGCCTGAATAGTAGCCGTCAGCTGTGTTTGTTGTTCAATGAGCGCTTGCATAAGCTGTTCCATGTCTGCCCCATCACGAACACGCAAATCCACAACACAGTGAAAATATCCCAACCTCGTCGCCAAAAAGTGTTATAACCTTTAATCACAATAATTGCGTGGATATTCACACTCTCTCTTAGAAATAATAGCTGATCACATGATTACAACTCAGTCTCTCGTATTCGACTGCCGTGCCGTGACATGCGGCCGGCGCCGTTCGTAGCTAGGTGGCGCTCCCGCGCTCAGCCGATTTGCGGAGCGCCTCTATCGCCGTTTGTGCGTACTGTCGTGGCGGCACTGTTAAATGTCATGGCACTATCACAACAATTTTAAAACAAAAAATGTTAAAAATTTATGCATAGATACTCTTAAGTATTCCATCTTGAAGTCAATAATTACTGGAGAATTTACACACTTATATCCAAAGCCTCTCAACATGCTTTGTAGGGCTATGAATATTTTGTTTCATTGCCAAAAAGGTGAATGTGTAATACTGAGGCTATTGATAAATATACAGGGCGAGTCGAAAAGGACTTTACCACTTTGGAATGATACAGAAATTTATTGAGATAACTTACAGAATTGATAGATTTGTTACTTTGTAACAAACGACTTAGAGTTTGATTCACGTAGTGCATCAGTACCCCATTCCACCAACAGGAGCGACAGCATGGCGCACATTTAAAATGGCTACTTTCACTGGTGTGGAGTGCGCTCGTTGTGTGTTTTGGTTTCATGTATTCTGCAACAACCGTTCAACATAAATTTGGCACCAAGTATGCTAAAGAACCTCCAAACAGGCCTACAATGTATTCCTGCCACAAGAACTTTATTGAGGTGGGTTGTATACTGGAAATGATAAATCATCAGGTCATCTGTGTGTTGTTGATTATGTCAAACAGGTTAGGGAGAGTTATGCCAGTCCAGAAAACTCAATGCGATGTGCATCTTGTGAGACTGGAATTCCACAAAAGACTGGTGAACACGGATTCACAATAACACAGCGCATTGGTGATGCAGATAAGGTTGCTTGTGAAGAATTCTGTGCAGAATTGCTGCAATGGTTAGAGAATGACAAGACATTCCTGAACACAATAATTTTCAGCGATGACTCAACATTTCGTATCATTGACACGGTGAACACCCACAACTGCAGAATATGGGGCAGCGAAAATCCAGATGCAGCCCTGAAACATGTTCATGACAACCCCACAGTCAATGTGTTTTGCGCCCTTAGCAAGTAGAAAGTGGACAAACTGCCAGTGGTATTGTGAATCTGAATATGTTGGACAACTTTTTAATTCCACAGATCAATGAAGATGACTTAGATGGGGTAGTTTACTATCAGCAAGACAGTGCACCACCTCATTTCCTCCCAGAAGTTTTGAGGTGCCAATAATCACTTCATAGGTCAGTGGATCGGCCATGAAGGACTGACCACATAGTGCCTGGCTTGACACCACTGGATTTCTTTCTCTGGTGTTTCATTGACGACCATATGTATGTTCCTCCCCTACCAAAAATCAGTTCTACACTAACATTGCACAAGTTATGCTCAATATGTTGCAATGAGTGTGTGAGGAAATTGATTACTAGCACAATGTTTGTTGCATCACAAATGGTAGTCACGTCAAATCAAAATGACATTTGATACTTTTAACTGAATGGTGAGGTTATTTTCTACAAAATGACATATCTCTAAATCAGTAAGTTATCTCAATAAATTTCTATATCATTCCAAAGTTGTACCCTCGTTTTGACTAACTTTGCATTTTTTTAAAAAACTGTCAATGATGTGAGCAAGGGAGATAACAGAGAAATGGTATACGGTGCATACCTGGTGACACAAAGCTCTTGGTTGCATATTATAAACAATTTTGAACAATAGTCATTTCTTGCGACAGAAAGTGAGAGCAAAGCCATTAAGTTCAATCTTGGTGGAGAAGATAGAGATAATGTCAGTCTTGGGCTTTGTGCAAAATCAAACTGACCAGGGAAACATTCTCCTGTCATTCCTAGTTGGTTGTTGGAGTTAAGGGACCAAACGGAGAGTGTGCCTCCAGAGCCAACTAGGTTGACAACCCAGAAGCTAGCATACCGGCACATTCTCTGAAGTCAACCGCCAAAGAAGGGTCAAGATTGAAGAAGGGCTCTCTTTTTAAATGGATACCGTTGAAGACAAGACATGTCTTGTGGCAAACTATTAAGGATGACCCCCTGTTTATGGCACCAAATCTGTGTACTGTTGATCTCGCTGTTGCCACAGCAATCCATATTGCAGTATGAAGGTAAAGTCTTTGTGCACAGCTCTGATCTCTATTACAATTGTTGGATTTATGGGTTTTTTTTTATCATTAAAGCTTGCGCATTTTGGGGGAGTAAGAATTAAAGTTCAGCAAGAAGAAATAAAATTGCTGAGGTTTGTTGATGACATTGTAATTCCGTTAGAGACAGCAAAAGACTTCACAGAACAGCTGAACGGAATGGACCGTGTCTTGAAAGGAGGATATAAGAAGAACATTATCCAAAGCAAAACAAAACAAGAATAATAGAATGTAGTCTAAGTAAAATAGATGGTGCTGAGGAAATTACACTATGAGGCGCTGAAAGTAGTAGATGAGTTTTACTATCCAACAGCAAAATAAACTGATGATGGCCAAAGTAGAGAGGATATAAAATGCAGACTGGCAATGAGAAGACATCTGATATCATCAAATACAGACTTACATGTTATAAAGTCTTTTCTGAAGGTATCTGGAGTGTAGCCATGTATGGAAGTGGAACAGGAATAGTAAACAGTTTATACAAGAAGACAATAGACAATTGAAATGTGGTGCTGCAGGAGAGTGCTGAAGATCAGGCAGGTAGATCGAGTAACTAATGAGGAGAGTCTGAACAAAATTGGGGAGAAAAGAAATTTGAGGCACAACTTGACTAAAAGAAGGCGCCAGTTGATACAATATTTTCTGAGACAACACGGGATCACTAATTTAGTTGAGGGAAGCGTGTGTGTGTGTGGGGGGGGGGGGGGGGGGGAGAGAGAAAAAGAGGGGGAGAGAGAGAAAAAGAGAGCGAGAGAGAGAGAGAGAGAGAGAGAGAGAGAGAGAGAGAGAGAGAGAGAGAGAGCGAGAGAGAGAGAGGAGGTAAAAATCACAGAGGGAGGCCAAGAAATGAATACAGCAGTAAGCAGATTCAGAAGGACGTAGGTGGAACTTGAAGATGAAGAGGCTTGAGTAGCATGGAGAGCTCAATCAAACCAGTCTTTGGACTGAAGACCACCACCATAACAACAACAACAGCTTGTGCATTGAGGATATATGCAGTTTTTACCCGGATTCTTGAATTTAGAAAATATTTTGCACACAGAGTCTAAATTATAATAAACTGGGTGTTGCTGCTGACACTTCTCCCCCTCCCCCACCCCATCCACCAAACATCTCCAGAATTAATCCACAATCACAATATTACTGTTAAACCCTGTGAGCAAAATTAAAGTAATGCCTCTTGTTCTCGAGCATTTCTATTTTGAAAATTTGCATAGACCTCTTCCAGAGCAATCACTGAGTTACATTAATCTGACAAAATTACTTTGTACAATTATTGGATCTAACCATTCAGGCACAGTCAATTAAAGTAATGAGCCATGGGAAATTAATTAATCTCAAGCATAGAAAGACAGCAGGTTACTACCACAGCCTCTTTCTACAGGTGACCAGATTTTAGACAGAAAGTTATGGTTCTAACAAAGTTCTGGCATAAAAATTGTGTATCAGCTAAGAAGCTAGTAGAGGCCAGGAATGGTTGGAACTTTGTAACCATTGGCATGTTTACTTACCTAAGTATATTTGAAAGTAAAAATTGGCAGCAAAAGATAACCTTCAGTATAAAGCATCAACACCTTGATCTAAAGAATGTAACACTTACCGAGTAGCTGAGCTTCTGTGTGTAATGGAGGCGTAGTTCTAAGAGTCGGTGGCACTTATCGTAGAGTGCACGGAAGAGAAGGGATGAGGCACTACGCATCATACAAACTTTCTGCAGGTTTGGGGCATCACAGAAAGTCTGTATTGCCTCCTGGTCACTTGTGTGAGAGCTAAAAAATAACAAACATAGGCACAAAAATGGTGGGAATTGGCAACAACATTAACATTCAGAACTCAGGATTAATTCAAATGGCAACAGAAAGAAATCACTTGTAGGAAGTGAGAAATAAACACATTCAATTTGGCAGTACAGAAGCAGTAACAGGATTAATCAAAAATTTAAAATGCAAATGAAATAATAGCAAACAGAAGTTATTTGCAAAATTCTTAAGATTTTTTATGGCCAACAGCAACCAACACCTCGTGCAGAGCAACGATAAAATTTAAATGTAGAGCAAGGCAATGAGCTCAAATTATGCAACCAGTGTTACTGTCAAGCACTCCTTCCCTCTGTCTTACAACCTTCCCCCTCATTACTGTCGTTATTTTGGTTTTTCATTATTTTAATTTGGTCACTACATTTTGCAGGTATTTTGAATAACCACCTTATTCATTGCACCCATCACCTTAACAGAATATGATTTATTGTGACTATTTATTTATTTATTGTATCTCCAACTTACCATTTACGTTGTAGTTGTTGGAAATACGGGAAATGCAACTGCTATTACAACAACTGATGTAGGAATATGAAGAATCGCAAATGACAATTAACATCCAGAATCAATTTTCACTCTGCAGCAGAGTGTTCACTAATTTTAAAGCTTCCTGTTGTTGTTGTTGTTGTCATGGTCTTCAGTCCTGACACTGGTTTGATGCACCTTTCCATGCTACCCAATCCTGTACAAGCTGCTTCATCTCTTAGTACTTACTGCAACCTACATCCTTCTGGATCTGCTTAGTGTATTCATCTCTTGGTCTCCCTCTACAATTTTTACGCTCCACACTACCCTCCAATACTAAATTGGTGATCCCTTGATGCCTCAGAACATATCCTGCCAACCGGTCCCTTCTTCTTGCCAAGTTGTGCCACAAACTTCTCTTCTCCCCAGTCCTATTCAATACTTCCTCATTAGTTATGTGATCTACCCATCTAATCTTCAGCATTCTTCTGTAGCACCACATTTCGAAAGCTTCTATTTTCTTCTTGTCCAAACTATTTATCGTCCATGTTTCACTTCCATACATGGCTACACTCCATACAAATACTTTCAGAAATGATTTTCTGACACTTAAATCTATACCCGATGTTAATAAATTTCTCTTCTTCAGAAACGCTTTCCTTGCCATTGCCAGTCTACATTTTATATCCTCTCTACTTCGACCATCATCAGTTATTTTGCTCCCCAAATAGCAAAACTCCTTTACTACTTTACGTGTCTCATTTCCTAATCTAATTCCCTCAGCATCACCCGACTTAATTCGACTACATTCCATTATCCTCGTTTTGCTTTTGTTGATGTTCATCTTATACCCTCCTTTCAAGACACTGTCCAGCCCATTCAACTGCTCTTCCAAGTCCTTTGCTGTCTCTGACAGAATTATAATGTCATCGGTGAACCTCAAAGTTTTTATTTCTTCTCCAAGGATTTTAATACCTACTCCGAACTTTTCTTTTGTTTCCTTTACTGCTTGCTCAATATACAGATTGAATAACATCGGGGAGAGTCTCACTCCCTTCCCAACCACTGCTTCCCTTTCATGTTCCTCGACTCTTATAACTGCCATCTGGTTTCTGTACAAATTGTAAATAGCCTTTCGCTCCCTGTATTTTACCCCTGCCACCTTCAGAATTTGAAAGAGTATTCCAGTCAACACTGTCAAAAGCTTTCTCTAAGTCTACAAATGTTATAAACGTAGGTTTGCCTTTCCTTAATCTTTCTTCTAAGATAAGTCCTAGGGTCAATATTGCCTCACGTGTTCCAACATTTCTATGGAATCCAAACTGATCTTCCCCGAGGTCGGCTTCTACCAGTTTTTCCATTCATCTGTAAAGAATTCGTGTTAGTATTTTGCAGCTGTGACTTATTAAACTGATAGTTTGGTGATTTTCACATCTGTCAACACCTGCTTTCTTTGGGATTGGAATTATTATATTCTTCTTGAAGTCTGAGGGTATTTCGCCTGTCTCATACATCTTGCTCACCAGATGGTAGAGTTTTGTCAGGGCTGGCTCTCCCAAGGCTATCAGTAGTTCTAATGGAATGTTGTCTACACCTGTGTCCTTGTTTCAACATAGGTCTTTCAGTGCTCTGTCAAACCCTTCACACAGTATTGTATCTCCCATTTTATCTTCATCTACATCCTCTTCCATTTCCATAATATTGTCCTCAAGTACATCGCCCTTGTATAGACCCTCTATATACTCCATCCACTTTTCTGCTTTCCCTTCTTTGCTTAGAACTGGTTTTCCATCTGAAATCTTGATATTCATACAAGTGGTTCTCTTTTCTCCAAAGGTCTCTTTATTTTCCTGTAGGCAGTATCTATCTTACCCCTAGTGAGATAAGCCTCTACTTCCTTACATTTGTCCTCTAGCCATCCCTGCTTTAGCCCTTTTGCACTTCCTGTTGATCTCATTGTTGAGACGTTTGTATTCCTTTTTGCCTGCATTTTTATATTTTCTCCTTTCATCAATTAAATTCAATATTTCTTCTGTTACCCAAGGATTTCTACTAGCCCTCATCTTTTTACCTACTTGATCCTCTGCTGCCTTCACTACTTCATCCCTCAAAGCTACCCATTCTTCTTCTACTGTATTTCTTTCCCCCATTTCTGTCAATTGTTCCCTTATGCTCTCCCTGAAACTCTGTACAACCTCTGGTTTAGTCAGTTTATCCAGGTCCCATCTCCTTAAATTTCCACCTTTCTGCAGTGTCTTCAGTTTTAATCTACAGTTCGTAACCAATAGATTGTGGTCAGAGTCCACATCTGCCCCTGGAAATGTCTTACAATTTAAAACCTGGTTCCTAAATCTCTGTCTTACCATTATGTAATCTATCTGACACCTTCTAGTATCTCCAGGATTCTTCCATGTATACAGTTTTCTTTTATGATTCTTGAACCAAGTCTTAGCTATGATTAAATTATGCTCTGTACAAAATTCTACCAGATGGCTTCCTCTTTCATTTCTTACCCCCAACCCATATTCACCTACTATGTTTCCTTCTCTCCCTTTTCCTACTCTGGTGAATTCCAGTCACCCATGACTATTATATTTTCATCTCCCTTCACTACCTGAATACTTTCTTTTATCTCATCATACATTCCATCAATTTCTTCATCATCTGCAGAGTTAGTTGGCATAGAAACTTGTACTACTGTAGTAGGTGTGGGTTTCATGTCTACCTTGGCTACAATAATGCGTTCACTATGCTGTTTGTAGTAGCTTACCTGCACTCTTATTTTTTATTCATTATTAAACCTACTCCTGCATTATCCCTATTTGATTTTGTGTTTCCTAACACATTAAAATTGTGCGCTGTTCTGGGAGTCTCAGGATATACCTTAACATTCAGAGAGTAAAATATAATGATTTGCAACAAAAATTTAGTAGATCCAAACATGAATTGACGTAAATCAAAGGATGCATCGGAGTTATGTACTTGAGAGTACTACTGCATCCAATAGCAGAAGAAATACTGCAACAGTTAATTGTAACAAAAAAGAGCACTTTTCTGGAATAGCAATATAACAAAAAATATGAAGAAAATCATTGTTGACAGTACTGCTACATACGTGTGTAAACACACTGCATTTCAAGGAAAGAGCATAAGAAGAGTAATGAAATAAGAGAATATGGGATCAAGCAAGATGATAACTGATCTAAAAAAACCAAAGCTCGACCATCTAATAATAATGGTTAATGACAGGTGGCTAAAATTAATTTAGAAACTTAGTGTTGTGATAGTGCCACGACATTTAACAGTGCCGCCACGACAGTACGCACAAACGGCGATAGAGGCGCTCCGCAAATCAGATGAGCACGGGAGCGCCACCTAGCTACGAACGGCACCGGCCGCATGTCACGGCACAGCAGTCGTATACGAGAGACTGAGTTGTAATCATGTGATCAGCTATTGTTTCTAAGAGAGAGTGTGAAAATCCACGCAATTATTGTGATTAAAGGTTATAACACTTTTTGGCGACGAGGTCGGGATATTTTCACCGCGTTGTGGATTTGCGTGTTCGTGACGGGGCAGACATGGAACAGCTTATGCAAGCGCTCATTGAACAACAAACACAGCTGACGGCAGCGATTCAGGCGTTGTCGACGTCGCTTACTCATCGTCTGTCTTCCTCTTCTCCGCCTCCATTCCCTCCTTACGACGAGGCCGCTGAAGACTGGGAGAATTATGAGAAGCGTTTGCGGCAACACTTCTTGGCTTTCGGCGTTGTCGACGCTCCTATGTGTAAGTCGTTATTTCTATCTTGGATTTCCCCTCGGGTCTATCAGCTGCTATCTCAGTTAGCCCCTCTGCGGGAACCAGCCTCCCTGTCCTTCCAAGAAATGTGTGACTTATTGTCTGCCTATTATCGAACAAACACCCACGTCGTTGCCGCCCGCGTGGCGTTCTACCGGTGTCGTAAACAGCCCCATCAATCTTACCGGGCTTGGGCGGCGGAACTACATGGCCTGAGTAGGAAATGTCAGTTTGTCACGGACACTCATCACGAGTCTTATGCGGATTCAATGGTTAGGGATGCTATTCTGCGGCTTGCTCCTGATAAAGAAGTTCGGCAACGTGCCCTACAACTGCCAAACCCGTCGTTGTCGGAAGTTCTAAGCATCGCTCAATCCTTTGAAGTGTCTCACGCTGCTGGCGCGCAAATAGACTCGTGGTGTGATGTAGGCGCTGTACAGTCAACTCTCGACAAGGACAATTTGCCTGTTGCACAGGAGAACGAAGATGTGGCGGCGGTTCACTCGCGTAAACAACGTCGCGTTGGGCCGCAACGCTCGCAGCGAAACCAGCAACCACAGAAGCCGGTTCGTTCCGCGCTTCCTTCTTGCCCCCGTTGTTTCGTACAGCACGACAGGGCAGCGTGTCCAAAACGTTGGGCCACGTGTAATTCATGTAGGAAAAAAGGCCACATTGCTTCTGTGTGTCAGTCCCATAAAGTTCCTGTCGACGAGGACGAGGCGTCGGACATGGATGTTCACTGTGTGCTTTCTCAAACAAATAAGTTGTTTGTTACTGTTCGTGTTCTGAATAAAGACATCCGCATGCAAGTGGACACTGGCTCTGCAGTAACTCTCATTAATTCTCGCACGTATTTGGCGTTGGGCTCCCCTCCTTTGTCTCCAGTTACGCGCAATCTGAGGACTTATAATCAGCAGAAAATTCCTATCATGGGCCAGTTTGATGCTTCCACTGCCTACAAGTCTGTTGTTCGGCCCCTCACGTTTTATGTGGTGGATCATGCGGGCACTGAAAACCTGTTCGGTTATGATGCTTTCCAGTTGTTTGGGTTCTCCATTGATGATGATGTGCACCTCATATCTGAGGACATTCCGTATCAACAGCTTGATGGATTGTGTTGTGAATTTTCGTCCGTGTTCTCTGCTGGTCTGGGTTGTGCCAAGGATTTTGCAGCCCACATTACTCTTAAACCTACGGCTCGCCCTAAGTTTTTCCGGGCACGCCCTGTTCCAGTGGCGTTGCGTGCACCTGTCAAGGCTGAGCTAGACAGGTTAACAACTTCAGGGATTCTCCTTCCGGTTACCTCCAGCGAATGGGCATCGCCGATCGTGGTGGTTTCTAAACCAAACGGGAGTCTGCGATTGTGTGGTGACTTTAAAGCCACTGTCAACGCTCAGAGCGTCATTGACACTTATCCTCTTCCTCGTCCTGAGGAGTTGTTTACCAAGCTCGCTGGGGGCCAGTTCTTTTCCAAACTTGACTTATCGGAGGCGTACCATCAGTTGCCGTTGGACGCTCCTTCCAAGGAATTTCTCGTTATCAACACTCCTTGTGGGTTGTATCAGTACCAGCGATTACCATTTGGCGTCGCTAGCGCACCGGCCATTTTTCAGCGGTTTTTGGAACAGCTCACGGCTTCCGTTCCCGGCTGCATAAACTATCTGGATGACATTGTTGTCACGGGAGCCTCCACTGCGGAGCACCTTCGTAATTTACGTTCACTGTTTCGGGTTTTGCATTCGGCTGGGTTGAGGTGCAATCTGGACAAGTCACAGTTCTTCCAACCCTCCATTGAGTATCTTGGTTTCCAGTTGTCCCGTGAGGGCATACGCCCTCTCCGTGAGCACGTTGCGGCCATTAACGCTCTACCCCGGCCGTCTACGGTCAAAGAACTGCAGGCGTTTCTAGGCAAGATTGCTTATTATCACAAATTCATTCCATCCGCAGCAGCGGTAGCTTATCCTCTGCATCAGCTGTTACGCAAAAACGTCCCCTTCTGTTGGTCCGACGGGTGTGAGCAGGCTTTTGTCCGCCTGAAGGCTCATTTGCAGTCGGCGCCTTGTCTTGCCACATTCCGTCCGGGTCAGCACTTGGTTCTGGCGACTGACGCGTCACAGTATGGCCTAGGGGCTGTTCTCGCCCATCGGTATGAGGATGGGTCGGAACGACCCATTGCCTATGCTTCCAAGACCCTCAACGAGGCGCAACGGCGTTACTCTCAAATCGAAAAGGAGGCGCTCGCTATCATTTATGCTCTAAAAAAGTTCAGCGTTTTTTTGTATGGTTCTAAGTTTCACCTCATCACCGACCACAAACCGCTGGTCTCTCTGTTCAGCCCCTCGGCGTCACTTCCGGATAAGGCAGCTCACCGCCTGCAACGTTGGGCCTTATACTTGTCTCGTTTTCATTATGAGATTCACTATCGCCCCACGGCCCAGCACGCAAACGCGGATGCATTGTCGCGATTGCCGATGGGCCCCGACCCTGTTTTCGATCGCGATGAACTCCTCTGTTTCCACATTGATGAGGAAGAACGTCGTGCAGTCGAGGGCTTTCCACTTACAGGTTCGCAGGTCGCGTCAGCTACTGCGCGGGACCCGGTCCTGCGTCGGGTGATCGGTTTTGTTCAACGAGGTTGGCCAGACAGGACCGGGGGCCGGGCATCGGATCCCCTTCGCAACTACCATGCCTTGCGCCTTCGTCTGTCTGTTCGTGACGGTGTTGTTCTTCTGGCCACGGATGGCGCATCTCCACGGGTCGTGGTGCCAGCCTCTCTTCGCAAAGATGTTCTCAAACTGTTGCACGGAGGCCATTGGGGTATTTCTCGGACTAAGTCCCTGGCCCGCAGGCACGTTTATTGGCCCGGCATTGATTCGGACATTGCCCATATGGTTGCTGCATGTGGCCAGTGTGCTCAACAACTGGCGGCACCTCGTACAATGCCCTCTCCGTGGCCTGATCCAGCTCAGCCATGGGAACGGGTGCACGCCGACTTTGCTGGCCCCTTCCTCGGTACTTATTGGCTACTGTTGATTGACGCCTTCTCGAAGTTTCCATTTGTTGTTAGATGTCCGTCGCCCACCACTGCGGCGACGACGCTGGCTTTGTCCAAAATCTTTGCGCTAGAAGGTCTTCCATCCACGATCGTCACGGACAATGGCCCTCAGTTCTCTTCGCAGGCCTTCCGTGATTTTTGTACTGGACAAGGGATTCATCATGTTACCGCACCTCCCTTCCATCCGCAATCGAATGGGGAGGTCGAGCGCCTTGTCCGCACTTTCAAATGCCAGATGAAAAAATTCCTTAGTGATTTTTCCACAGATGACGCCCTGCTGCAATTTCTGAGTTCTTATCGCTTCACGCCTCTGGGTGATCGCAGCCCTGCTGAACTCTTGCATGGCCGCCAACCGCGCACTCTACTGCACCTGCTTCACCCTGTCAGGCCTTGTACTGTGTCCCCTAGTGCGGGAAAATACTCGGTGGGCGCCGACGTGTGGGCACGAGGGTATGGATCTCGCCCTAAATGGATTCCAGGGGTGGTCAAGGCTCTTCGCGGCCGCCGGCTTTGTGAAATCCGTACGGGCGACGGCACGGTTGTTCGCCATTACGACCAGATGCGCCCACGAGTGGTGGCCACGCCTGTGCCACCGCCCCATCTTTCACCTCCACCAGCTCGAGACGCCAGTCCTGTCGCTGCTGCCGATCTACCGTCCGTGTTGATGCAGCCGCCGTCGCTGCCGCTTCCAAGTACTCCGGAACCGGCCCCAGTCGCGACGCCGCCTTCTCCGGGACCCATCTCGCTGGAGCACACTCCCAGGTCAATGACACCTATGGATGCTGCTCCGGAGTTTTCACCCATCATCTCATCCAGGAGGCACGTTCCTCGCACGAGCTTCCGTCCTGGACATTTTCGACCATACTCCCGTGTCTCTGCGCGGGATCTCCTCGGGGCCTCACAAGAGGCCATGGATGTCTCTGCGCTGTCCATGTCTCCAAGGAAGTGAGTGTTTATTTTTTTCAAGGGGGGAAAAGTGTTGTGATAGTGCCACGACATTTAACAGTGCCGCCACGACAGTACGCACAAACGGCGATAGAGGCGCTCCGCAAATCAGATGAGCACGGGAGCGCCACCTAGCTACGAACGGCACCGGCCGCATGTCACGGCACAGCAGTCGTATACGAGAGACTGAGTTGTAATCATGTGATCAGCTATTGTTTCTAAGAGAGAGTGTGAAAATCCACGCAATTATTGTGATTAAAGGTTATAACACTTAGTCAACAAGGGAATGGAAAGAGGTTGCCATTGAGACATGCTTAAGCAGCACATTTGCTCCAAGAACAGCATCATCCAGAATGACAAATTCTCAGTGAGATTCAAGTTCAGAACTGAAGAACTGCAGAAGAAAAGCACTTTGAAAAATATCTGTATTAAATTTCAGATTGTCTGCAATATCATAAAACTTATAACAAGAATGTAACACCCCATCAAGCCTGGATCTAGGAGGAGGCAAACCGGGGTATCTGCCCCGGGCAGTAATTTCAGGGGGTGCCAGATTAATATTCTTGAAGAGAAAAACCTTGTTTCACAAAGCACCTAGCATCCAGCACACATTGGTCTATTGATTGTTCATATGATTTTGAAACAAATCCCTGTTGGTTTTTCAATATTTCTGATCACATACTAAGTTGATTTCTGAACAATTCATAAGTTGCCTTTTGAATGCATGCAAGGTGTACATGATGTGTCTGCCAAGGGAATCTCCATCGCATCTAAAAATAATAATAATAATAATAATAATAATAAAACTGTTGTTGCTATAATTATTGGCAAAATCCATAGAGTCAGACTACCAGAGTGGAAATAAATGACTAACAGGAATTACAAGTAAGAAAGATTATGGTGTACCCAAGAAAACAAAATTTTGATGCAAAATTTTTCCCAGATCGTTACATTACCAAGGGCCAGTTGTACATTCCCCTTAGTTAGCAGCCGTTTAAATTCTGCTCTCGGAATAGCGCAGAAAATGCGTTGTATGAACATGTCATAATGCCTAACCGGAGAATAAATGCTTGATAACTAAACTGGAACTGGCAAGATTAGTGAAGCTAACCGGAGAATAAGTTTTGACAGTGGCAGAAATAGTTACAAAATTAATGATGACAAGATTGTTAGAATGAGGAAGGAAAAGAAACGGGGACATCACACAAATTATAAGGAAGAATATGATGAGTCCAAATTTATATAAAGATTTCATACTACTAATTTCAGATCTCATGCTTGAGAACTGAAATGTATGAATGAAATGTGAAAACAATTTCCTAACATTAAACCTTTTGCTTGTAGTAGGCCTTATAGGCATTTGTTATTTTTTGTACTTTGTGAATTATATTCTGTCTTGTTATTTATGTAAATGAGGTAGATAAAAATGATCATCTGGGCCAAAACAATCTAACTTACTTGGTGTGTGTTACAACTGCTGCCATATTAGAAAGGACTATTTCATTTTATCTAGCAGACAGTGTCAAAATAGACGTAATCAAATTGAGAAACCACACATTCAAATTAACAGCTTTTTCAGTATTAGACTATAAGATTTTTGATGTTTCATGTAGCAAAATCTTTGAAAAAACTGTGATATGGTAATAGACTTTTGCAGAAAGGAAAGCATGCTATGTAAAGCTGTAGCAAGATTGGAGAGAAAAAAATGCTGGGACCTAAGGGCTGAAGAAACTGTGTGCTGTCTTGCTTGTCTCTTGTCTTACTTGTTTTATGTTTCCTATATTTAATTTTATGTCACACGAAAGAGAAAGTTACTAACTAATAGCCAATAAAGGGTGCAAATTTTCTGAATAGTTCTTTTTACCACAGTTACAAATAATCCCACCCAGTATTAACTGTCAATTTTTTTAAGGTGGATAGGATGTCAAATTGGTCAACTGGGACCAGGAGAGAAGCGACAAGAGCAAATAAGGTCTTATATTGCCTCAAATACATGTGTTTTATATGTCCAACTCTTCAGAAAGATTTGTGCTACAAAATGCACATTTTTTTGCCCCAGATCAGAAATATCGTAGATCCAGGGCTGCACCCCATATTATATCGAAGTAGACAAAAACTTTCGAAAAGCTATTCTGCAGGTACCCTGTAATTACTTCATTAATTACTAGCCAATTTCCCACGGTTTCACCCACACACACACACACACATTTGACATATATATTGCCTATCTGCCCCCGCCTCTCCCCCATTTCTCTGTCCTTCCTCTCCTTTCCCCCTCCCACTCTTCATTCCCTCTTTCCCCCTTATCTCTGTGTCTGCCCATTCCTTCCTGCCACCACTTTCCCTACCTGCCGATCTCCTCCTGACTCCCTATCATCACTGTGTATCTGCTTATCTTTTCCACCCATCTCTCTGCCCACCTCCTCCTGATCCCCATCACCTCTGCACCTCCCTCCGTCCCTAACCTTGCCTCTTATCTGCTAGCCCCGTATTGCTGCCCATCTGCCCCTCCATCATCTATACACTCCTTCCAATCTCCCTATGTCCATTTCCCACATCTCTGGCCATCCCCTCCTCCCACCTACATCGACCCACCTCCTCCTCCTCCCCCTCCCACTCCATCTCCGCCTCTTTGGCCGTCTCCTCATCCTGCTTTTCTACATCCATCGCCTCCTCTCATCAAATCTCTGACATCGCTGCGGACGGAAAAAGATCCTGCAAGAAAGGGACCAATGACGACTGAAGAGAATCATTCAATGTGACATAAGTGTAACCCTTCCCAAATTGCTGCAGATTTCAATGTTGGGCCATCAATAAGTGTCAGCGTGCGAACCATTCAACGAAACATCATCGATATGGGCTTTTGGAACTGATGGCCCACTTGTGTACTCTTGACGACTGCACAACACAAAGCTTTATGCCTCGCCTGGGCCCATCGACAATGCCATTGGACTGTTTATGACTAGAAACATGTTGCCTGGTCGGTCAAGTCTCTTTTTCAAATTTTATCGAGCAAATGGATGTGTACAGGTATGGAGACAACCTCGAGAATCCATGGAACCTACTTGTCAGCAGGGGACTATTCAAGCTGGTGGAGGCTCTGTAATGGTTTGGGCATGTGCACTTGGAGTGGTATGGGACCTCTGGTAAGTCTAGATATGACTGACATGTGACATGTATGTAAACATCCTATCTGATCATTTGCATCCATTCATGTCCAATGTGCATTCCTATGGACACAACTCTGAGTTAAATACTTCCACTGGGCTCCAGACTCCCCAGACATGAACACTACTGACTATATCTGGGATGCCTTGCAACATACTGTTTATAAGAGATCTCTACCCCCTCGTACTCTTCCGGATTTATGATCAACCCTCCAGGATGCATGGTGTCAATTGCCTCCAGCACTACTTCACACATTAGTCGAGTCCATGCCAGGTCATGTTGCAGCACTTCTGTGTGCCTGAGGGGCCTTGCATGATATTAGGCAGGTGTAGCAGTTTCATTGGCTCTTCAGGGTAGTATAAGGCTTGCTTTGCTGTCTTCTCATGATTATGCTATGAGTGATGTCAGTCTCCTACTCTACAGTAACTGAATGAAACACTTACTAAATCCTCCCTCAATACAGACTTTTCTTCCAATGTTTTGTAGAGAAATTCCAACTGCAAAGCAAAATTTTTCACCTGCGGTGGGTTGAAGACATCTGTTTATAACACTGCAGGCATCATTTAGTACAATGAAAATCTTCTCTGCACATACTGAATTAACCCACAAGGGGCAAGCAAATTCAGCTGCAAATTAGCACAGACCAACACCATGACACCACATCACTGTGGGGTCAGCTTCCCACATGGAACTGCCAAGTTTACAAAGTAATTTTTTCTTGCCTGACTCTGTTGTATGCAGTTCTCATAGTGGTTCTCGAAGGTGCGTCACCAGCTAAAGGTGGTATATAGCTGCTAAGTCTGTATTCAGCAGTCAGTCAATTTATGGTGATGTTTAGTTTGCCCTCCACCAACACTTATTTAACAGATGAACACTGTAAAGTGCAATGGATTGAGTGTCAACTGACTGTTTTTTTTTTTTTAGTATTCCTGGAAATCACAAAGCATGAGCATCAGTGTACAGAAAACGTTCCGTGTTTTGAGGATAAGGTTGGTCACTGGTATACACATTGAGACATATGGGAAATAGAACACTATCCTAAAGTACGCAGTTCCTCAAGTCTCTCCATCTCTGAAACTCAAAGTAAAATTTTCTGTTATCTTTTAATATAGATATGATTTCGGTAAGAACAGCCTTCTTTGTTATTATGAAATGCACACTGACAAATATTTCATGTTGTACTGTGTCCTAAGAGGCTGTTAAGCCAAGAGATACCTGCAATTATTCACATCTGCCTGTACCTGTTAGCTACATTTTGGATACGATTAACTATATGTTCTGAAGAATATTACACCTCCTTCACTTACTGCATCATCAGATGCAGTAAGTGAAAGACGGTCCACGGTAGGCACCCATGAAGCAGCTACATCGGGCTCATTGTTCCCCATCAGAGTTAAACAGTATGAACTCAAAAAACGGTCTAGAGCAACTTCAGGGTACCTGCCGGATACACACTTCCACATCTGAGCTTTAAGCTCCAAACTATGCATTAGGCCTCACCTTTTGACTGAGGACGAAACGGGGGTGTTGTGAGGTGGCTAACACCATTAACTTGATAAAAAGGTGCAAATGCTTGAGAAAAACTGAGGGTTGTTATCAGTAACCACGGTATACGGAAGTCCCTCAAATGCGAACATCTTAGATGGGACCAAAATAGTGGCTGCAGCATATGCAGATGGACAACGTGCCACATAGGGTAAGTTTGAAGAAGTGTCCACTACAATGAGCCGATAGTGATTTAGAAAGGGCCCAGCAAAATTGACAAGTAGATGCTGCCACGGGTGCTGCAACACTGGTCAGGAGGAAAAACAAGTCTGTGGGGCCGTGGTCTAGGGGTAGCGTCTTTGATTCATAATCAAAACATCTTTGGTCCCGGGTTCGATCCCCGCCACTGCCTAAATTTTGATAAATAATCAGCATTGGCGGCCGAAGACTTCCGGCATAAGAAGTCAGCCTCATTCTGCCAACGGCCTTGTCAAAGAGGGTGGAGGAGCGGATAGAGGTTCACGGCACTCTCTTGTCCTAGGGGTGGAAAATTGTCCCTAATGGCAGAAGAATCAGCAATGATCAACAACATGAGGATGCAGAAGGCAATGGAAACCACTGCATTAAAGACACGTAACGTGTATCCACAGTGCATGTGGCCTGTAGTTGAAGAAGTGTCATGATGATCTCTGCATTGGCAAAAGATTCCGGAATAGTCCCCCATTCAGATCTCCGGGAGGGGACTGCCAAGGGGGAGGTTACCATTGAATAATCAACGAAAGGATAATGTTCTACGAGTCGGGGCGTGGAATGTCAGAAGCTTGAACATGGTAGGGAAACTAGAAAATCTGAAAAGGGAAATGCAAAGGCTCAATCTAGATATAGTAGGGGTCAGTGAAGTGAAGTGGAAGGAAGACAAGGATTTCTGGTCAGATGAGTATCGGGTAATATCAACAGCAGCAGAAAATGGTATAACAGGTGTAGGATTCGTTATGAATAGGAAGGTAGGGCAGATGGTGTGTTACTGTGAACAGTTCAGTGACCGAGTTGTTCTAATCAGAATCGACAGCAGACCAACACCTACAACGATAGTTCAGGTATACATGCCGACGTCGCAAGCTGAAGATGAACAGATAGAGAAAGTGTATGAGGATATTGAAAGGGTAATGCAGTATGTAAAGGGGGATGAAAATCTAATAGTCATGGGCGACTGGAATGCAGTTGTAGGGGAAGGAGTAGAAGAAAACTTTACAGGAGAATATGGGCTTGGGACAAGGAATGAAAGAGGAGAAAGACTAACTGATTTCTGTAACAAGTTTCAGCTAGTAAGACGAATACCCTGTTCAAGAATCACAAGAGGAGGAGGTATACTTGGTAAAAGCCGGGAGATACGGGAAGATTTCAATTAGATTACATCATGGTCAGACAGAGATTCCGAAATCAGATACTGGATTGTAAGGCGTACCCAGGAGCAGATATAGACTCAGATCACAATATAGTAGTGATGAAGAGTAGGCTGAAGTTCAAGACATTAGTCAGGAAGAATCAATACGCTAAGAAGTGGAATACGGAAGTTCTAAGGAATGATGAGATACGTTTGAAGTTCTCTAATGCTATAGATACAGCAATAAGGAATAGCGCAGTAGGCAACACAGTTGAAGAGGAATGGACATCTCTAAAAAGGGCCATCACAGAAGTTGGAAAGGAAAACATAGGTACAAAGAAGGTAGCTGCGAAGAAACCATGGGTAACAGAGGAAATACTTCAGTTGATTGATGAAAGAAGGAAGTACAAACATGTTCCGGGAAAATCAGGAATACAGAAATACAAGTCCCTGAGGAATGAAATAAATAGGAAGTGCAGGGAAGCTAAGATGAAATTGCTGCAGGAAAAATGTGAAGACATCGAAAAAGATATGATTGTCAGAAGGACAGACTCAGCATAGAGAAAAGTCAAAACAATCTTTGGTGACATTAAAAGCAAGGGTGGTAACATTAAGAGTGCAACGGGAATTCCACTGTTAAATGCAGAGGAGAGAGCGTATAGGTGGAAAGAATACATTGAAAGCCTCTATGAGGGTGAAGATTTGTCTGATGTGATAGAAGAAGATACAGGAGTCGATTTAGAAGAGATTGGGGATCCAGTATTAGAATCGGAATTTAAAAGAGCTTTGGAGGACTTGCTGTCAAATAAGGCAGAAGGGATAGATAACATTCCATCAGAATTTCTAAAATCATTAGGGGAAGTGGCAACAAAACGACTATTCACGTTGGTGTGTAGAATATATGAGTCTGGCGATATACCATCTGACTTTCGGAAAAGCATCATCCACACAATTCCGAAGATGGCAAGAGCTGACAAGTGCGAGAATTATCGCACAATCAGCTTAAAAGCTCATGCGTCGAAGCTGCTTACAAGAATAATATACAGAAGAATGGAAAAGAAAATTGAGAAAGCGCTAGGTGACAATCAGTTTGGCTTTAGGAAAAGTAAAGGCACGAGAGAGGCAATTCTGACATTACGGCTAATAATGGAAGCAAGGCTAAAGAAAAATCAAGACACGTTCATAGGATTTGTCGACCTGGAAAAAGCGTTCGACAATATAAAATGGTGCAAGCTGTTCAAGATTCTGAAAAAAGTAGGGGTAAGCTATAGGGAGAGACGGGTCATATACAATATGTACAACAACCAAGGAGGGAATAATAAGAGTGGACGATCAAGAACGAAGTGCTCGTATTAAGAAGGGAGTAAGGCAAGGCTGTAGCCTTTCGCCCCTACTCTTCAATCTGTACATCGAGGAAGCAATGATGGAAATAAAAGAAAGGTTCAGGAGTGGAATTAAAATACAAGGTGAAAGGATATCAATGATTCGATTCGCTGATGACATTGCTATACTGAGTGAAAGTGAAGAAGAATTAAATGATCTGCTGAACGGAATGAACAGTTTAATGAGTACACAGTATGGTTTGAGAGTAAATCGGAGAAAGACGAAGGTAATGAGAAGTAGTAGAAATGAGAACAGCGAGAAACTTAACATCAGGATTGATGGTCACAAAGTCAATGAAGTTAAGGAATTCTGCTACCTAGGCAGTAAAATAACCAATGATGCACGGAGCAAGGAGGACATCAAAAGCAGACTCGCTATGGCAAAAAAGGCATTTCTGGCCAAGAGAAGTCTACTAATATCAAATACCGGCCTTAATTTGAGGAAGAAATTTCTGAGGATGTACGTCTGGAGTACAGCATTGTAAGATAGTGAAACATGGACTGTGGGAAAACCGGAACAGAAGAGAATCGAAGCATTTGATGTGGTGCTATAGACGAATGTTGAAAGTTAAGTGGACTGATAAGGTAAAGAATGAGGAGGTTCTACGCAGAATCGGAGAGGAAAGGAATATGTGGAAAACACTGATAAGGAGAAGGGACAGGATGATAGGACATCTGCTGAGACATGAGGGAATGACTTCCATGGTACTAGAGGGAGCTGTAGAGGGCAAAAACTGTAGAGGAGTACAGAGATTGGAATACATCAAGCAAATAATTGAGGACGTAGGTTGCAAGTGCTACTCTGAGATGAAGAGGTTAGCACAAGAAAGGAATTCGTGGCGGGCCGCATCAAACCAGTCAGTAGACTGATGACCAAAAAAAAAAAAAAAGGGGCCGTCTGTTGCTGAACGCAGTGAATGCAAATGGTGATAAGCTGTGTAATTTCCCCATCTATGCCTGGCCAATACACATGCTGGTGGGCCAGACTTTTGGTGTGAGAGATTCCCCAATGACCGACATCCCGAAGTCACAGTACAACACGGGGAGCTGCATCTTCCATAGCTAACATAAGAACCCCGTGAAACACAGCAAGGTGGTACTGTAGGGAAAAGTAATTATGCAAGGGATTCTAGATACTGCCTGGGTGTTTTTCCGACCAACCGTGTTACACAAAAGAGACGACCCAACTAAGTACAAGACCCGCAGCAATGGCCGATGCTGTCATGGCACTAGCGATGGGAAAACCATCATCCATGGTCAGGTTCTCGGATCTAAATAGAAACAAAGCAATTCTTCCTGACTGAATGCTGGGTCCAGCCTGATTAGAAGGCGAGATAAGGCATTTGTGTTAGTGTATTGCACTGTCTGCCGGAAACGGGTCTGATAATGATAACGGGAGTGGAAAAGAGCCCACTACAGCAAACGATGCACTGTCTTGTCTGACACAGAAGCTGAAGGGTTAAAAAGAGCAGCCAATGGCTTCTGATCCATCATCAGGACAGGACCCTGAGGCACACCATTTCCCTCGATAAAGGTTTCCGTCAAGGCAGAACTCACACCTACCTTGAAAACACTGTCTTTTAAAAATTCCTGGAGGAATTGGGGCATCCAGCTGCAGAAGCTCCACACATTGAGAATACAGAAGAGATCAGTCTCCAGCAGGTGCCATAGGCTTTTTTCAAATCGAAAAACATGGCCACAGTTTGGTAGGTCCGCAGAAAAACATTCGTGAAATGAGTTGACAAAGTGATGAGACAGTCAACTGCTGAGCGGCGTAGTCGAAATCCACACTGTAGAGTGGTTAATAGATTATGAGATTCGGGCCGAGACACCATAACAGCTGGGCATGAACCCTATGTTCCATTACCTTGAAAACACAGCAGGTGAGAGAAATGGGGTGATAACGAGAAGGAAGGTGTTGGTCTTACCTGGCTTGGGTAGGGGTATGACAGTGGCTTTACAATAGTGGCTGGGAAACAGGCCTTCAGCCCAGATGCGATTTTACTTATGAAGGAGAAAGAGCTTGGCCACAGGAGAGAGGTGCTACAATATCAGAATGTGAACGTAGTCTGGCCCTGGAGTGGAGGACCGGAATGAAGTGAGAGCATGATTTAGCTCCCTCATAGTAAGGTGGGACTGTGGCACTGACAATTCTGGGAAGAGCATAGTGTTGCCTGAGCCTCCTCCACTTGTTTCCTGTGGAGAAGGGCAGGATGATAGTGGGTGGAAATCTCCACAAAATAGCAGCCCAAGGTGTTGGAGATAGCAATAGGGTCCACTATGACAGCATCCACTGCACCCGGCTAGAAATTGGATGATTGACCTTGGTCTCAGAGATCTGTCTGAAGTCATCTCACATGACGGACGAGTGAGCAGAACTGTTAAAAGAAGTAGTAAGCAAAATCCAGCTAGCTTCTCTGCCATCCTGAAGAACGTGATGATACTGTGCACCCAACTGTTTATAACGAATGCAGTTTGCCATTGTAGGATGACAGTTAAAAACATGGAGAGCATGTCTCTGAGAGAAAATTGCATCACAAACGCCTCAGTCCACCAATGGACCAGACATTGCATGGTAAAGAGGCAGTGTGATGAACAGAATGTCTCGTGGTGGTAAGGATAACATTTGTAAGATATTCTACCTGGTCATCACAACTGGGGAAAAGTTGTTCATCAAAGGACACCAGAGAGGAGTAAACCCTGCAGTTGGCCTTAGAAAGCTGCCATTTGGTGTGAACATCGGTGGGGTCGGAGTCGGCAAATGAATAACACACGGGAACTGGGCGCTCGAGTGTGTGTCAGAGAACAGACCGCTCGAGACATTGGGCAATCTGGGCAGTCCGGAAGGAGAGGTCCACACGGGAATGGTTTGTGTGGAGTCTGAAAGGAATGTGCATGCTCCCATGTTAAGGCAGATGAGGTTAAGGTGATTGAGAAGGTCAACCAAAAGGGCACCTCTCCAACAGGTTCTGTGAGAGCCCCAAAGGGGATGGTATGCATTTAAGTTCCTGAGCAGCAGAAAGGGGTGAGGGAGTTGTCCAATAAGCTGCAGGAGCTCTGCCCTGGTGCAACCAAATGATGGAGGGATGTAAAAGGTACAAGGGGAAGATGTCAAGTGACGAAAGAATTTGTAGGCTGCAACAGCCTGAAGCTTGGTAGTCAGGTAGATAGTTTGGTTATGAAGATCATCCTGGATGAGCAGCTTGACTCCCCCGTGAGATGGAATGCCATCCTCAGGAAGAAGGTCAAAGCGGACTAGAAAGAAATGCAAGAGCTCAAAGTGGTCGCGAGGACACAATTTTGGTTCCTGGAGGCAGACAACAAGTGGACACTGTGATTCCACAAGTGGCCATAAGTCCTCTTCATTGGATCTAACTCATGAATGTTCCTTTGGAGGGGAGTCATGATCACAAAAGGGGAGGAGAGAAAAAAATGAAGGAATGTCACCTCAATGGTTGCTGAGTGCCAGCCTCCAAAGACTCACTGCTACAGGGCACAGAGGCTGGAGGACCCTGCTCCATTAAACCTACAGAGGCATCAGCATTCTCCCTCTGTCGGTCTGCACAGTCCAGAGCAGGAAAACGGTTCGCGTTGCGCACTGGCGACACAGAGGTCAGCTGGGTGGGCGTACGATGTAGTGACACCATCGAAGAGGATCTCCGAATCTGTGATGGAGAAGACCATCTGCCTTTGTTTGATTTCCTGGAACCTTTCTGGTTGACAGAGGAAGACTAGGATGTTTGTTGGCTGGAGGGACGTAAGAAGTCTTCGTGTGAGAGTTCCTTCTGTCCCTTCTGGCCTGCCAGCTGTGTAGCAGGTGACTACACCCTGGGAGGTGAAAGTTTGGTGACTTGTTGCACTTCTGGTGGAAGTGGTGGGGATGCTACCGTAACACTGGGCAATTTTACAACCGCGGTGCTGAATTTGAGATCTCATATCTGCCTGGCCATGTCCTTCATGGAGTAGGATGTAACAAGAACAGTACTTTATGTGCCAGACAGTAGAATGCAGGGTTTCTGACTAGCCAACTTTTTCCTTCACCCAGATCTCCTGGACGGCCTGCTCACTGAGATACATGAGACAATCTCAGGAGGAGGATGCATGGTCACCATTGCAATTGAACAGTGGGGAGAAGAAGGTGGGCAATCACCTTCTTGGGGGGATCCCTACCACAGGCTACACATTTGGCCGGACATTCAAGTGCGATTGTAACGCTGACACTGGTAGCAGCGGATCATGTTCGGAATATATAGTCGGGCTGTGATAATTTCATAGCCTGCTTTGATCTTTGACAGAAGCACCACTCTATCAAAAGTGAGAAAAAGAGAGTCTGTGGGCATTAAGGATGCATTTACCTTTCTCATTACCTGGAATGACACCCCGATACGAGAGGTACGTTTGAATTTCTGCCTCAGTCAGACTATTGAACAGCCTAGTGTAAATAACGCCATGTAAAGAATTCAGCAGTTGATGAACCTCGACACGATAGTCATGGAGGAATGAACGTGAAGCAGTTGTTGTGCTTGAGTATCAGAAGTAGTTTCCAAAAGCAAAGTGCCATTGCATAAAGAAGAGCAGGATTTCACAGGGCCAGCACCTGCATAAACACCTTTCTGAACAATAAATGGACTTGCCGTAGCAAGGGACTGACCATCTTCGGTACATGAAACCACAGCTAGGAGTGTCTTTGAATCATGAGCTTCACTCCGTTTACATTTGGTAGATGTTGACTGTGAAGAAGATGATCGGCTCATCACGAGAAAATCCCTCACGATTGCCAGCGTCTCCAATGGTGCACTCTTTTGAACTCGCCTTAGGTGATAGTTCACACCTCAGATCACAACTCCCTAATACCTGACCGAGGGACCAATCAGCAATGTGGGAGGGTAGCAGCTTAGGCAATCACCTCTCCCATGTACTGGTCTGTACTAGGGGTACATGCAATCCCTACTTGTCAACCCAGGCTGGGAATTACGCATTACCTGTTATGCATCAGACAAATGGGCCGGCCTTCAGGAGCACAAAGGAAGGAAGGAAGGAAGGAAGGAGGGAGAAGAAGAAGAAGAAGAAGAAGAAGAAGAAGAAGAAAATGAGGAACCTCAAATGCTGAAGAAGATGAAGGATAGGAGAAGGGGAACAAAGAAAGGAAAAAACTAAAAACAGTGGAGAGTGGCAAGCCCCCTGGGAGCTGCAGCATTAGCTTTGTAAAATTGGTTTGGGTATTTCTGACAGCGGTAAAATTCTACATGTGATGCAATGACATGCATTCTGTCACATTAATAGGTTGAGAGAAGCTTGAACATTTCATCACATGACAAGGCACAAGTTGGTCCAAGAACTGACATGTGGCGAAAGCAAGGAAAGAAAGAAATACAGGTTTGCATCGCCTATGCAAAAAAACACCTGGAAATGTTGGCATAACAGTGTCTCTTAAGAGTCCCAATCTTTAGCCAATTCATTATATGCTGGGAAGGGAGACTGTTACACCAATCGGGAGAGTAACCATATGCCACTTGGTAGAGGGCCGTGGTGAGAACCTGCTGATCTTCCACAAAAGCTTGCTGCTCGGCAATGATACATTGGAGTGTATCTTCCATCGATATGTTGGTTGGGCGACTTTGCACTGACACTAATATGCAGAGGAAACTTAACGCTCACTCGTCACCAAGTTTGTTATGGCAAGAATGAACACTATTTATGGAACATAGTACTTTATAGAGCAAAATGTACGAGACAATGAAGTGCAGGTTGTTCATAGCACTGAACGCATTCACTGGGCAACAATAATTCAGGTTACAAAATAGGCCAAGCACTCATTTTCAATCCCTGTTTCTTTGGCAGCTCACTAGAGAACACCAGGAGGCTTTTGTAAGCAGGTCTGTGAACTGCTTGGACAAGCAACCACTGAAATCGCCCATGTCAAAAGTGAAGATACATCACAACTAATCCCCGGTCCTTCAGAATTTTCTAGAATTTCATCACGATAAAAAAAAGAGGGCAAGATAAAATGAGTATGTACATCCTCACATGCAGAAGTAAAGGAGAAAAAACTTAAAGAAGAAAAAAAAATCACTATAGACCATGGTTTAGAAGTGACGCATGGGGATACTGGTAAGGAAACAGTAGATTTTTGCATTACAGCATCTACACACCACATGCAACAATCGAATTTACCAAACACATCATCAATAAAAGAAATATACAGTGTGCAAAATATGTTATATTCTAAACTTGGAATGCATTTTGAATACAAAACAGTACACTACAATGATCTAAACTAATCTAACATTACTTTTGGATCCCAAGTTTCCCACATTCATAGTATAATATAAGAAATAAAGACACCATCTTACAATATTTCTTCAAAGTGGAATGACTGCGTAACTTATATTTTATGAAAGAGTAGATTTCTTACCCAATACGGTATTCCTTATCAGCCCACAGCTCCAAATCTTGTGATACATTTTTCCAACGAGGGCACACTTTCTGCACCACATATACTAGCTCACTAAAAGACATGTGAGAGAAGATCTTTATCAGTACCTCATCAGGCAAGTCATCAATGCTCACACGATAGGTGCCTGCATGGTCCACTGTGCTACCAGCCAAGTCAGAAAACGCAACTTCTGACTGCTGTGGGTGCAAACTAACTGCAATCACACCTGACTCACAATGCACACTGTTGGTACTGCCTGCAGCAGAAGTGACTGCAGAAGCGACTGTGGACTGAGGAGCTTCAGACGGTGCACTGCTCCAACACACTGCGATGTCTTCACCAGCCATATGGCATTCTCCACTGTGCACATATTCTGCAGCCATTTCAATGACAAACCTGTCTTCAAACCTCTTTGTGTTGGAAGGTGCTGGGGTAGGGGTTGTCATATGGAATTGATCAGATATACTTCCAGGCTCTGAAAGAAACACAGAAGAAAATTAATGTCCAAACCCGTATTATAAATATAGCAATTATATAACAACTGATGTAGACACTCACACACAATGGCATACCACTGTAACAAAAAGTGATGTCATTATAGCCTGTTGGAAACTGAAAAACAAGCAGTGCCAGTGGAGGTGAAAAAATGTCCTTTTCTGAAAGACAACTAAAACTGTTGTACAGGGCAATTAATAATGATTTTACAATCTAGTAGTGTAGTGTGGCTTGCAGTGATTTATGTATATTCTGTTTGTGTTCCTTTATTCCCTTAATTACAGTGAGGTGACAAGTCATAGGCTACCTCTTAATATCATGTTGGACCTTCTTTTGCCATCTTAGTTCAGCAACTCACCAGAAGTCTCCTGCAAAAATGCTGAGTCATGCTGCCTTTATAGCTGTCCATAATTATGAAAGCGTTGCTGGCGCAGGATTTTGTGCATCAACTGAACTACATAAATGTTTAATAGGATTCGTGTCAGCGATGTGTGGCCAAATCATTCACCCAAAATGTCCAGAACGTTCTTCAAACCAATCGTGAACAGTTGTGGCCTGGCCCATTGTCATCCATAAAAACTCAATCATTGTTTGGGAGCACGAAATTCATGAATGGCTGAAAATGGCCTCCATGTAGCCAAACATAACCATCTCTAATCCATGATCAGTCCATTCTATATAAACACAGCCCACACCATTATGGAACCACCACAAGCTTACACAGTGCCTTGTTGCAACTTGGGGTCATGTCTGTGGGGTCTGCATCACATTAACCCTACTAACACCTCGTACCAATTGAAATTGGGACTCATCTAACCAGGCCACGGTTTTCCTGTCATGTAGGGTCCAGCTGATATGGTCACAAGCCGAGGAGAGCTGTTGCAGGTGATGTGCTGTTAGCAAAGGCATTCCCAATTGACAACCAATTTCACCACGTACATTCATCGTACATCCCATACCGAGTTCTGTGGTTGTTTCATGCATTACTGCTTGTCTGTTAGCACTGACAGCTCTAAGCTAACACCACTGCTCTTGGTTGTTAAGTGAAGGCCGTCGGCCACTGTGTTGTCCGAGGTGAGGGGCATTGCCTGAAATCTGGTACTCTTGGAACATGCTTGACACTGGTGACTCTGAGAACATTTAATTCCCTAACAATTTCCAAAATGGAATGTCCTGTGCATCTAGCTTCAACCTCCATTCTGCATTCAAATCCGTTAATTCCCATTGTGTGGCCATAATCACACTGGAAACATTTTCACATGAATCACCTGAGTACAAAAGACAGCTCTGTCAATGCACTGCCCTTTTATATCTTGTGCCATCTGTGAAAGTGCATATTTCTGTCCCATGAATTTTGTCACCTTAGTGTATATGAGTTACTAATTTCCATACTCCATATATATGCAAATCAAAATTACTTTGCAATTGACAGATTGCAGTGGTGGTCAGAGGAGGGTCGGTGTTGCTGACATGGATAGTGTCAACTAGCAGAAAAATGCCTCTGCTTAAAAGACTGACATTCTTCAGCACCTTTCTACATCTACATCTACATCTACATTTATACTCCACAAGCCGCCCAACGGTGTGTGGCGGAGGGCACCTTACGTGCCACTGTCACTACCTTCTTTTTCTGTTCCAGTCACGTATGGTTCGCAGGAAGAACGACTGTCTGAAAGCCTCCGTGCGCGCTCGAATCTCTCTAATTTTACATTCGTGATCTCCTCGGGAGGTATAAGTAGGGGGAAGCAACATATTCGGTACCTCATCCAGAAACGCACCCTCTCGAAACCTGGTGAGCAAGCTACACCGCGATGCAGAGCGTCTCTTGCAGAGTCTGCCACCTTTAAAAACGTTCCCAAAAATTTTGGCATGCAAACATATTCACACTATTTTCAATGTGTTTCTCATCTGTCGCTCCCACAAGCTTCTCTAACAGTTACTTGCTCACATCCTGCAGTCCATCACTACATCACTCATACCCATCCACTCCCATTTGTCTATTCTCACGCCGAACGCATTGTCATTATCTGTCTGTGTCTCACTGTCACAGTCTCCTCTCACTGTCAATGTCACTGTCTCCCACTTGCTCTTTCTTACTGCTAATATCTCATTCCTTCCCTCCCACTGTTGCTGACTCTTCTCACTGTCACTATTTCTCTCTTCCTCAGTGTCATTGTAATAGACAGTCTCATTAGCACTGGCTCTTACCCACTTCCTCTTTCTCCTCCTCCATTCCTCTCCCAATGGCATTGTCTCCTCCACTTTTTTCCTGGCACTGTTCTGTCACTGTCTACTATGTTAAACTGCTACTGTTTCCCCTCTTTCTCTCATGCTGCCATCATATCCTTCACCCTATCTATACCACAACCACTTTTACTACCTTGCAGTATTTATTACTTTTCTTTTTCTTTTTCACTGAAACTGTCTTCTTCTCTCTCAGTACAAAAATGTTTGAACTGTCCTCACACCTCTTTGACATTTTTTTTTTTTTTTTTTTTTTTTTTTTTAAAAAGGTGCTGCGGAAGGTACAATGAGGCAGCTGATACCTCAATTTTCGATTAGAGTCTTTTAAACAGGAGCACAGCAACTATTTTTGCCCCTGACAGGAGCATTTTTCTGTTTGTTCCTTCACATGTAAAGGACTCCATCAGCCAGTAAAATTTTGATACTTTACTTGTGTGAAATTGAAATGCATAAAAACTAACTTCATACTTCAGACCAGATTTTACATGCACAAAAATTTTGCATGTGCTTCAGTCCTACAACATGGGCTCCCAGAATCCTTCCAGTGATAACATGTACATTTTACAGCATGGGACATTTCACGGTATTTTTTTCCATTACACATGTGACGTCTAAAAGTTAAAGTTACCATTACTCCTGCAATTTAATGGTTATCACATACTTTTTTTGTTATAAATTATTATAGCAGTTAATACAGTCAGGATAACAAATAACAACAAGTGAAAACTTTTAATTTTGCCATGTAAAATATATTAGTTTACATCTGTTACGTCCATAACAAAAGGCATGGAAGAAAAGTTTTCCTAATTTCAGAAAATCCCCTGAAGTTTTGTTACCAGTGTGAAATATAATATTTCATTATGATTGCATGGTAATGAGACTTTATATTTCTGTTACCTGTTACACATTATTATGGGTAATAGTGCAAGTTAGGCATGTGACTGCCAGGAACACTATGTGATCAAAAGTATCCGGACACTTGCAAATACGTTTTTCATATTGAGTGCATTGTGCTTCCGCCTACTTCCAAGTACTCCATATCAGCGACCTCAGTAGTCATTAGACATCATGAGAGAGAATAATGTGTTTTTGCTTTTAGGAAGCTTTAATTGTCAAGTGCTATTAATAGTGTTCCATAGATTTCGTGTTTGTTTTGAATACAGTCAGAGAGAGTCCCTTTAGTCAACCATAGTGGCAGTAGTGCTAGTGTTTGTTTTCAACACAGTCCAGAGACAGGTAGTGCTATTTTCATTGTTTTCTACAAGAAGTGGCTAGCAATCACAGTTTAGTCAACAATCAGCTGCCTTTAGTGAATTAGCAGTCTAGTTAAAAGTTGATTAACTCTCTTCAGTAAATTGATTCCTTAGGGTGGATAGGATGTGTGACTGCTGTGTACGAACACAGGAGGAGCTGGCCACTGTTCGCGAACAGCTGAACGTGTTGATGGCCGCAGTCAGCCATCTTCAGGCAGCTGCCTCGGAGTGTAGCGGCAGTGGGCAGTCTGGTGTGTCGCAAGGTACATCCCAGGTGTTACATGCTTCACCAACTGTCCCTGCTGTCGAGACATCTTCGTGGGTACCGGGCGCGATTGGGCCACCCTCTCCCCAAGAGGAGTGGCGGGTTCAGCGGCGTTCGCGGCGCACGAGGCAGAGGGTCAATGTGCAGGCTGGCCGTGTGGCATCGCCCGCTCTGCCTGTGAGTGGACATGTGGCTGCTCCTTCAGCAAGGTCCGAGCAGGCACACGGGGGGAGGGGATTTCCCTTAGGGAAATAGCGGAAAGGTCGGGGAAGAAGGCCAGTGTTCACTCTGTCTGCTTGCCGGGTGGTCTCATCCGAGATGTGGAGTAGGCCCTGCCGGCGGCGATAGAGAGCACTGGGTGCACCCGACTGCAAATAGTTGCTCATGTCGGCACCAATGGCTCCTGCCGTCTGGGTTCAGAGGTCATCCTCAGTTCGTACAGGTGGTTGGCGGAATTGGTGAAGGCGGAAAGCCTCGCTCGCAGGGTGGAATCAGAGCTAACTATTTGTAATATCGTTCCCAGAACCGATCGCGGTCCTCTGGTTTGGAGCCGAGTAGAAGGCTTAAACCAGAGGTTCAGACGATTCTGTGGAGATCTGGGGTGCAAATTTCTAGACCTCCGCTATCGGGTGGAGAAATGTAGGGTCCCCCTGAATAGGTCAGGCGTGCACTACACGCCAGAAGCGGCTACAAGTGTAGCGGAGTACGTGTGGAGTGCACAGGGGTGTTTTTTGGGTTAGAGAATTCCCTCCCTAGGCCCGACAAGACACCTCCTGAGACACGGCAAGGTAAGAGTAGGCAAAATGCAACAGGGAATAACAATATTAATGTGCTAATAGTAAACTGCAGGAGCGTTTATAGAAAGGTCCCAGAACTGCTCTCATTAATAAACAGTCACAACGCCCATATAGTACTAGGGACAGAAAGTTGGCTGAAACCAGACGTAAACAGTAATGAAATCCTAAACTCAGATTGGAATGTATACTGCAGAGACAGGCTAGACAGTGAAGGGGGAGGCGTGTTTATAGTGATAAGAAGTGCAATAGTATCGAAGGAAATTGATGGAGATCCGAAACGTGAAATAATTTGGGTGAAGGTCACGGTTAAAGCAGGCTCAGACATGGTAATTGGATGTCTCTATAGGCCCCCGAGGTCAGCAGCTGTTATGGCTGAGCACCTGAAGGATAATTTGGAAAATATTTCGAATAGATTTCCCCACCATGTTATAGTTCTGAATGGAGATTTTAATTTGCCGGATATAGACTGGGAGACTCAAACGTTCATAACGGGTGGCAGGGACAAAGAAACCAGTGAAATTTTTTTAAGTGCTTTATCTGAGAACTACCTTGAGCAGTTAAACAGAGAACCGACTTGTGGCGATAACATATTAGACCTTCTGGTGACAAACAGACCCGAACTATTTGAAACAGTTAACGCAGAACAGGGAATCAGCGATCATAAATGGGTTATGGCATCGATGATTTCAGCAGTAAATAGAAATGTTAAAAAAGGTAGGAAGATTTTTCTGTTTAGCAAAAGTGACAAAAAGCAGATCACACAATACCTGGCAGCTCAACACAAAATTTTTGTCTCAAGTACAGATAGTGTTGAGGATCAGTGGACAAAGTTCAAAACCATCATACAATATGCATTAGATGAGTATGTGCCAAGCAAGATCGTAAGAGATGGAAAAGAGCCACCGTGGTACAACAACCGAGTTAGAAAACTGCTGCGGAAGCAAAGGGAACTTCACAGCAAACATAAACATAGCCAAAGCCTTGCAGACAAACAAAAATTACGCGAAGCGAAATGTAGTGTGGGGAGGGCTATGTGAGAGGCGTTCAATGAATTCGAAAGTAAAGTTCTATGTACTGACTTGGTAGAAAATCCTAAGAAATTCTGGTATTATGTCAAAGCGGTAGGTGGATCAAAACAAAATGTCCAGACACTCTGTGACCAAAATGGTACTGAAACAGAGGATTACAGACTAAAGGCCGAAATACTAAATGTCTTTTTCCAAAGCTGTTTCACAGAGGAAGACTGCACTGTAGTTCCTTCTCTAGATTGTCGCACAGATGACAAAATGGTAGATATCAAAATAGACGACAGAGGGATAGAGAAACAATTAAAATCGCTCAAAAGAGGAAAGGCCACTGGATCTGATGGGATACCAGCTCGATTTTACACAGAGAATGTGAAGGAACTTGCCCCCCTTCTTGCAGCGGTGTACCGTAGGTCTCTAGAAGAGCGTAGCATTCCAAAGGATTGGAAAAGGGCACAGGTCATCCCCGTTTTCAAGAAGGGACGTCGAACAGATGAGGAGAACTATAGACCTATTTCTCTAACGTCGATCAGTTGTAGAATTTTGGAACATGTATTATGTTCGAGTATAATGACTTTTCTGGAGACTAGAAATCTACTCTGTAGGAATCAGCATGGGTTTCGAAAAAGACGATCGTGTGAAACCCAGCTCGCGCTATTCGTCCACGTGACTCAGAGGGCCATAGACATGGGTTTCCAGGTAGATGCCGTGTTTCTTGACTTCCGCAAGGCATTCGATACAGTTCCCCTCAGTCGTTTAATGAACAAAGTAAGAGCATATGGACTATCAGACCAATTGTGTGATTGGATTGAGGAGTTCCTAGATAACAGAATGCAGCATGTCATTCTCAATGGATAGAAATCTTCCGAAGGAAGAGTGATTTCAGGTGTGCCGCAGGGGAGTGTCATAGGACCGTTGCTATTCACAATATACATAAATCACCCGGTGGATGACATCGGAAGTTCACTGAGGCTTTTTGCAGATGATGCTTTGGTGTATCGAGAGGTTGCAAGAATGAAAAATTGTACTGAAATGCAGGAGGATCTGCAGCGAATTGACGCACGGTGCAGGGAATGACAATTGAATCTAAATGTAGACAAGTGTAATGTGCTGCAAATACATAGAAAGATAGATCCCTTATCATTTAGCCACAAAATAGCAGGTCAGCAACTGGAAGCAGTTAATTCCATAAATTATCTGGGAGTATGTATTAGGAGTGATTTAAAATGGAATGATCATATAAAGTTGATCGTCGCTAAAGCAGATGCCAGACTGAGATTCATCGGAAGAATCCTAAGGAAATGCAATTCGAAAACAAAGGAAGTAGGTTACAGTACGCTTGTTCACCCACTGCTCGAATACTGCTCAGTAGTGTGGGATCCGTACCAGACAGGGTTGATAGAAGAGGTAGAGAAGATCCAACGGAGAGCAGCGCACCTCGTTACAGGATCATTTAGTAATATCGAAAGCGTTACGGAAATGACAGATAAACTCCAGTGGAAGACTCTGCAGGAGAGACGCTCAGCAGCTCGGTACGAACTTTTGTTAAAGTTTCGAGAACATACCTTTACCGAAGAGTCAAGCAGTATATTGCTCCCTCCTACGTATATCTCGTGAAGCGACCATGAGGATAAAATCAGAGAGATTAGAGCCCACACAGAAGCATACCGACAATCCTTCTTTCCACGAACAATACGAGACTGGAATAGAAGGGAGAACCGATAGAGGTACTCAGGGTACCCTGCGCCACACACCGTCAGGTGGCTTGCGGAGTATGGATGTAGATGTAGATGAAATGGGGTGCTCCGCGTAACTCAACGGACTTCAAACGTGATAAGGTGATTGGGTGTCACTTAAGTCTTATGTCTATATGCGAGATTTCCACACTCGCAAACATAACTAAGTCCACTGTTTCCGATGTGATAGGGAAGCAGAAACGCAAAGAGACATGTAGAGCACAAAAGCATAGAGGCCGACCTCATCTGTTAACTGGCAGAGACCACCAACAGTTTAAGAGGTTCATAATGTGTAATAGGCAGACATCTATCCAGACCACCACATATGAATTCCAAACTGCATCAGGATCCACTGCAAGTACTATGACAGTTAGAAGCGAGGTGAGAAAACTTGGATTTCATGGTCGAGCAGCTGCTCATAAGCCACACATCACGGTGTGTGTAGTGCCAACAGTAAAATTTGGAGGTGGTGGTGGTGTTACGGTGTGGTCGTGTTTTTAATGAAGGGGGCTTGCGCCCCTTGTTGTTTTGCATGGCACTATCACAGCACAGGCCTACACTGATGTTGTAAGCACCTTCTTGCTTGTCACTGTTGAAGAGCAATTTGGGGATGGCAATTTCATCTTTCAACACAATCATGCACCTGTTCATAATGCATGCCATATGGCAGATTGGTTAATAACAATAACATCCCTGTAATGGACTGGCCTGCATAGAGTCCTGACCTTAATCCTATAGAACACCTTTGGGAACACCGACTTAATGCCAGGCCTCACCGACTGACATTGATACCTCTCCTCAGTGCAGCACTCTATGAAGAATGGTTTGCCATTCCCTAAGAAACCTTCCAGCACATGACTGAGCATATGCCTGCGTGAGTGGAAGCTGCCATCAAGGCTAAGGGTGGGCCAACACCATATTGAATTCCAGCATTATTGATGGAGGGCATCACGAACTTGTAAGTCATTTTCAGCCAGGTGTCTGGATACTTTTGATCTCATAGTGTATGTGCAATCAAACAATGGAAAATCCAGGATGGAATGTAACAATAGCGACTCAGCATCTCCGCCATATGGTAAGCACCAGTATTGTTAGTGTGTGTGTGACACTTTGTCCATAAGAAATTTAATAGCCAAAGAGATTAAAAATAGTTGAAATGTACCCTCAAAACAATATAAAAAAAACAGTAAAGGCTTATTTATTCTATGAATTTATTACGAAACTCTTTGACAATACCTACACTTCATGAAAAGACATTGGACCACGGCTCTAATTACTCTGTAAGATTACCTTCATAAAAAGACACAACAGCATACTTAAGACTACAGTTATAAACAGACATTAAATATCAAACAAGGCAACAGTATACTTAAATGAACTACTACACACATATTATACCCAAAAAACCCAAGAAAAAATCAGTTCATTCCTCCTGCCAAGTGGTGGGTCAGCCACTTTTATCAATATCATCCTTGTCATTCGGTCACACAAAGGTGGCTTCGTTAGTTTTTACAAAATTAGTCTCATCAGTTTCATCATCTACATTTGACATAATGGAGATATCATGTACACCTGTATTAGATTGAGTATATTAAAAACAAAGATTCCAAGACTTACCAAGTGGGAAAGCGCCGGTAGACAGGCACAATAAATAAAACATACAAACACACACACAGAATTTCTAGCTTTTGCAACCAACGGTTGCTTCTTCAGGAAAGAGGGAGGGAGAGGGAAAGACGAAAGGATGTGGGTTTTAAGGGAGAGGGTAAGGAGTCATTCCAATCCCAGGAGCGGAAAGACTTACCTTAGGGGTAAAAAAGGACAGGTGTACACTCGCACATACACACATATCCATCCTTTTTTCCCCCTAAGGTAAGTCTTTCCACTCCCGGGATTGGAATGACTCCTTACCCTCTCCCTTAAAACCCACATCCTTTCGTCTTTCCCTCTCCTTCCCTCTTTCCTGAAGAAGCAACCGTCAGTTGCGAAAGCTAGAAATTCTGTGTGTGTGTTTTATTTATTGTGCCTGTCTACCAGCGCTTTCCCGCTTGGTAAGTCTTGGAATCTTTGTTTTTAATATATTTTTCCCATGTGGAAGTTTCTTTCTATTTTATTTACATCATTAATTTGAACCCAACAATTACAATTGTTTTAGATTGAGAATTGATAACTGCTTATATTTTGGATATAGAAAGTCTCAGTCACCATATAGTGGAGATGCTGAGTCACAGATTTTTGTTGTGCCTATCTGCGACTCAGCATCCACACTATATGGTGAGTAGCAACTTTTCTTTTCATAATACTGTTACATTCCATCCTCAATTTTCCATTGTTTGAAAGTTTCAATCACATCACAGATATTTACAATGTCATCATCATTCTCTTTGCACGATGTTTCACCAACGACCATGTCTCTTTTTGTTGGTGACAGTGTGCAGCAAGTTCGGTGTAGTACCAATGCTTTTATACTGACGACTTCGAGAGTGCTTTCTTTGCTCTGCAAACTGCTTTTCCCAACAGCTGAGAAGAAATTGTATGAAAATATGTATTTTGTTGCTGCTTTTTAAGTTTTTCTCACTTTCAGTGACAGCATTTCCTTTCTGCAGAACTTTGTGTTGCTCTTTCTTTTCTGCAGGTGTTGCATTACTCTTCTTCTTTTTGTGATACTCTCTGCATCTTTCTTACTGCTCTACTTTAAAATGTTTTTCTTCTTCACCTGTTAACTTTTTGGTCCAGTTTTGCCAGTGTACTTTCCCAGGTGTTTGAGGTATGGCTTCTAGATTTGGTCAACATTATGGAGAAAGAACAGGCTTGTCACATGCCTAACAAAATGAAATTTACGGAATGCTACACCTCATTGAACATAATTAGATGCGAACTGATTGTATAAGTAGACTCACTTGATGAATAAAAGTTCTCAGTCCAGAAGGCACTGTTTCACAGCTTCAGCACAGAAAAATTAGCTTAGATTGACATGTGACTAGGTTCACACGTCGAAACAGACTGTTGGCAACCATGTTGAATAATTTGGGCAATATTGCCATATAAGGTTCACAAATACTAGGTCCAACTACCAATGGTATCAATTTTCGAAAACACTCTTTTCTTGCACTGAGGAATTAAAAAAAAAAAATTAATGTCACACACCTACCAGGAATTTTAGTTTTCATCTTCACTGTTACACCAGCCTTGGTACATGAATTTCTGATCATTAATTTTTGTTATATTTGGAAAATACACATAACTGCTTTTCATTTCATATGCTACTTTCATTAATTTCTTTAAACTTGAAATACACATACCTTGTCCAAAATACTGTGAAATGCTCTGAATATTTCTCTGTGCTACATCACTTTATAAACCACGTTTCACCCGCACGCCAGATTTTAAATGTGTCTTATGTGTATAGGTAGCTTAATTTTGAACCTCTGTGTTTTGGAAATGGATAAAGATATCAACAAAGCTTTCAAGGCTGAAAATCAGGATCTTAGGAACAGATAATACAAATTACACCCACTTGCTATGCATAGCCATCTTGGAATATGTGGCTCGGTTTTATTTGGGGGAGGGGGAATTCAAAGGAACCGCTCTTGAACTAATGGCACTTGCATAAGCCCCTTAACGCACATTGTACACCACATCAAACGCAAAAAGAACCAACTGATTTGCTCCATTACCTAAGTAACAGGAAGTGTGTAACAGTCATACTTTGAACCTGTACTAGAGGATAGTGACACTATGGTGATCCTTCTGTTGCATATACAGATGGTCCCTAGCCCAAGGGCTATTCAAACCACTTATCCCTACCTTTCTGTTACCAATAGAACACAAGTATGAGCCCCAGAAGTATCCTCTTTTTTTATGCAGGGCATTTGGAGCATACTTCAATGCATTTAGTCAAAAGTAACACTCCTCAACAATGTCTGTGCACTGTGTCTCTACTGATTCAAAAGGCAAGCTGCAGAAGGACTAGTCTAATCTCGTGTAACAGCCTCTGGGTGCTCCTAGTGGCATTATGGGGTAGAGAGTGGGGATTCGCCTGCTTGCTCTTCACTTTACCAACAGACTACGCATAGCCAAGATACAAGTGTAAAGAGATAACAACGGTTGAAGTTACCGAGAACATGAAATCTTAGAAAAATAAAATCCAATAAATTAATTGGACCTCCATGGGAATAGCAGTTGGTTTTGGGCCAGGAAAGCCTATCTTATTAATGTCTTCAAATGCTAAAAACTTGAAAATATCAAACACAGTGGAAAAACAGATCTTTTGATCAGAGATGAAGATGTAACTATGGAATGTACAATGTATACAAAAAATTGTCTTGGCACAGTCATAGACTTCACTAACTAAATTCTGACCCTCCAACATAACTTGGACCTCTGGTACACTACAGTTCAGTTTGTCACTGCAACCTCATCCAAATGATTGTTGTTCCCTATATATCACCACCACCAATAGATCTACTTAGGTCTACTAAAATGATGTAAGCCGCCATGCACATGAAGTGAACAACATAAGGTATGCAGGACCTCTCTGAAGTTTTGAGTGTAAGGGAACTGATACTGGTAGAAGTAAAGCTGTGAGGTCAGCCTGTGAGTCTCTCAGACAGCCCAGTCAGTTAAGTGCTTGCCCACAAAATGCAGTGGTTCAAATCACAGCCAGGCACATTTTTATCTGACCCTTGCACTAAGTTTATTCACAGCACAAATTTGTACATCTAAATAACGATTGCAGAAAAGGGTGGGGAAAACTCTGTCTCCCTCTGCTAAACATGCAAGAATTTTTCACAGCAAGTCTGTGCCTTCTGGGTAATAGTCACATTTCATGACAAATGTTAAATTCAAATGTTTAACAATGAACACCATCATTCTATCAAAAATTCTGAGGACAACTGTACAGTACCAGTAAAAGTTACAAATTGGAGTGCCCCTCTATTTTTCCAGTATGGTGTGGATGTAAACATTAGGGCCGGCCGCAATGGTCTAGCGGTTCTAGGCACTTCAGTTCGGAAATGCGCGACCGCTGCGGTTGCAGGTTCGAATCCTGCCTCGGGCATGGTTGTGTGTGATGTCCTTAGGTTAGTTAGGTTTAAGTAGTTCTAAGTTCTAGGGGACTGATGACCTCAGATGTTAAGTCCCATAGTGCTCAGAGCCATTTGAGCCATAAACATTAGGCTTCCCTACCTGCCAATTTGTTACCACACTCAGGTTTTATGCTTTCACATTCACTGGCTTCGCCAACTCACAACCAAATTGTCACATTCGAACTTAATATAGGCCTCGGGCTACAGTACAGTTCAGTGTCACCACAACCAAGATTTTAAGGGGGGCAGATGCATAACGAGCTATCCAGTAGCTACTAATAAAACTTCCAAGTGCTATGACACATATCAGAGCAAGAAACTTGTGCAGGTAACAAATTTATTTTGTGTTTAAATTTGTTTGAATCTTTCTTAAGGGCAATTTCAGTTGATAAAATTCTCCTGCTGAGAGGATACCATGATACTTAATAAATACACCAAGTATCCAGATTATTTTTTTTTAACCTTCTTTGCCAAGTGACAAACACTTATCGAAACAAGCTGCATGTCTGTTTAAGAAGCTATTTACTAACCAAAATTGTGGAAAATTTACTGATACCAATTTTTGTATTGCAGGTATGGGTTAAAAGCAGCTGTGGTTTACTCCTTAGTTTTGCCACTGAAGAAGGATTTCAAATGTGGCAAGCAAAAAACTGGAAAAGCATTTCACTATGTAAGCTTACACTATCTATTACACACTCACTACAGACAAGGGGATTATATGCTACTGTAATTCCGTAAACAGCGCCCTCTAAGGCACCTCAGAAACTAACGTACGAGGAGCCACAATGTTGAATTAACAGTAAACCTGTAGCTGCGGTGACGTGAAACAAGGGTTACTATCAATAACACAAAATGTCACCGAAATTCCGGGACGAAACGGTAAACAAATCACATCCGATGACATTCTGGCGAAGTTACAGGCGGTGACATAGAAACTCCTTTGCAATGAGAACAGCTGTCTTGTTGCTTCCACTACACCCACGACGGGGCTATTGTCTTAAAGAGCCATACGTACAAAGTAAAATCAGAAATAGAAAGTAAACCATACTGATCGAAGAGAAGTGTTACACATGCAATGATGAAAATCTGTAATCATAATACTAGTACCTTACATCCTGTTATGCTCGCGTCACTGCTATTGTTAAACAATCAACAGATCGAAAAGAGGCATTTTCTTATATTCTTTCGGTGAGCCCGCTATTCTTGGATGTGCAACTTGCCGCATAGTGACATAATTCCCTCCGACACCTCTTCTACGAACTCGACTGATCAAACCACATTTTTCCTGTAGTTGTAAGAGGAAAGCTCAAGAACGTAACCATACACCATTCCCACCACGTTCATCTAGCAAGGAATAGATTGTATTTTAACAGAGCGAAATAAGCACTCATTGTAACAACAGGGCGACTGATATCAATTTATGGGCAGCAAATATGCACATCGATAATTGCGTACCTTCGCCAGACACTCCCACATGACCTGTCGAAGAATTTAAATCGCGTAATTTACCCAGACATCGCACAGTGACAAAACAATTGAGTACTGATAATAGAACAGCCAACATAAATCAACACAAAAGTACTGTAACATTTGTTATTTATGCAAATTTTACTTGAAATCTCGTATTTAAATACCGAGTAAATGGGTTAATATGTGTATAGTTGACATGTATTGCAGAACGTCTTCAAGAAGAACGTAATGCAATGTGTTGTTTCAAATTTGGCTGTTGTTTGTTTGGCGACTTGTGCATGTCATGTCGCGACAGTACATGGTTTTGGGGGCGTTCAAAAGAATTTGCACGTGCATCTAGTTTCAATTTCTGGATTTGTGTAACTAACACACATTACTCGAGCAAAATTGGATAACAATAATGTTTTGTATTTATTACGTTCGAAGTACGGTGATAATGGTTGTCCCAGTCGGAGTTAATTTCTTCCTTAACCTTGTGTTATTAGAAAAGTTGATTAAGACGTAATTGCACTATAAGTCAGAACAAACATCAAAAGAAAAATTGCTGCAGAAAACCAGTAGTACAATACGAAGATTGCATTTATGGTAGCGTCACTGTTTTGTTGTTATCATTAAAAATATTAGTGAGAGTGTGATTTTATAGTAGATATGCAGCGCTGTTTCTTTGATGGAGCAACATGCTAATATTTTTCCATCACAATTTCTCCAACATCTCTTTGATATTAACGTTGTAGCGACATCGGGCGTGAGCCGAACGGGATGTCAGATAATCAGCTGATCGGAAGGCGCATGTCAATAGGGTTCGCGCGCTGCCGCCAGGAGCGCTGTGAGACGCATTCTCTGTGTTGCCGCGCGCGCTCAATGAATTTAATAATTTCCTTTGACTTTTTTTTAGCATCCGTGTTACTGTTTCCCTCACTTAGTTAGCAAATTATGGTAATACGGGTTGCACTGGAAATGTTTCATAATATTTCTCCTGCTGTTACGTGAGCTTAAAATAAACTTCTCGTCTAAATACTGTTGAACAGAATTGTCGCGCGTATCTTATTCTCGCTGCCGACAAGAACACGATAACGAGATCGCTAGCATAACACACACAACTTGCGACAGTGGTGACCCCGACGTGATTGCAGCTAGAGAGGCAATAAATCAGCAGCACAAAAGGCTAGCAGCGAACTTCACGAATCAGAAACTGGTGCGGGGACGGACCTACCAACCATATCAAGAGTGGTCGTGCGGCTACCGCCGTTTTGGTCCCACAACCCAGCATTATAGTTTACACAGGTGGAAGCCAGTTTCCTCTACGCTAGAGTGACCGCCGACTCCCACTAAGTTCGCACTGATGGACAGTCAGCTGGACCACCGCTTCGCAGTTGAGGTTCACGATTTTATAACTTCACCCCCGAACGCGGAATCATAGGGGAAATTAAAGACTGAATTAATACGAAGTGTGCCTGCTTGACAGGCATGTTCTCACACAAGAGGATGTCTGTGACAGAAAACCATCACAGTAATTCCTTTCATTTCAGAAGCAAGGTTGATGCACGCACGGTGCCTGATACATTACTACACACGCTGTGGAGCAGCCGTCTGCCAGAACAGGCGGTCATTATAGCATCACAAACGGACATGTCACTTGGTGCTACTGTGGACCTGGTGGATCGAATTCGAGACTCCATCGTACCGACCTCTTGCCCTGAAATTACGACGGCGTGTAATACCACGTCGGTGATAACGCGAGCGGATTACGGCAATCTCGCGAGCAAGGTCGACGCGCTGAGTAAGCACATGGGTGAACTACTTTCCGACAGGTACAATAGAGGACGATTCTGCAGAAGATCTAGAAGTCGTTCCTTGGCGAACTCGGCCGCAGCTGAAGATTCAACCCGGGCAGACAGGTGTTGGTACCACAGGAAATTCTGAGATCAGGCGCAGAAGTGCACTTCGTCGTGTACCTTTCTCAGTTGTAAGCAATAGGCAGAAGTAATCGTTCCAGACTGCCGGTCACCGTCCTTGCGTCTCTTTATGACAGATCACAAGACAGGGCGCAACTTTTTGGTGGACATGGGCCCAGTTACACAAGTATCGGCCAGACACCTTGTTTTGCCTTTCCACTGCTAATAATTCAACCACCCCAATGTATGGAATGCAGCATACCGAGTTGGACCTGTGATTACGTCGTGCCTTGAAGTCGAATGTCACCGTGGCAGATGTAATCGAGCCTATAATCGGAGCCAATTTCTTAGCGCATTATCGACTGCTATCGGACGTCGCCAACGTCCGCCTAAAGCCGTGTTCGCACAGACAACAAAAGTATCGCCACTGCTAATGGCGAACTGCAGTTGCTTTGTAGTTGCATGTGTGAACTCCTAGTTTTCGGTGGCGCCATTTAAGAAGCGCAACTTTTGTCACGCCACAAAAAGTTAATCTTGGTTCTACTTTGTTGCGCCATTTTGCCTTCTCCACAATCGAATAACGTCATTCGATTGCTACGTCGCGGCTGGATTCAAACCTTTCTAGTGCGTATTTGTTCGCAGATAGTGCTTTTGCTTGTGCATTTGCTAATAATATCAAGAACGAGAATGCCTATGGAACCACAAAAGCGAATCATACAAAGACAGAAATTTGAGAGATGCTGCATTAATTGAAATAGTAAACAGTATGAATGAATATGCACCTGGAATTGATGTAGCTACAACAAAATTAAAAATTCGAAATGTTTACATGCATGAACACAAAAGTGTACTGAAATCACTTAAGAGTGGTGCGTCTACAGGCGGTATTTATAAACCCAGCCTTGCTTGGTTTGAAGCTGCAGACCGGTTATTAAAAGATGCAGTCGAGACAAGACAGACGAGAAACACTTTGGTAAGTAATATTTTACATTTATTATGTTTCCAAAACATCTTATTTAGTAATATGTACGCCGTTTAATCTGTATAGGAAATCATTTCAGTTGAGACAGGTGACACCAGTTTGCAAACTGCGCAATTATGAAGAATTTGTGGCGTCCTGTGTGAACGGTAGCTCACAGTGCCACTCCAGAATGACTTGACTTGTGGCAATACTTTCGTTGCGTGTGTGAACCCAGCTTAATACACGTCAGGCGACCATCTGCCTATGGATTCCGACACAGCGCAGTAGTAAACGACGCCAAATTGATCCAGTGGAAGAGCGACGAGTATACAGTACTTCTTCAACAATTCCCGGCTATCACAAGGCATCCTGGGGCCCCATAAAAGGTATGTCACAACACTGTACGTTATATCAATACTACCACAGGCCCTCCGATTTCGTGTAGACCTAGGCGTCTTACTCCTGATCAATACGCTGTTGCCAACGAGGAATTTAACACAATGTTGAAGGAAGGCCTCATTCACGCGTCTGGTGGGCTTTGATAGTCACAATAAAAGAACGGTGCCTGGCGTCTTTGTAATTATTACTGAGTATAGCATCCCCAGTGAAATAATAAAAAAACAGTATTTACAAAGAAGAGACATTTAAAAATTGAATAATATACATTTATCTCATGTATCCGTATTATAATAATTTCTCCGTGTAAGTTTCGAGGGTAAAGAAATATAAGAAAATGATCTAAAGAGACGATAAGATACGCTCTTTAGTTAATTTTTTTAGTTGTGTTCACTTGTGTTCTTGTGTTCACATCTTGCGAGTGCTGGCAAATGTAAGCATATTTGTACTAATTAAGCAGATAATATATTGATTTAATATTATTGTTCACTTTTAATTTGTAAGATGTGATACCGATTTCATGTCCGCCATCCTTGAATTAACCTGCATTCAAGCAGTTTACAGTGCAACAGTCGCAGCGGCCGATGCAGCCATCGATGCCATTACGTGGCGATGTTAATTTATAAAAATTAACGGAAGCGAAAAACTCGCCCGCTATTAACATAATACACATTTTTCTCCACAGCCGCCCGACATTGCAGAAAATACGTAGCTTTAAGATTCTTATTTTCAGTACCACAGTCGATAGCCAGAGCCAGGACTCCGACTACAATGCAATGGTTAACGGAGGTAAGAAGAAATACTCTCGCGCGCATGTGAGTCGCAGTTGTAATTAATAACTAAAGATTTTTGCTTTAAAGTGAACTGACTAGCCAAGGAAATTAATATGATAAGTTTATTCCATTGTTCAACTTATATGTTCATGCTTTAAGATTCAGTGAGTCTAACGTTCATTAACGTAAAAAATAATTCCCACTGAAGTTTAATATTGTTAAAAAAAAAGAGAACCTCACAAAAGCATTTAATTGTAAATAAAAATTGATTGAAATATCATTTTGATTAAGGCCCACCATGTAAGTCGCCAACAATCAACATTGCCAATAAATAATATATTAAATTACGATGACCGACGGACGCGAGACAAGCCTTGAATACTAGGACAATACTGGATCGGTACCCTGTTCCTCTCTTGAAAGATTATAATTACACGTTATGTGGGAAAAAGGTGTTAGCGTATTAGATTGTGCAAAGGCTATTCACAGATTCCTGTTGGCGAAAGAGACATTCTGAGAACGGCCATTATAACGCCGTTTGGGCTGTTCGAAAGTCTGTTTATGACGTTCGGATTGAGAAATGCTGTCCAGACATGGCAAAGATTTATAAATTCCTTTTTTGCAACGCTTGCAGTGTTCTTTTGTATATCTTGATGATACACTCATCTTTTCAGCGGCCCCAGAAGAACTCAAAACAGCACCTGATTGAGGTATTTAAATGCCTTGACAAACATGGAGTAGTGTTGAACACCCCAAAGTGTGCTTTTGGCCAGGCAGCAGTTACCTTTTTAGTCCACCGGATTTTATCAAACGGTTCACTGCCATTACCGGAGAAAGTAGAGACCATATTGAGTATTCCACAGCCAGGAACTGCTAAAGAACTGCGACGATTCTTGGGAGTCGTTAATTTCTACCGACATCACCTACATTGTGCGGCAGAACTCCAAGATCCTCTTACCGCAGCTTTAGCTGGTCCTTAGGTTAAAGGAAAAACATCGGTATTGTGGACAGAGTCGATGTAAAACGCGTTCGAAGCGGCCGAGAAAAGCATAGCAGACTTCAGGAGCACCTCTCACACTGGTAGTAGACGCTAGCCAGACAGCAATCAGCACTGCCTTGCGACAGTATGTAGAAGGAGCCTGGCAGCCTCTCGCAATCTTTCCATGAAAGCTATTTCCTGTGCGGCAACAATGGAGTGCTGACAACCGCGAATTGTTGGCGATTTATGAGCCCAAGAAATATTTTTGTACACTGTTGGAAGCTAGAACTTTTGTCATTTTTACAGACCACAAACCCTCACCTATGCCTTTCGGCAAAATAATGACAAATGTTCTCCGAGACAATGTAATCAACTGGAGTTGATTGTACAATTCACTACTGATGTACGGCATATATCGGGAATCGACAATGTCGTTCCACTACTGTCTATCCTGGGTGAGCAGTATTACGAAGACTGTAGATTTTGCACAGTTAGCCCAAGCACAGGAATCTGACCTGGAACTTCAAGATTGTTTACAAGATGCCACGTATGTCCTTCAAGTTCAGCCAGTCGTCATTCCAGCAACAAACGCAAAGCTATATCGTGAGGTTTCAATTGGGAAAACTCGTCCATTCATTCCTACGGCGCTACGCAAGCAAGCCTGTAAAAGTCTACATAATTTATGTCACCTTGACGTGAAGGCAACAATTAGACTAATAGCTAGCCATTTTGTGTGGCCTGGAATAAAAAAAAACAGATGTCGCACATGGCCTCGCGCACACGTGCAGTGCCAGCGAAACAAGATTTCTCGCCATGTCTCTGTGCCGGAGGGCAAAATTCCAGACACAAAAGCATGGTTTGCCCATGTTCATATTGATGTAGCAGGTCTGCTGCCCCCTTCAGAAGGACAATGTTACCTAATGACAGTAACAGACTGATTCACGCACTGGCCAGAAGCCATTCTGGTAGATAATATTTCTATTGAGACGCTAGCCACTGCATTTGTGTCACACTGGATCGTCCGTTTCAGTTGTCCACTTCGTATAACCATGAACAGAGGATGGCAGTTCGAATCTGACCTGTTTGACCAACTAAGTAAATTTTGCTGTGCATTGCTTACACAACAAGTTATCATCCTGCCAGTAATGGCATGATTGAACACTGGCACTGATCATTTAAAGTGCCTTAATGTGCCATGAATCACAATGGACTTAGCGCCTTACCACTAGTTTTGCTCGGCCTACGTAACATGTATAAAGCGGATCTACACACCTCACCAGAAGAACTGGTATTTGGGAAGTCCTACAGCTTCCCGGTGAGTTTGTGGACCCACACACGATTTTGTTGGATGACATTAACACACCAGTATTTGTTGCCCACCTCACAAAAAAAAGACTGATGCAGATCCGACGGCGACAAGCATCATGTTGTGGTGCATCGCAAACATTCCTACCCCGAGAGTTACGATCCTGCATACACGTAATGTTGCGAGTAGAGGGTTACCAAAACTGGTAATATTGGTTGCACTGGGAATGTTTCATAATGTTTTTTCCTGCTGTTATGTGAGGTTAAAATAAAGTTATCGTCTTAATAAAGTGTTTAACAGAATTATACGTCGCTCATGTCTTATTCTCACTGCCGACAAGAACACAATAACGGTATCACTAGTACAACACACGCAACTTGCGACAGTGCTGTACATTATCACATATTCTTAAGTAATATGCATTGTTCCTGCAATATTTGCACATGATATATTTCCTTTGAACAATCTCAGTATGTTAACCCCACTCTAGTATCATCTGATTTTAAAACCATCTTTAGGTGGTTGTGAACTTGTCTTAGTAACACTAGTCAATCCGGCGGGTGTGGTTCCAAAGCAAAACCCACCAAATGTACACTTGTTGATCAACTGTTCCACATAAAGACAGGCAATTGCTGCAAATATGTATTGAAAACATATTTTATTCATCCAACAGTCTATACCCGTAAGTTTCGAAATTTGCATTAATTTCCTATGGGACCAAACTGCTGCAGACATTGGTCCCTGGACTTACACAAAACTAATATAACTTAAATCACCTTCCGCTAAGAATGACACATACACCGATGCCTGATGATGATGATGATGATGATTGGTTTGTGGGGTGCTCAACTGCATGGTTATCAGTGCCTGTACAAATTCCCAACCCTTGCTCATTCCAATCTCGCCACTTTCAGGAATGATGATGAAATGATGAGGACAACACAAACACCCAGTCATCTCGAGGCAGGTGAAAATCTCTAACCCACTGGGAATCGAACCCGGGACCCCGTGCTCAGGAAGTAGACTATTCAATTCACCTTATCAGCAAGAAATTCAGTCCTGAGTTGACACAACTGTTCAGGCATGTACTTACATCCACCTACTTTGTCTTCAACGGCCAATACTATGAGCAAACCGACGGTGTGGCTATGGGGAGCCCTCTCTTACCAGTGGTAGCCATCTTATTTATGGAGAGTTTCAAAGAGGAGGCACTTCAAGCGGCCGCACGGAAACCCGTGTGTTTTTACCGATGCGTGGACGACACGTTTGTCATCTGGCCCCATAGACCTGATCAGCTATACAAGTTTTTAGAACATCTAAATTCCGTCCACAACAACATACGGTTCACCATGGAGATCGAGAAGGAAGGGAAATTACCCTTTCTTGATGTACTCGTAGAGCAGAGATCAAATAGCACACTGGGTCGTAGCGTGTTCCGCAAGCCTACACATACGGACCTCTATCTACATGTCTCGAGTTGCCACCATGCTGCACAAACTCAACGCGATGCTCAACACACTGGTTCATAGGGCATACTCGATGTCGGACGAACAAAGTCTGCACAAAGGTCTCAAACACCAAGAAAATGTGTTTCACAAGAATGGGTACAGCAAATGACAGATTCAGACAGCCCTCAGACGACAGAAACACAGCAGAAACTCAGATGAAGAACAGTCTAAAGATGAGGAAACAAGCCTTGCCTTTGTACCGTATGCAGGCAACGTGACATCAAAAATTGGGAAACTACTAAAAGAAACACAAAACTGACACGGTCTTCCGACCATCATCCAAGATACGGGCCATACGGGGACAGTGAAAGATGGATTTGGCCTCAAGAAAGCGGGTGTATATAATATTCCATGTGGTTGTGGCAAATCCTATATGGGTCAAACAATCCGAACAGTCGAAGACCACTGCAAAGAACACCAACGCAACATGCGCCTAGGCCAGCCCACCAAATTGGCACTAGCAGAACACTGCTTGGAAACTGTACACAATGCAAAATACGAAGAGACCAAGATTCTGGCTCCTACCAGTTTCTTCTGGGACATCATCTTCAAGGAGGCCATTGAAATTCGCATAACGGACCATCTCATAAACCGAAACACAGGTTTTTAACTGAGCAAGACATGGCAACCATTATTTAACTCCATCAAGGAGTCACGCCACAAGACCCTTCTGTGACGGTCACAGAGGACACTCCACGGAATTCTGCCTCTTCCACCAACCAGTGAGATGCCGCGGAGGGCACGGACTCGGGTCAGCACCCACAAATGGATTGTCAGTGGCTGCAATTGAAGCATCAGCGCTCACAAATGGTATGTCGGTGGCCGCAACCGGAAGTTTGGCGGTTGCAAACGAACCGTCGGCACAGGGAACCGAAGCCCGGCTGATGGACATAAATAACAATGACAATGAGCAGACAGACCATTCCATCAGAACCACCTGATGATGGTGGAAAGGTTATTTACTGAAATATCGTGGGACTTCAATGATCGCATCTGGCTGTACACCCGAGAGCTCTGGAAACAGCATTAACTGTACCTATATTGACTGAACAAGTTCAACGAGCATGAATGAAACGATGCCATCCCACAAACTAGCATCTGGCACCTGAACAACACAATACTTGCATGTTTGTATTCAACATTCTGGCCGTTACACTGATTATTAATATACTGGCATTTCACACTTGCAGTGGCTTATCTCGGACTAGCAGTAGTCTGTGATGTTGCAATGTTAATCACATAAATATGTTACACAGACAAATAATTCCTGAAATTAAATTCCTATACGTTAATTATGTTTGGTTGCGATTTTTTTTCCCTTCAGTGTATTACATTAAGAGCACCTAACACACTTTGTATCGTATTTGTTGTACGAATATGAGTAAGAACTATATATGAATTCTTCGTCTGTGAAAACTCAGATCACTTGTGGTCAATGAGTAGGTTCTGTAACACAGTTTGTTCTTACTTTATTTCTCTGGTACTAACTTCTCCTTCTCGGCTGGTGAAAAATGCTATTTCCTAGTATTGATGTTATATGAACATGCAATGAGGTAAAGCACTTTCTTTACTCTTACGACAGCAAAGAATAGATATGGTGTCTGTACAAAGTTCAATGGATGGTGGACAATAGCTGTCGATATTAGTTGTATTGTGGAAAATGAATATTCTGGATGAAAGAATCTTATTTCCTGATGGAATTAAGAAAAGGCTTGCAGGTTCTACCTGTCATCCACTATCTCTTGTTCATATGTGATCTTAATGTAAGCCAAAGTGAAATTTTCATGTACACAGAATGACATTGATTAAGAGATGCATATCTTTTGTAAACAGTGATATATTCTGCAGTATTTACAGCACAGATCCTATATTTTACTTTCATGAGATACTGAATTCTCTGCCTGAAAGGGCAGGTTTCCATATAATGTAATTTTGGTGCTTATACAACAATTACCCTATCCTTGCTGGACTTCGTATTTACTTTCAGCATGTCATTTCTTTACGAGTCACTTTTTTATGCTGTTAAAAGTAGACCCCATCCATAGTAGGTAAATGCCAATAACATTAGCATTGTAATTTCTCTATCAGGATGTTATAGCTTCATAATGAAATACCGTGGGAACGCTGGAACGAGGCAAACAGAATTATTTATCTTGCTTAATTCTACTAGAATTGAATTTATGAGATTAAACATTGCTTTCTTTGTAGCAAGTGCCTTACAGAAGCTCAACTAGCCTGTTTTAAAAGGTTGTTATCAGAAAGGTGGTTGAATACCATTATAAGCTCTCGTCTCCGAACTGACAATATAGGGTCTATAATTGTAGATCACAGTTTATCTGTTTTATAAGACATTTGTTACTAATGGATTAAATACCAATCAGTTTCATCTAGAGAGTGAAAGTGTGTCTCAAAATAGGGAGTAATGAAAGGGACAACTGTGGGTTGGGACAGAAGGAATCGGAGGGGGGAAGAGGAGAGAAGAATGACAAAAACAGAGCAGATAAATTAATCTTTTTAACAAAATATATATTGTAAAAAGTGAGTATTCCATAACAAAACAATTCAATAATACAAAAATATTATTCATTAAATAAAAATATATTCACATAGTTCACTAACATTACACAGTGATAGTCTACACTGAATTAACTAATGTGTTAATCACAATTTCAATCTTAAAATATCAAACACATGTTGCAACGAAGGTGTAATAGTTTCAGTCCCCACAAGTCGGTATTTACTGACTCACTGATGTACATATCTAATGTTACTCTGCCTGTGAAATGTTGCTCTTTTTTCATATGAGCCTTTCTACGACATGTAAAATATCGCATTCTTATGAGATGGGATGTATGGGTTTCTTGTTGTAGTAGGAAAGAATAACTATTTGGGGTGTGGGGTGAAAAGTGTGGTGGGAGGTCACTCAAAAACCAGGAGGCTAAATGGGTCACTGCTTGTCATGAGCAGGAGAGGAGAAGGAGCAAAGCTAATACAGCAGCACTATGTCAGATTGAGTTTAAAAGGTGGTAGACAGGAAATGTTGAGAAACAAGGGAATGTATGAGTTTAAGAAAATGCAAAGTGGAATGAACAAGGTAAACAGAGAAAAGAAAGAATAGGGGGAAATGGGTTGCCTTCTCAGAGGGGAATAAATACGATCACACCGCTAAACCAAAATTTCTAACATATGCCATGTAGGACAGGAGGGTACAGATGATGGGTTAATGGAGATTTAAGTCCAGGAAGGTTAAAGTCGGGAAGGATGTGTTGTTGGGAATTTTTATGTCTCCAGAGTTCAGAGCTGAGAGGAAATATTCAACTCATTCATGTGGTGTAACAGATAATTAAGTCTATTGATTCAAGCTGGTGATTGTGTTCAGCAACTGTGTACCCAAAGTAGGTAGTTTCCTCTGTGACCACTCAAGTACTTGACCAGGATGGATGGGCAGAGGGTGTTGATCTTTTACTATAGCCATTATTTAGCAAGGGTGAAGAATGGGATGAAAGGTATTTTGAAAATATTCACTATTGAGGCAATTTTGAAGTGAAAAATACAAAAATTGGTATTCAAGTTCTCTTTCATAAATTAAAGTACATGCTTCAGCATATATGGAAATTCAACCACTAATGGGAACAATGGCGAATGACACCTTTTTCTGGAAGTTATCATTACTAAAGTTCTAATGAAACATTTTTTTAAAGCTACTTCTATGAAAATTTGTTTTAACTTCTAAGTAAATGTGTCTTAGCAAATGAAAATTTCTGTGGAAATGTCACGAAAAGAACTCAAAAGGCAGGATTAACAAAGATCTCTGACTCTAGAAGTTGCTCTGCCTTTAGTATACTGGAGTATGTGTGTGTTGTGGGGAAGGTAATAGATTAGATGATATCATTTAGAGCATAACTTGAAATTGCATCCCTGACAGAGTAATAAATTTTATGTATTAAACTGAGTGGGAAAATGGAAGATGAGACTGCTCCAGAGATTGGTTTATTGGGAAGATTGGAGGGTTAACTGTGGGAGCTGTGCCATTTCCTGGCTGGCACTTATACAAGTAATTCAGTGCAATTAAGTTTAAGAAATCTATACATTTCAGTTTTATGAAAATCCTTCCGCTCACTGGCTTTACAAAAATACACATTAACATAATAACAATAATCACAGCCATATGAAGCTTCAGTTATAACAATGGGGTGAACATTACATGTTACTACTAACAGAGACCAGTTATGGGACACACAACAACAATTTGTAGCTTTCATAAACCCTTCCCTACTGCAGTAGCAACATATAAAAGTGATTGCCACATATACTGCAATAAATATGTAAATAAACAAAATGGATGCAAATGTCCAACACCCATGCAGGCTACAGACACTGTCGTCTGGACATACATGCACCATTTAGTTTGACTCAAAACATTTTTGCTATTAACAAGTGACAACCATATGGGTTCAGAGCCCTTTTCACATTGCTAACATCTGAGATGTATACATACAGACTGAAGTAATGTATTAAAACTTGTATCAAGACTGGTATTTGAATGCGGATCTCCTACTCACTAGGCAGATGCGCTAACCGCTAATCCACCTTGGCACAGGAACTTTCCACGACTGCACAGATTACCCTAGCCCACCTCCCCCCTCAATCCAGTTCATCCATCTGCCCAGTGGGCAGGAGACCTGGGTTTGAATCCCAGCCTAGGTATAAATTTTCATTCATCACTTCAGTCTGCATGCATACATAATTTTTACTAAGACACTTCACAGCTAACAACTAAATTTCATTTTTAATGATAGCTTCAGCTTTTCTTGGACAGTCACTATTAATATGACAAGATGGTGAATACTGGGGCAACACTGGCTAACTGAATAAATAACCTCAATTCTACATAAATTAGTCCCATCACAGCTTCACCTGGATACCGAAGTCCCACTAGTATTATGAAATGCGCAAATGCCTTCTAAACACACATCACACAACAGGATAACAGCTGTCAAATTTATGAGTTGCAACATTTTATGCAAAAAAAGTAAATTAACTTTCCACAATGAATTTTCATTTTACAGCAGAGATCTGCCAAGGAGTTTCAAAGTAAATTAAGCTCACCACTTTGTACATAATATTCCTTTGTCTGTAGTTGCATTTACAGGCCTTTAAGGCCTGCAGCAGAATAAAAAGGACACAAACCACAACATAAAAAGAATACAACATACTGCACATTATAAAGATTTGCAAAGGTACACATTCCAAAAAGAAAAAAAGAAAAAAAAAAGACAGTCACAATCTCAGTATAGGACACATTTACTGCAGATGGTGGTCCATCGCTGTCGGTCCCTGGCCTCATCATCTATTGCTGTCGGCTCCACTTGTTTGGGTATTGCCAGTACCCAATCCTTCCAGCACATCCTCGGTGGTCCCTCTGGGTATCTCCCAGCAGGTTGGGGATGGAGAATGCGGTTATGGAGGGATTCACTGGCTCAGAAGACGTAGCCTCTCCTGCCCCAATATTCGGCCAATGTGTGGCTTTACATACCACTGGTAAAGGTCTTCTTTTATTCTTCATTCCTATTTACCTTCTATAGTATTGTGGACAGGTCCATATATGTTTTGAAGTACCTTCCTCTCCAATGTACAAATTGCTTCTTCAGTTGTTCTGAAGTTGCCCAGGTTTCACAGTCATATAAAAGTACTGGCCGTACTAAAGTCATGTACAGTCGAATCTTGTTTTTTAGTGATATCAACCAGGATTTGAATAGAATGTTTAGGCTGAAGAAAATGCAATGAGCATTTGTTACTCCTCTGTAGCATGCTGCATAAAGTCAAAGCAAGAAAAAAATAATCATCATGAACATATTACTTCTCAAAAGAAACAGCAGTAGCAACAAAACCAGGCTGTATATATGGATGAGAAAAAGATTCCCAGATTTTCTGGTTAAAAATCCCCAGGTGAAAATACACAATCTCCAGATGAAAGTACATTTTTTTCTGTGTTAAGTGATAATGTACTCTTCCTTGGAGCTATGAATCTTACAAATCCTTTGAATGGTGAAGGTTTCATAAGGTGGTGTAAAACTTGCTGGCAATTTAGGGGGGGAGGGGGGGGGGGGAGACAGCCAGCAAAAAACATGTCTGAGAAAGTGCTTTGATGTGCGGCAACATCTACACCATATATTTTCGCACTACGAAAGTATAAAAACCAAATACAGAACGGCAGCTTCCGAACCACTGAAATCAAGATTGCGATTTACTTTTTTTGGCCAATCATAGCTCATGTCATTTGATCTTACCAACCAATGACAGCATATATTCAAAGCACAGAACATTTGATGTAGTTAGCCCAATAGTAACATCGCTACCAAGTAGCGCAAACACACTAATAGAAAAAGTTAATGATTTAAATTAATACACATACACTGTAGCTGCAAGGAAAGCTAAGCTTTCACTTGTAATATTGGTTGTCAAAAAAAATTTTCCCTCATTTCCAATGGCGTGGTTAGACAGAATCCTAAGAGCAAAGCTTAAATCGTAGCAGCTGAATATTTCCAAAATGCATGATTATTAATTTCACTGCTGTATACCAAACATATCTTGGGTTACCTGGCTGAATAAATGTTCAATCGAGCTCTGCAACTTTTCCATAGGAAAGCCAATTACATGTGAAATTGCTCAAGAATTCACCTCAGACTTTTTTTAAAAAATAATTATGCTTTTTGCCATCGTTATTCCATAATTTGTAAGATATGAAAGAAATAAAATAAGCATGAAAAACTAACCTTGGAGCTTAGCCTTTTTTAGTGTGTGTTACTTTTTAACATACATCAAAGTTGTGCCGTTATACTTTTAAATGCTGTCATAAATGGCTGGCGTTCTGGGCCCAAAATTTTTCTAAATCGCTGGTCGTCAAATTGTTAGTTCTGAATGAGATACAAACACACTGTGATTTCAAAAGTTCATTGCACTGGTCAACAAAATTTCAGCAATATCTTTAGGCACCTTTCAAAATGAAATTCGGCAGGTTTTTTTTCTGATGATACACTCTTTATTTCATTTCCCAACCCCCCTTTTTTTGTGAATGTCACTGTAGGACTATGACTTTGTGCAAATTGTTGTCCATCCATCCATCATACCACCACCACCATCACCACCACCACCACCACCACCACCACCACCACCACCACATCATCTCTTCCTCCCCTTCTTCATCATCATCATCATCATCATCATCATCATCATCATCATCATCATCATCATCATCATCATTCTTCTTCTTCTTCTTTGTCTTCTTCTTTGTCTTCTTCTTCTTCTTCTTCTTCTTCTAGCAGCGTCTTGGGGCAACTTGTGTAGAGGGTAGAGCTGCTGACAACAGATGACCTTGTCTTCTTCAAATGGGCTCAAGCAGTGAACAATGATAGCAAACAACAATAGTATAAGACTGGCCGCACCAATATATAGCTATTCAGCTGTGCCCCACATGGCAAGAAAATGATGTTCACAAATCACATATATAGTTGGTATCTGAGAAATGAAGTTCATTCGACAACAAAAATGAGACATCTGTTGGCGGTTTTCTGAACCAGCTCCAGCTGCTAAAACTGATCAGGAAACTGTGGCTTGATAGCATGGCATGGCATTCCGATCACGCCAGATGGCGACAGAAACTCGTGTCAGCTGCGAGCCACTCCAGAGGCAGCAGCTACGCAATATCCCCCACCAGCTGGCCTGCTGGCTACATTTGATTTTCATTAACTTCTCAGCCAAACATTACACAATTTTTAAAATTCAAAATGCTAAGGTAATCTACATGAAAATGACTATTCAGAAAAATAATACTGAATGAAATTGTATATCATTAAATACATAATTCTTCAGTTTACAAATTCTCATTTCTTTTTCTCTGTGTCGATAATCCCATGTTATTTAGAGAAGGTACCTTATCGTTTAATATTCCCACCAATTTTATCTTTGTCTTTTGACTTGTAACAATATTTTTTCTGTGTGTGATATTATTAACATATAAAGGACAATTTGTTATGAAATCATACAGATTTACATCAACGTCTCCTTTCAGTTGGGTAACTCATTTAAAATTGAGAAAAGCGTCGTAAGTTTTCAAACAATTATCTGATGGTTCTAAATTCCATGCTTCTTCAGGAAATACTTCATTTCTTCCATTGTTCAAATATAGATTATGCAGCTTTATGTGATCTTATAGCGATGAATCAGGCAATTATTATTTTTTTGATTAGTTTGGAACACAACAAAGTAAAAAAGACATATCAAATTTTATTGAGTCATACCAGTTCATGAGATCTAGCTCTAAATTATTCTTGTTACTTAAACCAGTAACTTCCACAGTTTGTAGTTCATAGAAATAAATGCGAATTTTAGTATTTTTCAGTATATTTTCTTGTTGTTAAAGCCCATAATTTCATTCATATTTAACAATGGGTGTATGTGTTTCCATAGATTCTACTACAATTTTACCTTCTTTTGGAAGTGTGTCTTCTATTTCAACTCCAGCTTCACTGTAGTCAGGCCATCTTCAGCACTGGGTAGGTTCAAATGGCTCTGAGCACTATGGGACTTAGCTTCTGAGGTCATTAGTCCCCTAGAACTTAGAACTAATTAAACCTAACTAACCTAAGGACAACACGCACATCCATGCCTGGGCAGGATTCGAACCTGCAACCGTAGCTTGTGCGGTTCCAGACTGTAGCGCCTAGAACCGCTCGGCCACCCCGGCCGGCTCAGCACTGGGACTCCAAGTAAAAACTACAGCAAGATCCTCTTCCCACAAAATTTCGTTATAGTTCCTAATGAAACCAACAAGCATATTCACTGGATAAAGCACTTCATTTTTCTTTCTCTTTATTTTACCATTATTGAGTGTATGTCCTTCCATACTTATTTTATCACTAAGTGATGAACTCAAATATAACAAAACTGATTAGGAAATAAAAGGGTGCTCTATTCTAGACGTAACATTATTTCCTTTCTTTATTGTTATAATATCAAATAGCTTTGCCACATAATTATTAAATAATTTTTTATTAGATTTTTCCATCATAAGTTGGATAATCTGTACCATCAGCTACAATAATACTGAAGCTCATGTACAACTGACTATGATTAGGATGAAGCCATCCATCTTCTATACTTATGTTAATTTCTGTATCCTTGTCAGGAATATTTAGATTATCTTTTGAGTTCTCATATACAGGGAATAAGTAGAACTGACAGCTATCTATTTTGTTCATTGTTTATTAAAGATAAAAATTTGTTACGCCATTTCTAAAATAACTGTTTCAGCAGCACCATTGAAGTCAACAAATACTCATTTTAATGAGTTAAAGTTATTTCTAATTCCTGTATAGTATAAAAAAATGGAATATATACAGGCTAATGTGGTTCATGAATTATTGGTCCACCAAATCTAACATTAGGCTCAGATGACGCTATAATATTTCTCGATGAAAATGATCATTATGTTTCACAAACATTCCAACAGCAACATTAAAATTAATTCAAATGGAATACATTTAGGAACATAATTAACAATTGCCTTTTCATTAGCTTCAAAAGTCTGACCACTAAATCCAAGCATACTTCCAATACTATCTTATATATCTGTACGATTTAACATCACTCTCAATAAAACATACATTTAAAATTTCATCTGCTTTAATGTGTACATTAGGCTTTTTGGAATGAATAGATATTTCCAAACTTTTCGAACTACAGTGGCCAACAGGAATTTCTATTGTTTCTTCATCACAATACAAATTATTATTGTTTTGTGTAATGTTTGGAGTTACTAATGTTGTCTAAAGACCAACTAGTGCAACATTGCTATAACTTTATTGTATAGGTAAAGTCAACCTTTTTTTGAGAACAGGTGACTTACCACTCAAATGAAATAGGTGACATCTCATATTAATAATAATTTATGTATTTAAATGAAAATTGATAGGGATAAAAATTCTGGAGAAGAGATCAAAACATAAACAAGGTAAGATTTTACCAAATTCTATTTGATGTGCTCTACATAATAGATCCAAGTAGTTGTGGAGAAACAACATTAATGATCGACAGTCATATTCTAGCTCTAGGATGATTAAACTGGATTAAGATAAATCACTTGTAAGTTTATTCAAAAAGTTTAGACCAATTGAAATATCAGGAATTTATAGAAATCAGTAAGCAAGTTGAAGACAAAAATAATGTGAAGATTACTACGTTTATTGAAAACAGAGCTGAAATTACACCATGCAAAGATAACTCGCTTGTAGTATTTGATGATTTCAGTCTTGAAATCAAGATGCAGTTAGAGAATATTTTACTAGAGGAAGACAAAGGAATAGATGGTCTTTATTTAGCCCAGACATATTCAAAAATACCAAAACAATTAGTAAAGGATTATCTAAATTTTTAAAATATTTTTAGATAAGATAATACAAATTTAAATCATATCTACCATAAGTTTGTTGTTGGTGATTTAAAATTTGATGATTTTAAAGACATTTAGTAAATGTTGGAATGCTCAGTTTGGATTTTTAAAAATATATGTAGGACTAGAAAAACCTAATAAAGGGAAATACAGATATTGTATAATATATTTCCTTATTAAATGAGTTCTTTAAAAGATAATATTGCATATCTATTAGACCATGATAATGGCATTTTACTTGAACATATAAATGAATTTAAAGAAGATCTTGAATATATAAAAGAACATGAAAATTTAGAAAAAATAGGTCATGGGCTAGGGAAATGCTAAATGTAAGCCAGATACAAGTGGTTGCTATTTTTTTTATAAGTGTAAATGCAGAATGCATTATCTTATTAATTTTTATATATCCATACATAAAAAACATGGAAATTATAAAAAAAGATCAACCTGCTATTGATGCAAATAAAAAGTTGAAGAAGGAATCTGACATTCAGGTGATAATGTACTGAAAGCCATTGAAGATAATAAAGAAGTTGAAAAACAAAGGGTTCCATATCATACACATTCAGAAGAACTTGTAGGTGTACCAAGATATGCAACTCCAAAATATGAATCCTCTGACGATCATCCTAATAAGTATGACTATACTTTAAGTCAATCAGAAATACAAGATGCGCTGAAGAAGAGATTAAAAACAGAAAAAAGATAGCTCAAGCTGAAAGTGTGAATAGAAAAATAAATATAAATATAAAGTATATTTATCATAGTGAAGATAAAGTTTATGGATTGAAACCTATCGGTATGTTTAAATACGCTGGTAATTTATCAGCAAAATTTAATGTAGATAAAGAAACTGTTGGTGGTAAAGAATATGAAGGTACAGGTGGATTAATGAATCTGCTAACTAAAACACATATTACTGTAAAACGAAAACAATCAATTACTGACAAAATTATTTAATTTGACAGATAAAAAAACCTACTCACCAAGCGGCGGCAGAACACACACATAAAAGATGGTTGTATTTGGCAAGGTTTCGGAGCCAGTGGCTCCTTCAGGCAGAAGGGTCGAAGGAAAGGGACTGGAGAGGTCTAGGAAAAGGGATAGATTTTAAAAAAGTCACTCAGAATGACGGGTCATGGGAGACTTAACTTACAGGATCAGAAGGAAAGAATTTCCCTCTCATCTGGTAGAGTAAATCTCTCCTGATCCGCTGTTCTGGGCGACTTCCCCGAAACCAACCCCTTGAGGGAGAAGTTCGGGTCAGTGACACCAAACAATACTCCCATTTTGCAATAGTTCATTTATTCACCTCTTTACACAAGCAAGGCTTACAAAGAACTGGCATGGCAGTTTCGTTCAAAGATAATCTTAGTTTAGTTCAAAGACGATACTCAGATCGATGCTGGGGTCTCCCCCTATTGAGAGGCCGGAGGGGGGGGGGGACTGCGGAGGGTGGGGGGGTGGGGTGGGGAGCTATTGTGTAAGCAGGCGTCAGCTCGACAGCGTTGTCGGGGAGCTGTGTCGGTAGATGTCATGAAGGAAGGATCGGCAACCGAACCTGAAAGTCATTGAAGCGCACCGGGCGTCATACTGGGCGTGCTGGTTGTGTGGCTACATGGACGCTAGCAGTTTAAGGGTGGAACGGAGCGACGATGATGATGTCTCCGGTGGGCATGGCAAACACACAAAACATGTCCAGGTCGACGTCGGGCGAGAGGTGAACACATTCACCAGGCAGAGAATGGCAGTGGTTGTGTCATGAGCACCGGATGAAGGGAAACACACAACAAACAGTGTGTCATCGCGTAGTATTACAGAGACGTCGTGGATTATGTCCCAGGGGGGACACGCACAAACACCTCGAGCGAAGGCACGTGCAAGATGGGGGGCGTGAGAAACCTCGACAGGGCAAGGCAGGCGACTGGGTAGAAGTCGAAAGAACCGGCGAAGGGGGAAGTGCCAAAGGAACTGGTACAGGCATGAGCATTCAAATACAGAGATAAGTAAACAGACAGAAGACAGCGTTGCAGTTGGCAGTGCCTATATAAGACAACAAGTGTCTGGTGCAGTTATTATATCGGTTTCTGCTGCTATAATGGCAGGTTATCAAGATTTAAAGGAGTTTGAACGTGGTGTTATAATCAGCAAACGAGCGAAGGGACACAGCATCTCCAAGGCAGCAATGAAGTGGGTATTATCCCATATGACCATTTCATGTGTGTACCGTGACTATTAGGAATCTGGTAAAACATCAAATCTCCAACTCACTGTGGCCGGAAAAAGGCCCTGCACGAATGTCACCAATGATGCCTGAAGAGAATCGTTCAACATGACAGAAGTGCAACCTTTCCGCAAATTTCTGCACATTTTCAATGGTTGCCATCAACAAGTGTCAGCATGCAAACCATTCAACGAAACATCATTGATATGGGCTTTTGAGCCGAAGGCCCACTCGTGTACCATTTATGACTATACAATGCAAAGCTTTAAGCTCCGCCTGGGCCCCATCGACACCAACGTTGGACTTTTGACGACTGGAAACATGTTGCCTGATCAGATGAGTCTTGTCTCAAATTGTATTGAGTGGGTGGACATGTATGGATATGGAGACAGCCTAATGAATCCATGGACCCTGCATGTCAGCAGAGGACTGTTCAAGCTGGTGGAGGTTCTGTTATGAGTTTAAACACTTCCACTGGTCATCAAAGTCCCCAGTCATGAAAAATGCCTTGCAATGTGCTGTTCAGATGATATCTCTCCCCCCTCATACTCTTACGGATTTATGGATCCAGGATGCAGATGATATCTCTCCCCCCTCATACTCTTACAGATTTATGGATCCAGGATGCAGGATCCATGGTGTCGGTTGCCTCCAGTACTACTTCAGACATTAGTTGAGTCTGTGACACACCATGTTGCAGCACTTCTGTGGCTCGTGTATTAGTTTCTTTGGCTCTTCAATGTATATAAATGAATAATTTCAGCATTCATCATACTGTGCAACCTAGGGGCAAAACTGAACCAAAATCAATTAAAATTAAACTTAATAATCAACAACAGTACTGACAACTTTTTAAAATGATGCTTAACAGAGAGAGAGAGAGAGAGAGAGAGAGAGAGAGAGAGAGAGAGAGAGAGAGAGAGATTAAAACACTGGGAAGAATTCTTCCTTAATTGGCAGAAACTGTTGGTTCACTAGCTGGTAGAGCAGCTGGTATTGCAAAAGCAGTAATGGACAATAAAAAGGTGATACAGTATTAAAAGATAAAAAAAAGACATAATTTAGCAATGGGGAAGAAAGCTGGGACTGGAATAAGAAAACTGCCAAAAGTAATTCATATGTATCCTAATGCATTAAGTAATTTTGACATACAAAGACTTGCTACACAATTAAAAATCAAATACTTTTGTGGTGTTTTTATGATTGATGAATTATCTAGCCATCCTAGAGAATATGAATCTGCAATAGTTAATTTATGTAAGTCTTATCATGCTGGCTCACATTGGAAAAATAAACATATAAAAATCTGTGTTTGATTCATTTGGAGGAAATATTTCTAAAGAAGTGGTTGAATATCATTGCGTAGGCAACAAATAGAAAAATTTAATGAAGTAATTTTTGGCCATTTGTGTATAATTGTTTACAAACTGAGTCAGATGATTACAATTTTAATGAAATTATAAATATAGTAAATGGACACTTTTGGAAATAATAAAAAAAACTTAATGAATTTGGTAACACTGATCCAAAAAAAAATAATAATTTCAGAAAGAATTATGTAAAGTTTTTAAAAGCAACTAAATGTGATATTGATTTTAAAGAATGGAGATTAGTAGATTTAAAAGATCCAATAGGTGGTTATGGTTCAGTTACCAAACAATACTCAGAAAAAATATGTTACGAAACCTGAATATACACATATTCTACAAAAACTTAATAACTGTGTCACTACAACACATCTTATTGAAAAAAATTAATGAACTTCGTAGTTATAACGCTATAGCAAATAACTTTACAAAAAACTAAGTAGAAAAAGCTTTTATAGATTATTTCTCAAACTCAGAAGTAACACCATACTTAAACCAGTTAAATAATCTTCAAGAAAGAATGTGTGACAAACAAACTGAAACATAAGTTTGCTACCGGTGTCAAAGTATGAAAATACACATTTAGGTATGATGCGAAAACCAAGAGAATTATTTTATTTGAAGCGAATGTAAATGGTGACCTGACACCTACTAATTTTCAAGTAGAGATAAAAATATATAATGATGATGAACTACAAATCTTATATCCACCACAATTCAATAAACCATCACTTGAAATGAAAATGAAAGAAAAAATATTTATACCTTTAAATGAAACTGTAAATCTGTAGCTGTTTCAGGCACATTACTTTTGTCTGACAAACTGTTTTTTTTTAATCAAATAATGATAATATAATAGAGCAATAAATTTAAATTATTTTAAATTTTTAATCTATATGAATGGACAATCACATATGGTGCTTTAAGTGCAGAAAATTTACTGAAACACAGAATCCTCGAAGACTAACAACTAAAAATGGAAGTCAAATGATTGAAGAAATCTGTACAGTTTGTAAAACTAAAAAAAGTATATTGGTTAAAATTTGTTTATAAGTATAGGGGTGAGTGATTCATCCAGACCAGAATTATTAATGAGTTACAAAACAAATGAGAAAAAAATTAAAACAAGAAATGTTGTTTCTTTTGGACTAAAGAACTTATGGCAAGCAGATTTAATAGAAATGGATTCAGTTAATTTGAAAGGAATTTAAAAAATAAATAAACATAAATATTTAATAACTGCAGTCAATGTTTTTTTCAAAATTTGCTTGGTCTATTTCATTTAAAGATAAAACGGGTAGAAATGTAGTAGATGCCTTTGGAAGAATATTTAGAGAGAGAGAACCTCACGAAATTTACAAACCGAAAAATGGTAAAGAATTCTATAACTAAGAATTTCTAGAATTTACGTAGAAATATAATATTAATCATTATTCAACTTTTACTGAGTTATAAGCATCTGTTGTAGAAAAATTTAATAGAATGCTTAAAGAAAAGATGCGGAAAAATTTGGCGTAAAAGAAAATCATAAATGGATTGAACTAGTTGAAAAATAGGTCGATGAACATATTGAACAATAAAAACGAAGCAAGTAAAAGTTAATGACAAAAATTATGAAGCAGATGTCACTATCTAATGCTAAACCTAAATATAAAGTCAGTGATAAAGTTAGAATTAATCAACTTTAAGGAATTTCTGAAAAAAGTTGTACAGCTAATTTCTAAGCAGAAAATTTTGAAATTGAGGATGTTATTCATTCTAATCCAACCAAATATAAATTAATGACTTGGGATGGAGAAAAGGTAAAAGCAAATTTTTAAATACAGAACTTAAAATATCCAAATGTGTATCTTCTTTAGAGAGCTTTAAGAATGAAAGGAGATAAAGTATGTGTTAAGTGGTTGTGATATGATAATTCACGTAATAGGTAGTTGGGTAAGTAAGGACAACGTCATTTTTATAATTTTTTATTTTAGAATTAAAGAGCATAGTCCAGACATAGTCTAAAGACTGCTTTAGCTGTCACAGATTCATTAACATAAACTGCTTTTTTTATTTTCATTATAACTTACATCCAGTGAATCACTGGGCCTAAATTTATTTTCTATTGAATTTGCCTTTAAGTCAATGTTAATTGGACGGGGGGGGGGGGGGGGGGGGGGTTGGGAGAGAGACGATTTGTCCTCCTTGAAGTTTCTCTATGTTTAGACCAGATTCATTGATAAATATTATTAATTTTTCATTACAAGTTAAGCCTGGTGTTTTACTGAATCTAAATTTTTTTATTAATATTCCAGTGGTGGTTTTCCCATCTATTTCTTAGTTATTCTTCTTCATTTGTTTTAAAATATCTTTATGCATTCTGTTAACATCATAAATATTTAACTTTTCATCATCAAGATTAAAGTGATAAATTTACACTTCAATTGCTTTTCTATTAATTATTGCCTTTTAATTTCTTCTGTTATATTTTAATCATTATGATGATTTTCATCACACTCAACTGCAGTTCTATATTTTGTGAAGTATAGATAAATTCTATATTTCCCAATAGAGATCTATGTTTCACACTTTTCATTCTTGAAGCAAATGATGTTGATTCTGATGAATTCTTGTTCCTTTGTCAGTGTGACTAAATTAAGATTCAAATCAAACTTATTAGTAAGATTTTCTGTCATATTTTTTGTTGTTGTCCTGTGTTTATACACCAGCAGAGTAATTACATTTTTGTTGGTGCATACTGTGTGATGCTATATATTTTTAGACGCACTTTAAGTCAATTAACACACTGCAAGTTTTCTTGTCTTCATAATTTACGTGGTCACCAATTGTCGTTTGAGGATTTTCATGTTCCTTCCTTTCTGCAACATCTTTAGCTTTAAACTATAGATTATTCTCTTTATCAACAATCACAAGAACAATATTTATTGATTCCTGGAATTTTAAAAACTGCAGGAATACTATGAAATTGCCACCATTTTTTCTGGATTTTTCCAGGATGAAAAAATTCCTGGTTATTTCCAGATCTGCAGGTTGTCCTGTGGCATATACATCCTCAAAACACACGAGGCTCAATATTGTGCCTTTTTACCTTTTCTTTTAACTGACAGACCTGCAGCAATAAAGATGGTGCCACACATTCACTGAGCAAAATGCCAATCAAAATAAACAAAAGTTACAAGCAATGACTTTAAGAAGTGTGATATTGAGGAAAATTGAGTGCAATTTTCTGCCACTACCTCCCCCTATTCCATTCTGAGACCACATCTTCTGGTGTCAGCTGCTGTACATAATGGAGTTCCCTTGGTTGAAAGTTTAATTCTTTATGCCACACTTAACACATCGCATGCCTTGCAAGTCTGCTCTCACGAGCTACCTAGCATGTCGATTTCCCCAGATTATGATTGAACACATTCCGCACAATTGCCACATTCTCAGGACACCGGGATGTAGATGGACGATTTGATTTTGTTGCATCCCTCACCGAATCTGTGGTCATTAGCTTTCCATGACAATTTCTTTATTGTCTACAGGCAAAATGTGGCATTCCTACCCCTCACCATACACCACCATCTCTGCACAAGATTGGTCAAATCCCACACCTCACAGTATAAAGTGCTCTGTGTTCATTCTCTAACTGTAGGGCAATTGGCCATCTTTGTTGTTGTGAAGTACATTGCCCCTCACAGCCATTGTTGGTACTACACAGCGTTAAAAAATCACTACCTATTTAATGTTCTGTATGCCTACACTATTTCCAATGTTATTCCATAAAATTTCGAACTTAACAGCCATTTAATGGTACCTATTTGCTTCCCACCCACCCTATACATCATACAACAAAACTTTCTGAAATGTACTTTTCTCTAATGTTATCTAATTCTAGGAACTTCAAAAATACAGAATATTCAAACAACAATTTAGACACTGGAGGGAATAAATACATAAGACAACAACTTGGTGCAGTAAGTGTTGCAGTGCTCAATACCATATCATATCCAGCACGGCAAGCACCACTGCACTGAGCGTCCCGAGTGCAATGCACACCAATGCACGCACTGTTATGGCGCATGCAGCAGTGAAAGAGTTAAAGGCCTAAATCACGCTTCCAATGTTTAAAATTTTCTAGCCCCCCCACCCCAGCATTTTTCCCAATGTGATAACAGACAGTCTTTTCCCAAGGTTGGCAGCTATGCATCTCTAGAATAATTTATAATTATCTTACTTCAAAACACTTTTCGTCATTGTTAACATAACGTTACAGGAAAGTCAATTTAATGATAATGTTACAAAGACCACTGGTTTTAGACTGACAGCATTCAGCTGTCCATTATGATGCTATGCTCAATCCAACAGTGGCAGTTATTTTGATCCAGTTATACTGCTCCAGATGAAATACAATCAGTACTGAGATTTGTATATCTGTGTAAAAATCACACCACTTTTATATATCCTCTAAAAAGAGAATAGGTATACTACTTTCATCCCAAATAATGTTATTACTTTCTCTATCACTGCTACTACTGCTATCATCATTACTATCTTTGTCATTCTGCCAACTGCCATCCTGTGACTCATCTGCATTGCCAGGCCCTGCATTCTCTTCATCATCTTCCTCTGCAACATGTGCGTCACTCTCCTGACCCTCCGTGTTGTAAGCTGGTACCTCCTCTTCAAAGCTGCTGTGGATTTCAAGGCTAGGCATCTGCTCAGTCAGCAGATTTGTGACATTAGGGTCACCTCTACACCACTGGATTCTCAGCTCCCTGTGATAAGAATGAAAACACTGCTGTTACTGTTACAATGTGAAGACCCAACTGAGATATTTTAATTACGTACATGTAAGCTCATACACTGACAGAAAAAAAATTGCAGCACCAAAAAGGAGTAGTGCAACATAAATGCAAGCTGGTACTCATGTTTCTACATCTGAAACATAACGTCCATTCAAATTTCATGCCAATCACATAAGAGTGGCATTATTAGCATCATTATAAGGATGCAAATCAGATTTGCTTTAAATACACACTGTAATGGCCGCGAGCAGTAGTTACCCTCGAGATTGGATGTAGTGAGCTTGCATTTGAGGACTTTACCAATACCTCACAGAGTTTGAACAAGTTGTGTAATTGGAGTATAAGAAGCTGGAAGTTCCTTCTACAATACTGCACAAAGATTTGTCAGGAATGTAGCCACCGTACACGATTGCTGGCAGCGGTAATCACAAGAATGTACAGCCGTAAGAAGACTGGCCTTCGGATGGCCACGTGGCACTATGAAGAGGGAATACCATGTTCGGTATATTGCTCTGGCACATTGTACTGCATTGGCAGCAGCAATGAGATGCAGTTGGCACCACAATGACACAATGAACTGTTACAAATCAGTTACTTGAAGGATAGCTCTGAGACAGACATCCTGCACTGTGCATTCCGCTGACCCCAAATGACCGACACTTGCTATTTCATTAGCGTCGTGCGAAAGCTCATTGGAGAGAAGGGTGGAGGTCTGTTGCATTTTCAAAAGAACCCTGGTTCTGCCTCGGTGTCAGTGATGGTTGTGCGTTGGTCAGGAGGCGGCCAGTTGGGTAGGTCACTCTTGAGATTTAGAACTTTTTGGAAGGCAAGGATCGAGCGGCAAGAGGAATTTGTTAAAAATTTTGAGGGCATTTATTTTATGGGAGTTTCCTGTTATTGCTGGCCTGTGCCTTGGTATGTCAATGTTTGCCTTATTTCTAGTATCGTGTTTGTGAATTGTTTCCCTGACAATACATTCTTTAATGTTATTCCTGACAAAGAGTGCAGCCTCATAGATATACAGATTCACCACTGTTTTATCCTAAGCCTGGTAAAAAGAGGGCACAGTGCTCCACAGCATCACACATTATACAAACAATTTTTTTGGACTTTTCAGATATTACTGATATGAGGAGAATGTCTCCATATGAGTAGGCCATATGATATACGTGATTGAAAGAGTCCAAAATATGCTATATGGAGATAATTATTATTGACCATATCTCTCAGTTTCCACATGAGGTAGGTCACTCTCTACATTTTTTTGCAGATTTGGTTTCTATGCTCTTCCCAAGTTAGTTTGGCATCAATATATATTCCTAAGAGCTTGACATTTTTATTTACTATATTCTCTAAGTACTCCCAAGTGAAAGTAATGCACAAAACAAAATATTTCTCTCATGTGGAGGTTTTAATAGTGGTTTTAAACACTACTGACAAACCATGTGAGCTCCAATTAAAATAAATGAAAATGTTATATCAGCTCTCAAGCACATTTTTTGTAAATATAAAAAAAATTACTAATATCCAATTTAAGTCATTAACAAAGATTGCTGCAATAGTGAAGCCCAGTTACTAACAGGAAATCTGAAGTCCATAAGATAAGTCATAATTTAAAAAAATAATGTAATAATGAAAGTGATACTATGAAATGTTTGTTGCTTTTCATAAAACACTGCTTGAACATTACATTTCCATTGAAACCAAGGAAACCGGGAAACAAATGTAGAAGTAGATGGGTAACTAAAGGAATAAAAAATCTCTAGCCAGAAAAAATGGTACCTAATGAATATGCAAAGCATCATGAAGTAAGTTTAAACTTACTGAAGATTTTCCTGTGTAAGCTACAAAAACTTAATACAACCAGTTAAGAAGTTATGTAACCAAATACTTATTGAGGAATGTAATAAGACAATGAAGGACATTTGGAACACTGCAAAAATGAAACCAAGAACAATGCACTAAAAAAAATTTAAATGATGTGATGACCTCAGATCCTGAAAAATAGTAAATGCTTTCAATGACTGTTTCAATAATCAAGCTGAAGATCTAACAAGAATAAACTACCACAGAGCTAATACAGTCACAATTTGTAAGTAGCAACCATCACATGTGTCCATAGCAATGGAATATACAGGGCGATTATAATTAAAGTTAAACTTTCAAACTGATGCAAAAATAACACCACTGTTCAGAATGATGTCAAACTGAAATGGAATATTTTTGGAAAAGGTGGAAAGCTTATGGCAAAAGAAAAATAAACAGTTACAAAATGTAGCAACAGATGGAGCTGTAAGCATCGTATTTTAATAGTGGCCAACTCCATCATAAGACAATGCCTAATGTGTACATTTGACATTAAATAAACTGTATTACTCAGTGTGCATGGGTGTACAGGTGTGATACTGTTAGTTACGTCAGCCCATCCACCACGGCAAGGTCATATCACATCTGAAGGGAAAAATAGGTTTTTAATTGTCCTGAGGCCAAAAACCACATAAAAATCATTACTCGCATCAGTTTTTAATTGTCCTGAGGCCGAAAACCACATAAAAAGCTTCAATCAAAATCAAATCAGATTATTAGTTTCTGTGTGACATGTTCAATACACTGTCCACCATTTTCTGCAACAACCTGAAATCGAGAAACAGCATTTTCCACAACTGATTGAAGTGTTTCTGGGGTCACATTCAGAATGTGTTGCGCAATGCGTGCCTTCAATGCAGCTAAGTCTGCAATCAGAACACTGAACACAACATCTTTCAGATAGTCCCACAGCCAGAAGTCACACGGATTAAGGTCACACGATCGGGACGGCCAGGCTGTAGGGAAATGGCAGCTGATAGTTCTAGCATTTCCGAAATGGTGCTTCAGCACCTGCTTAGCTGGAATTGCAATGTGCAAAGGTGTGCCATCTTGCATAAAAATGATCCCATCCACACATCCCTGCTGTTGGAAAGCTGGAATGACGTGGTTGACCAAAAGACACTCTTAGTGCTTACTAATGATCGTACATAACCGAAAGCACTTGTCTCTTCGATAAACTATGGCCTTATGATAAATTATGTCATAAACCCACACCACAGAGTGACCTTTTCAGGATGAAGTAGTGCTGGTTGATTTGCATGTGGATTTTTTGTTGCCTATATTTGACAATTCTGTGTATTGACATATCCTGTCAGATGGAAGTGAGCTTCATCTGCCCACAAAATCTTCCACGGCCAATCATTGTCCACTTCCATGTGAGCAAGATATTCTAAAGCAAAGGCCTCTCTTGCCGGCAGGTCAACAGCAACCAACTTGTGCACGTGGGTAATTCTGAATGGATCACAAAGAAGGATGTTTCATAGGATTTCACACACTGTGCTCATGGGTATGTCCAGTGTTCTGGCAATTCTCTGTGCACTACACTTTTGCACACCAACACTTGTCTCCTCCTGTATTGCTGTGGCCACTGCTCTCACTGACATCGAATCAATTCGTTTCCTCCCTGTACCAGGTTGCACACCAAAGGACCCATCTTTTCAAATTTCTAAATCATTTTCTCCAGACCCACAGCAGTCATCGAACCAATGCCTTTTTTTAAACCCTTCAGTGTCTAGAACCTCTGCAGAGTGACATTGCACAGTCATCATTCTTGTGATACAGCTTTACAAGTAGAGCACGATCATGCATTGAGACAGTCACAGTGAACATTGCAGACATGAAAGAATGAAAAGCCATGTATCCAGAGTGTGGCCAGGAACCCAAAGGAAATCAACCAAACAAACAGCATTACAAAGATGAGTGAGAAGGTCGTGGATGGCAAAGACCAAGCAGTGGTGGGAAAAACTTTAATGGGTTGTGCGCATGACAGGTGTTTTCATTCACACATTCTGACAAAGCACTATCTATTGATCAATTTTCACACTTTTTTTTTCCCTTCTGCCATATGTTTTCCCGCCTTCTCTGATAATATTCCATTACAATTTGATGTCATTCTGACCAGTGGTGTTATTTCTACAGCATTCTGAAAGTTTAGCTTTAATTATAATCATCCTGTATATGAAAAAAAGGCTGAAGATGTGGTTAAGTTGCTCTGCTTCAGTATGATAGTGGGTAATAATGGTTGGTTGACTGGAGAGGGAGGTTACCGAACATCGAGGTCATCAGTCCCATGATTTAAGATGGCAGAAATCAAGGGAGGAACAACACAAACACTACAGTCGACCAAGGGGATAACGAGTGAACAAAGAGGAAAAAAGAAATGTCATGAGGAAGAGCAGGTGTGCCCCAGAGTTGTGGGGCACCAGCACTACCGCTAACCAATCCGATACCCACACTGTACCATTATCACGATAGAACGGGGAAAGCACTGGAAGACACAAAACAAGGGGAACAGAACAGCACAACAGATCAGCCCAAATGTAGGGGAAAAAACTGAGGAGAACCTGCCTGTTGGGGAGGCAAGGTGAAGGCCTCCATAAACAATGCTTAAGGTAACTGAGCGACTCAAATTATAAGCCTGAGAGGACAAACCACTTTCATGAAGAAAACTGAGGACAGATGTAAGCATGCAAGGAGCATCCATTAACACCAGAAAGAAGGAAGGTGGAAAGGTATATTTAATATGAAGAGCCAAATGGCAGTGGCACTCCAGCAAAATATGTATCACCATGAGGGGAACCCTGCAAAGGAAGAGGTCAACCTAACATGGCCAATAGGAAGACGGCAGAGGATAGAGAGTCCCACCAGGAGAGGCGAAGGGAAGAAGCACACATGGTGGGAGTATCCTCAATTGCACAAAATTTGACAGGAGGTACACTCCCAAGAAGCAGACCACAATTGAGCAAAAAAAAGGATTTAATATAAAGCCGCAAATCCATCGCCAGAGGAGTCACAGAGAATGGGAGGGGTTAAGATCCCATTACCAGCCAAACAATAAGCAAATTTATTACTCAGGATCCCAAAGGAAATCAACCAAACAAACAGCATTACAAAGATGAGTGAGAAGGTCGTGGATGGCAAAGACCAAGGAGTGGTGGGAAAAACTCCTGGTGTTAGCCTGAAGGCCACTCATTGCATCCACACACATAAAAACTCTGGTGAGAGAGGACTGTTTAACAAAGCAGAGGGACCAATAGGGGGTCATCAATACCACAGCAAACAGCCCACATGTGATAGGCAAGAGAGAGTGTTCCGTGCCAACAGAAGACGTGTAGGTATATCCCACATGACTGGCAGATTTGGAGCCATCGGTATAAAAAAACAATCGCTACCTGAAACTATCATGAGAGCATTTAGAACGAACAGTGGAATACCATGGAGGCTTCCAGGTTCCAGAAGAATCCGGGGCTAAGGATCTAACCAAGGAAGGCAGGTTGGGAAAGAACATGAGAAAGAGGCCAAGGAGGGGAGATGGAAGTCATGGCAGAGAGAAGTGGGCAGAGCCCAACTATTAAACCCACTCGAAGGAGGACAGTGGATGAGTGACAGCCCGAAGCCACAAAAAGAATGCAATAGGAAATGGTGAGCATGGGAAGAAGGGATAGTAATGGCACAGGAAACCAGGAGCTGGGTCCAGCAAATCAAAAGGGGAGGGATCCCAGCTTCAACTGGAAGACTACTGACATGGCTAGTGTGAAAGGCACCAGTGGCTAAATGGATACCACGTTGGTTAACCAGGTCCGAGAGGAGCAGTGTGGACGAGGCAGCTGATCCATAAACTTTACAACCACAGTCCACACGAGACAGAACTAATAGTCGGTATAGGCAGAAAAGGGTCAAACCATCTGCACCCCAACAGATGTGGGAAAGGAAGTAAAGGACACTGAGTTTATGGGAACAGCCAACCTTCAGATGATTGATACAGCGCAACGAAGCATGCTTGTTGTTAAAAAGAAGACCCAAGAAACGGAAATGCGGAATGGAATTATCAAATGACAGATAAACAATATTTAAGTGTTTGAAAGAGTGCAGTAGGGATGTGCAAAATGATATAAAACAAAAATGTAGAGACGAAAGTTGAGTCAATAATTGGTGCAATGCATGAATATAGAGCTAAATGGAAGGACCATGAGGAAAGACGATCAAAGTGGTGATTACCATTGCAAGCCAATAATCATGTAACACATGGAAAAACAAGTCTCTGAAGACGGGTCATTCCAAATCAAGTCCTCCAAGAAGGGGGAAAAAGAAAGAAAGAAAGAAAGAAAGAAAGAAAGAAAGAAAGAAAGAAAGAAATAATTGGTAGTGTGACCATCTCAGAAAAATTTGATATTCACTGGGTAATGTTTAGTGGGCTCAAAAACATTTTTTAAAATTTTTTTATTGTTTATCACTCAGAAACGGTGGCCATTTTTGTTTCAGGCTGCAAACGGTTTTTTGCATTTACAAGCTTCTACAATTTTTTAAATTATTCAGTAATGGGTTGTCCCAGGCCTTTCAAATAGGAAGGATTTAGTGCAGCACACACTGGACTACAAATTAAAACCACGATAGCCTAGCTGAATGTATTTCTTAGTATGTTTTAATGGCTCAAAGTTATTGGTCACAAATTTTTTAAAAATAATCCATTTTTGAACAGTACATTTCCAAAGAAGGAGTAATTTATCAGCATTAATGTCTTTTGTGCTCTTACATTACACAGTATAGTTACTTTTTATACAGTACCAATGATGACAAGCTAGCACTTAAAAACAAACTACTTTTTAAAAAAATTGTAGTTTTTTACCCTAAGTATCTTTATTAGGGGGCCAGATAAAAATCTGAAAATTACACACTTAATAGACCTTTATGGTATCAAACTTCAGTATAAAGGAAAGTTATGAAAAAAATTACAAATATGAGTAAAAAATTACTTTTTTTAAATATCTGAAACAGAATTAATTATATAATTTTAACACACAAAAACCATATGAATTAAAGTAATAAATGATTATTTGTTGAAACAGTCCTCTGCAGAAAGTTTCAGCAGGCTAGCAGATAGCGTCTGCAAGTCTGTACAGGCTCACACACAAGCCTGTACAAATCTGTGTGCTGTCTTTCCTCTTCCTCCGGCGTCTGTTCACTTGGCTCAGTTAACAATTTGGGCAGTTTAACAATGGAGTCTCTGTGTTCTATTCATGTTATTAGTGAAGCATATCATAAGAGTGTGTATGGAGTGTTTCCTAAAGATATACTTTAATTGAAGATTACAGTGAAGGAACGTGTTGTTTAACTTACAAGTTGGCTCAGGGGTTAACTCAACTTCCAAGTACCATGAAATTAAATACTTAAAGAAATTTCATCACTTTTCTGGCCAGTCTTTTTTGGACACAGTTAAGAAACTTAAGAAGCCTATAACAAAAGGTCTGAGAGAAATAATGTTAGATTATTACTCTAAAAATGAAAGCCCTTTTCTCAATATAATGTCAGGAAATTCTACATGTTATTCTACAATATTTGTCATTAACAAAGAAAGAGAGAGTGATAATTCAGGTAAACAAATTTGTGACTCACCAGAAAATATAAAAGAAGTGGATTTAACTTGTGAAATCTTAGGTGCATCACCTGCTAGTAAAATTAGAAAAATAAGCAAAGAAAAAAGATCTTTTGCATTGAATGCAACAATTAAGAAAGTGGCAACTACTGTCAAAAAGAATTTCGAAGTTCCATTTCAAAAGAAAATTTGCACTAAACCAGATGGAAGTCTGAAAATTCTCTGACCGAATATGACGACTTGAGAGAAAAGCTAAAAACTAAATGACATATTTCAAAAAAAGAAGATAAAGTTAAGATTATCAGTTTACTACCAAATTCTTGGAGACGAGAAAAAGTTTATGATGAATTTAATGTGTCAGAACATTTGGTTTAATTAACAAGGCAGTTAGTGAAAGAGCAGAGAATTTTACTTGCACTACAAAGGAAAAATGAACCTAATTTCATTAATGAAAACACATTTGAAAAGGTTATTAGCTTTTATGAAGATGACAATAACTGTTGTTTGATGCCTGCCAAAAAAATTCTGTTTCTGTGAAAGAAAATGGTACTAAGGTTCAGAAACACGAAAGGATAATGTTGTGTAATTTAAAAGAATTATTCACTGAATTCAAAAAAGAAAACCCTGACATTAAAATTGGAAGGTTGAAATTTTTGTGAGTTGAGACCAAAATAGTGTATTGTTGCAGGAGTATCTGTCACCCATACAGTGTTGTTTGTTTTTATCACCAGAATGTAAAGTGAAAGAATGTAAAGTTGATGACGGATAGGGCCAATTTCAGAGTGGACTATAAAGACCATTTGGACAGTTACAATTGTATGATAATGAAGTAACTTCACGACTGTCCAGGCAAGCAAGCTTTACTTGGCATAGTTGAAGAATGAGAAGAAGATGGCTTGATACCTGACAATACAGAATACAAACAATGGGTGACAGAGGGCAGAATGGAAATGGCAACAATTACAAAACCACGAGAAGAGTTTTTAGAAGTGTTGGTAGCTAACCTAGAAAACCTGAAAAGGCATCATTTTACTGCCCAAGTTCAAGGTAAATTTCTGGAAGACAAAAAGCAAATCTTGACAGTTGACGAATGCTTAGTTCTTGCCGACTGTTCTTGGAACTATTCGTTTGGTACGAAGAAACCATTGGGTAAACAAACAGGGCACAGTTCATCCGTTTGTATTCTATTATAAAGAATCTCCTTCCTCAAAGAAGACCATGGACTTTATGCAGAATCGTACTTTTTGCATCATGCTATGGGAAAAATGTGTGTGATGGGGTTGAGGGTACAACAGAGTGAGTTGTCACGAAAGCTAGTCTTCAGCGGACCTATGAGAACCAGACCTTGACACTTCAGGTAATGTTTAAATTCTGTAAAGAATGGGTAAAGGGATTACCTGTGCTTTTGTAAAATGTGAGGAAATGCAAGAACTCTATGCCAATGTCTCATAGGAAAGATTCAACACTTGTCAGGAGATTGAAGACACCCAATATGTTTTCAGTGTTTCATACCTGAATTACAGAACTTGCTCAAGTGCAAGTTCACATCAACACACCCCAATAGTGAACTTCATCAATGTGGAAAACTTTTACCATTGATACTTTAAAATAAGGATATAGTGGCTCATGTTTATGGCAAACAGTGGTGGATTGCCGAAGCCGATAATATTGATTGTCAAAACTAAGATGCGCATGCTACATTTTACTACTCACTAGGGCCAAGGGACCCATTTAAAAAAGTTGAAAAGGATACAATCAGGATGCCTGTTAAGAATATACTGAAGAAGCTGTCTCCTATCGAATTTATAACTGCGACAGGGCAAATTTTTAATCTAATGCCCAAACTGTGTGAACTCCTTTCAGTGAAGAGCGTAGCAAAAACAAATAAGGTGTGAACAAGATAATGTAAGTAGTTGGTTCATTTTTATTTTAAAAAATGACCACAGAGATGTATAAATTATGTAACTCATACACACTATCCATTAGTCCAAATATTGCAGATACTAATACACTACGACTCATATTGGTAATTTTTGTTCATGACTTCTGCTTTAATCTCACAGTTGAAATATGTACTGAAGTTTGATATCACATAGATCTATTGAATGTTTAATTTTAAGATTTTTATGTGGTCCCCTAACAATGATATCAGATGAGAAAGAATGAAAAAATTCAAAAAATCCTTTTTTAAAATAGTGTGTTTTTTCAAGTGCAAGTTTCTCACCATTGGTAGTGTCCATCCTGATAGCTGAGTGGTCAGCATGACTGATTGCCATCCTATGGGCCCGGGTTCAATTCCTGGCTGGGTCAGAGATTTTCTCCGCTCAGGGACTGGGTGTTGTGTTGTCTTCATCATCATTTCATTGACATGCGGTGCGCAGGTTGCCCAATGAGGCATCAAATGTAATAAGAGCCCGTACCAAGGTGGCTGGACCTGCCCCGCAAGGGGCCTCCCTGCCAATGACGCCAAACGCTCCTTTCCATTTACCATTGATAGTCTATAAAAAGTAACTACAGGGTGTGGTGCTTAGATCAATTTGAATTTTCCACCATATCGTATTTCTGCCAGAGGTCGTGATTGGCATTCTTGAAAGCCATAGGCATCTAGTAAACAGTCAGAACCTCAAAATGGCTGAGATGTTACACACAAGTGCAGACTACAACCGAAGAGCTGTGGTTATCTACTCTTCGTGCTGGGTGTTCACCCACTGAAACAGTTTGATACTTCGGGTACCCAAGATCAACTGTTTATGATATTGTAGCCAAGTATAATGCTTTGGAGACGTCTGGGGAAGGTTCCACCAACCCAACGAGGAAATCTCATTCAAGGAAATGCATGTCAAGAACTGTGGAAGTCATCAAATAGGCTCAGGTGCTGAATTCGGAAAACCCGGGGCAATTGTTGAGGAAACTGGGATCAGTATTGAATGACACAAGCCATTTAGTCCAAAACTGGCTCTCTGATAACATTGAAATGTACTGGTCGAAGGAATTTTGGCCCTCGAATTGCCCAGATTTGAACCCTCTAGGAAACTATGTTTTGGAGTGTACTCGAAAGAGGCACCAATAATATGAGGCATGCTAATGTCGCATCTCTATGCACTGCTATCAAAGCAGCATTCGCAAATACGGACAGCATTGTTTTACAGAGTGTATGCAATTGCTTCAGGACAAGACTGGAATGCGGTCACTGTGGCCGAGGATTACATCGAATAATGTTACTCCTGAAAGATACCACTTATTACATGTAAAAGTATTTTCATTTTTATTTGGATTTTGTGTTAATTTATCTGGATTTAAGCACTGCACCCTGTACACTGCATAGTACAACAGCACAAAAAATATTAAGGCTGAGAAATTACTCCGCCTTTGGAAAAATACTGTTCAAAAATTAAGTGTTTTTTTTTTGTTAATTTGTGACCAATAACTTTGAGCCATTAAAAATTTAAAAATGGAGCTACTCTACTCAACTGGGCAAAGCTGTAGTTGGGTGGTCTCTTAAATGCGTGATCCATGGCACCAGTTGTGGCTCAACTCAGTGGGTGCGGAACTGGGAACTGATACAGCTGCCAGGCAGGGGGTGCCGGTGGGTGTTGCTGCCGAAAAACAGCAGAACCTCTGTACCCACAATGATTCCAACCCCCCCCCCCCCCCCCTCCCCTCCCATTCGTGGGGTCACATACTATGATACCACACTGATCCTTTAAGAAAGAACAAGCCTCATCCCTGAAAGTGTAGAAAATGATAATGTAATTGAACAGCAATTAGCAGCAATTAAAGTACAGAGGGAAGTTTCCAGATTCTGCTAGAAGATGGTCAAATGTTCTCCAATGCGGCAACATAAAATGCATTATCTATGCTATTACATTTTCATTAACAGATCATCAGGCCATTTGCCACTCTCCTTTTATGTGCTTGGAAGGAAGGAGGATAAGAAGCAGATGCAGGCATGGATCTGGTGTACAGGGGTGGGGAGTCGCGGGGTTATGCCCCCCCCCCCCCTCCCCCTCCATATTTCATGGACGACAAGGAGTTCTAGAAATTACACATTATGTTTGATTCTGATTTTGATCACAAGAATTTTCTTTTCATTCCCGTCATCTTCCAGGAGAAAAGCCCTGTAACTGCTGGAAATCAAACTCCAGTCCTAGACTCAGCAAAACGTTTGAGGTCCCCTGCAGAAATATTGAGCCACACTGCCTCTACAGTCTTCCAATAATTAAATAGTGTTGCCAGTGCAAGATTTTGTGCAAAAACTGGTCGGTCTCTCAATTATGTCTCATTAATGATCGATGGGATTCATGTAGGGCAAACTGGGTGGCCAAATCGTTTGCCCGAACTGTCTAGAATCTTCCTCAAGCCAATCGCAAATAATTGTCGCCTGGTGAAATGGTGCATTGTCATCCATAAAAATTCCATTGTTGTTTGGGCCATGAAGGGCTGCAAATGGCCTCCAAGTAGCAGAACATAACCATTTCCACTCATTGATCAGGTTATGTAGCTGCTGCCACAAGCTTGCACAGTGCCTTGTTGACAACTTTGGTCCATGGCTCTGTGAGGTCTGCACCACATTCTCTTACCAACTGAAGTTGGGACTCGGCTGACCAGATTACAGTGTCCCAGTCATCTAGGCTACAACCGATACAGTCACGAGCGAAGAAGAGGTGCTGTAGGCAATTGTGCTGTTAGAAAAGGCACTTCTGAAACTTCCTGGCAGATTAAAACTGTGTGCCAGACCGAGACTCGAACTCGGGACCTTTGCCTTGGCAAAGGCCTGCAGAGTGAAAATCTCATTCTGGAAAAGGCACTTGTGTTGGTCATCTGCTGCCAAAGCCCATTAACGCCAAATTTCACTGCACTAACCCAATAGATATGATTCTTATACATCCCACACTGATTTCTCTGGTTATTTTACATAATGACATAGTGTTGCGTGCCTGTTAGCACTGACCACTCCACGCAAATGCTGCTGTTCTCTGTCATTAAGTGAAGGTCATCGGCCACTGTGTTGTCTGTGGTGAGAAATAATGTCCGAATTTTGGTATTCTTAGCATACTCTTAACACTGTGGATCTCAGAATATTGAATTCCTTAACAATTTCTGACAAGGAGATCTATCTCCAGCTACCGTTCCATGTTCAAAGTTCATTATTTGCCTTTGTGTGACCATACTCATGTCGGAAACACATTCACATGAATGACCTGGGTGCAAATGACAGCTCCACCTATCACTGCCTTTTTAATTATTATGTACACGACACTAGCGCCATCTGTACATGGGCATATCGTTATCCCATGACTTGTCACCACACTGTATAAATACATTCAAATTATCAGTCACACATCTCATAGGTACAATAAATAAGTTAGGGTGGTAATTTTTGTTATGACAAAGGGATTTCTTGCTACAGCAATATCTCTTCACAAAATTATAATCATCAACTTTCTCCTCTGAAAACCAAAATATTCTGTTGACTCTGACCTATATAGCGAGAAATGACCAATATGATAAAACAAGAGAACTCGGAGCTTGAAGGAAAAGATTAAGGTGTTCATTTTTCCTACATGTTATCAGAGTGGAACAGTAGGGTAAGTGTGAAAGTCATTGAATGACTCTTCTACTTGGGACTTGAGAGTGAATTGCAGAGTAATAACACAGTTTAAGATCTTTCCTTACCTGAGACTGACAAGCCTTCCTGGAAACTTATCAAAGGGCACTCCGGTAATGTTGGAAGAGTTGAGTATCAGGCATTGGATATCCGACAACTGGAGAATACTGCTCAGGCCTGGCTGCAAATTGGGAAACTCCATTTCCTCCATGACCAATTTGTGAAGTTGTGGCAGCCTGGCAAGGTAGGGAATCAGGGCTCCACCGAGCCCTCCACAACATGACACGTCCAGTCTGGAACAAACCACAAGTGTGCTATCATTTGAACAGGAATGAGAGGGGAAAGGAAAATGTAATGAATTTTACTTCTGGTAGTCATATATGACACAGATTATCATTGATGTAAATCAGAAAATTATGAACAACTACTGAAAACGGTATCACAAAATTAAACTGCAATCTAATATAGATTTCAGTGTCGAGGGGGTGAGGGTTCAGAAGAGTGTGCTAGACCATAATTTGAACCCAAGACCTTTGCCTTACCAACAGAGCTATTTGAGCACAACCCACCCTCAAAGCTTTACTTCCACCAGTACATCTTCTCCTACCTTTCAAACTTCAAAGCTCTCCTGTATAACTTGCAGTACTGGCACCCCTGGAACAACTAGACACTGCATCACCAATGACACCCTAAGACCAGGGCAATTCAGCTTTAGCAATCACTGCTCAACAACACAACAGCTCCTCCGCATAGTCGAACATCTTAACACATGGCTACAACATGAACAAAGCCACAGGGGTCGTGTTTCTGGACACCAAAAAAAGATTTTGACCATCTCTAGTACAATGGCCTTATATGCAAACTAAGTGGACTCTTATGGCTAATACTCATATCTCACAAACTGATGTTTCAACACTGACGAGCAGGGCAAACAATTGACACAACATGGTATCTAAGTTGGGGTACCCCAGGGAAGCATTCTGGAGCCCTTCTTGTTCAACCTCTACATTAATGACTTTCCGGCAATGCAAAACACGAGATTAGCCATCTATGTACGAGGTGCATTCAAGTTCTAGGGCCTCCGATTTTTTTTCTAATTAAATAGTCACCCGAAATCAATGAAACTGGCGTTATTTCTTAACGTAATCGCCCTGCAGACGTACACATTTTCCACAACATTGACGCCATGATTCCGTGGCAGCAGTGAAGGTTTCTTTAGGAGTCTGTTTTGACCACTGGAAAATCACTGAGGCAATAGCAGCACGGCTGGTGAATGTGCAGCCACGGAGAGTGTCTTTCATTGTTGGAAAAAGCCAAAAGTCACTTAGGAGCCAGGTCAGGTGAGTAGGGAGCATGAGGAATCACTTCAAAGTTGTTATCACGAAGAAACTGTTGTGTAACGTTAGCTCGATGTGCGGGTGCATTGTCTTGGTGAAACAGCACACGCGCAGCCCTTCCCGGACATTTTTGTTGCAGTGCAGGAAGGAATTTGTTCTTCATAACATTTTCGTAGGATGCACCTGTTACCGTAGTGCCCTTTGGAACGCAATGGGTAAGGATTACGCCCTCGCTGTCCCAGAACATGGACACCATCATTTTTTCAGCACTGGCGGTTACTCGAAATTTTTTTGGTGGCGGTGAATCTGTGTGCTTCCATTGAGCTGACTGGGACTTTGTTTCTAGATTGAAAAATGGCGTCCATGTCTCATCCATTGTCACAACTGACGAAAAGAAAGTCCCATTCATGCTGCCGTTGCACGTCAACATTGCTTGGCAACATGCCACACGGGCAGCCATGTGGTCGTCCGTCAGCATTCGTGGCACCCACCTGGATGACACTTTTTGCATTTTCAGGTCGTCATGCAGGTTTGTGTGCACAGAACCCACAGAAATGCCAACTCTGGAGGCGATCTATTCAACAGTCATTCGGCGATCCCCCAAAACAATTCTCTCCACTTTCTCGATCATGTCGTCAGACCGGCTTGTGCGAGCCCCGAGGTTGTTTCAGTTTGTTGTCACACGATGTTCTGCCTTCATTAAACTGTCGCACCCACGAACGCACTTTCGACACATCCATAACTCCATCTGCACGTCTCCTTCAACTGCTGATGAATTTCAATTGGTTTCACACCATGCAAATTCAGAAAACGAATGATTGCACGCTGTTCAAGTAAGGAAAACGTCACCATTTTAAGTATTTAAAACAGTTCTCAATTCTCGCCGCTGGTGGTAAAATTCCATCTGCCGTACGGTGCTGCCATCTCTGGGACGTACTGACAATGAACACGGCCTCATTTTAAAACAATGCGCATGTTTATCACTTTCCAGTCCGGAGGAAAAAAATCGGAGGCCTTAGAACTTGAATGTACCTCATAGATGGCACAGCCATCCTTGTACAAGACTAGAAACCATCAAATGTAAATTCATGAATACAGGCAGCTCTCAGAACTGCTGAGCCATGGCTGGAACAACGGGGTATTAAAGTAAATGTTGACAAGTGCGAAGCAGTTCTGTTCACATGCAGACCGAAGCTACTGCACAAGCAGCAACACTGTAGACAGGTAACACTACATGCATGCCCACTACGTTTCCGAGAGAAAGCCAGATGCCTCTGTGTCTGGCTGGACTGGAAACTTATATTGGGTGACCACATAGAATACATTGTTAACAGAATCCATGTGATACTCAAACAACTCTACGGAATGCTCAACAGGGAATTACACTGAATAGGAAGGTGTGTAGGTTCATAGACAAGGCACTGATTAGACCTCTGATGATGTACACAGCTCACATCCTGAGATACACGGTTCCTACATGCCTGCGATCTTGCAGAACAAATTGCTACACATCATTAGTTGTGCTTCATGCTACACCTGCACTGTGGATCTTCACAATAAAAACTGCCTTGAAACCCTCAAGGAAGTATTCAAAAAACTCACCACATGACTATATAGGAGCTCTTAGGCACTGTAACAATCCTTTCAGCCTTACTCTGGGAAACTACGAACACAACCATAGGTAGAAGCGTAATTGGCCAAAAACACTGCTAGCAGAGGTGACAGAAGGTCTTTTTGGATGGTCACAATGCAACAGTGAGTGTAGAGAGGCTCCACTTAATATTTACAAAAGCACACACTGCAGGTTAGAACGGCATTTCCCTTACTGCACCTGCCTTCAACCTACACCACTACCGCTCTCCCCGAGCTTGCCCTGCCAACTGCGCATCTATTGGCCACATTATTCTGGGTGCGTTCTACCTACTTTTAGTGTGACTGCATTGAAATAATAATCATTTACATATCCAAGTAAGTAGTACACTACATATCACTGACAGCACTGATCAGAAATCTTTAAAATAATCACCTCGCAGTTGTCAGTACAAATACTGATAAATCTTACATCTTCAGTGTATCAAAAGGTTTAAGAAACAGTTGTCTTTTATCCTCCAACTGTAAAATATCTATGCAGACCATGTCATTACAAATGCTCTTGATGGATGGACTAAAGGCATCTCAATTTGTGGAAGAACTATTAACAAACTCCAATTTGCTTATGACACCGTGCTTTTACCAACAACAAAGATGAACTTGCTGAGGTACTAACAAAACTAAAGGACATTAGTCTATAATATGGATTGCGCCTAAATCTGAGAAAATCCAGACTCATAATTGATTGAGGAGCACAGTTTCAAGTCACAGGTTGATTATCGGAACTGGAAGCCATGCATTCTTTCATGTATATTGGGTCAACCATCTGTGACACAGGAAACTGAAGATAAAATAAAACAACAGATAATGCTAGTGTGACTGCCTATGGAGAAGATCATGAAGATGTGGCAGAACAGAGCACAAAGGTCTGATTTGTTGAACACCTGCATTTTCTATCTATTTTATGGTTGTGAAACATGGACCCTTAAGCCCAGATACTAGCGTACCTATACATTTGAGCTGTGGTGCTCGCGTAGTATGCTGCACATAAAACAGACTGAAAAAAAGAACTAATGTGTCCATTATTGAGCACTTTAGTGTCTCAAGGTGCCTTTCTCCTCTTGTTAGCCAAATTTTTTTTTTCCATTTCTTTGTTCATATTGTTAGAACAGATTGAGAAAACCTACAGAAAATAATCACACAGGCAAAGAACAAGGGCAAGAGACTGAGGGGTAGAGCAGCAAGCAGGATTGATGATGATTATGTAGCTAAAAGGACTAAACTGCTGGGTCATTAGTCCCTCCTTATCATGAGAGAAACACTTAGGAAGACATAAAATGGGGACTTGGCTGCTCAAACTAAATATAAACAAGTAAAAGAGTTTAAAAGGGCACGACAGTGGTTTTAACACAATAGGTAAAAGAAAACAGAAATAATCTGCAGCATGTTGCACAAGAAAATCTAAAGACAACAAGGAAAGAGGGGAGGAGAGGAAACTATGTTTGATTGGTGGGTACCAGCCACAGGGAATGCTCTTGCCTCCACAATGACCCCTAACACTTTAAGTGGAAGAGTATTATAGGTTAGAATAAAATCTGATCTCCCTAAGGAAATGCAGATTTTGGTAGTGGCTGTCACACCATCCACAAGCATCTGAGGTACCAAGGCAGGCAAGCTGAGAGAGTGCCGCAGACTGGCCAGCAGTGCCCTCTCGATAAGAACGTGCATTATCATCAGCAGACTACCACAGCTGCAGTGAGGAGGATCTTCCTGAAGCAGAAGGAACGCATTGGTAAGCCTCGTGTGGCCGATGCATAGTCAGCCAAACAGAATCACATCTTTCCGAGAGACCTGGAAAGATGTATTCTACACCTTTCTGACCCTTAAATCACTCTCAACTTGTTTTGGGTCATAGTAGCCTGACATTCCTATTCCCAGAGCATAAAAATATTGCATCAAAGTTGTAATCTTAAGTTGAGCCCGATATTCTGACGTCAAGTTGATCTCGTGCAGTTGTATCTTTAGCTAGATGGTCGGCAAGTTCATTTCCTGAAATGCCTATTGGGCTCAGTGTCCAGATGAAGGTCACTGTCTTTCCAGAGCTGTAGAGGTCAGCCAGTAGGTCCTGGATGTTGCCGACCAAAAGATTTTTGGGATAGCACGGGGTTATACCTTTTAAGCAACTCGTGGAACCACTACAGATCAGAAAGTTTGTCATAGCCTGGGATTTGACGTACCGCAAAGCCTGAGAGATGGCAACCAACTCAGCAGCGTATGCACTGCAGGCACTCAGCAGAGAGTGCTTCGCACGCCCCCTTGCAAGTGCAAAAGTGAAACTGACACTGCCGTTGACTTTTGATCCATCTGTGTAGATGCATACTGAATTAGAACGAATGGAAAACTGAATGGAAGAGGTGTCAGGGAAGGGTGAAAGGTCTCTGTTGGATTCCTTTCATGTTAATTCCTTAAATCTGTAGTCATTTACGGCATAAATTTCTCTTCTAAATTTACTGTGATGTTTTTGACTATCTGGGAGGACACTAAGCAGTGAAATGTGTTACTTTTACACATAAACAAGAACGATCTGTCACACTACTACATTTTAAAACACAGTTCATATGTAATTCATGTCACACAGTCTCATACGGAACCTACATCCGCTTTCTTTTATATACTGTATATGATAAGATACTGTTATCCCCCTTCCCTTCTGTGTGAGAGGATGAATGAGCAAATGTATTTCTAGTTGCATGCTGGATGGTAGCAGACAAGCCTGTCTGCTAGAGAACAGTAGGACCAACATCGGAACAGGTAGCTACGCTTTCTAAAAGCAAAGAGGTTTCTATCCTTAGTGTGGTCCCGTCCATCCCTTGTCATGTTGGTATAGGGAGCTGCCTCTCTGGTCACTTCCATTTGTATTTGGGAAGCACGCTCGGTAGGAGTGCAGGTATAAATATCTAATGTTATCTTAAATTGCAACGCAGTGTATTTCGAGTGTCAACTTCAGAATATCTTCCAGTAGTTGCTTTGTCACTACTTTGTGAGCAAAGTGGAACCATGTGTTGATCAGTAGCTCTAACTAAGATCATCAATCTTAAATGCGAATGTGCGTGAGATTATAACGTCTCGCCTTAACAATATTTTTCAATATAGCAACTTTTCTTTATGTTCAACCCACATGGGGTGTACTTTGTGAGACCAGTACCATGTGCTTATACAATTGTTTGATCCATCAGGTTAATAGTAAGACAATAGTAACCAGTTCGAGGTTTTTCTTTTGTAAATTGCTTTTCGATCTAATTTATTTTAATTATCAAAATTATTGTGGAGTTACACTATTTGTGTAAACCAAGTTGACCACATGAAGCATGTGGTGTAATCATCAAAGTAGCCCTCAGCTATTCTTTTTGGGAAGATTTCACAGGGAGTTAGTATGAATTTAGTATACCAGTGTGTGGTAATTACATGACGGACAGGATTGCGCTACGAACGTAACTGCTTTGGGTGAAAGTTGAATCGGTTGGTTGTGGTTAATTTCCTCTTGTATATGTTTCAACATTCTTCGTGTGTTATTTTATGAATGCAGTGTTGTATGCAGTCTCCCAATCTTGGCTCCATATTTGATGTGTTCCGTAAGATTACAAACTCACATTTTCACAATCCTAAATAAGGCACCAGCTTAGCTATGAATCAAGTTTAACATGCTGAAATTTCAATGATTAATGTTAAAATAAATTTCCAAATATAAACTGATTTATTTCTTTTTATTTAAATTATCTTTTATATGTAAATATATCATTGGTTGTCGTATGACTATTAAAAGATTATAATTAATGTTAGTCTGGTTGGGAATTTGGCAAGCTAGACTGGATACCTGGTGAAACAGTTGCTCAGTAATGCAAGGTTAACTTCCCCAGACAGCTCACAGCTTTTAACCCACTTTTATGGTCTTGAATAGCAGCACCACTTGCAGAACAAATTAAAGCAACAACATTACAAGGGTAGTATCAGCATTCTTTTATTCTTTTTGAGGCCACAAAAGAGGTCCATCCCTATAACAGGAGGGGAGGGGGTGGAGGGGGAGGCAGGGGGTTTTCAAGAGGGAGTTCTAAGAACACAGGCTAACTAATGGAGGCTGCTGGAGGTCCTCCAGCAGAATATCAAGTCCGATCACAGCCTCTTCCCTGTTTTGGGCGATGTGCAAACAGTTTGAAATGCTGGTTGTGTAACAGAGTTGAGTTATGGGTGGGCAGGCATCTGACAGACTGACTACATAACTTACCAAAAGCTGCTGTCATCTAACCTGCAGAGGTGGGACACCAACTTCCACCAGGAGGTTGTCAGCAGTGCTCATACAGAAGGCGCCTGTTGCCAACCGCATACCAGTGTGGTGATGAATGCCCAGCAGGCTCAATACAGACAGTGCTACCAACCAGCGGGCAACATATCTATTGTCCAGTGGGATGAAATCATCATTTTGTAAAATCTCAAATGAACTGTGTGCGGTCCACACCCTATGAGGAATGTCTAAGTACAGTGATGGAAGGACTGCGGGACCCACTGCAATTTACAATAACTCTGATGTCGATAGCAAACAGCGTTACCCTCAGAACCGATCCCCGAGGGACTCGTTTCCAGGATATATGGCTGGCACTAGCTGTCACCACAAACTCAATAGATGTCAATGAGTGTACCGAGTCAGACTGATGGGTGAACCGTTAGTTTAATTTCAGTAGAAGTGATGTAACTCTAAACCTATCTACAAATATAAGCATTTTGGTAGGAAAGGAACCCAAGTGACAACAGGAAGGTATAGGAGAATAGAGAAATAAAAAATACGTTTATTGTGGAACCAGGAATTTGTCAGAATAAGTTAATTATTGTAACCTACAATACAGAAGTGCCAGAGGATACGTCAGAATTTTACCAAATTATGGAATCAGTGTAACAGCCAATAGTACAGAAACAATGACTGAAATGAAAAGAATTAGAAAGAAGCTCATAGGGATGACAGAGGATAATACAGGAAGATTAGAAACACATATTAAATAGTCTAATTGAGAAAAGAATCAGACGTATCATAAAATGGACAAACCTGCTGAGAAAATGGGTAATTTAAAGAGCACATTTAACTAGGAACATGAGGAAAAAGTTCAAGACTTTCAACTTTACACAGATAAGAGAGAGAAGTACTAAGTGAATAGTTTGAAAATTCATTGGGGGCATTCAAATATGAGGGGAGATACCGCCATAATGAAAATCTAAGGTAAGTAGATAAAACTGTGGTACACTTTCGTGGGAGTCGAATCTATCTGGACCCGAAAAAATCTGAGAGATAGGAAATTCTGGATAAAAATGGGTAAACTGCCCCAGAAACCCCACTCATGCAGTGTAGATAGGATGTGATGCCAGGTGGTATTGTATGCCTTCTGTAGGTAAAAAATAAAAAAAATAAAAAACACCACGGCAATCAGATTTTGGCGATGCGTATAAGCATTACACACTGCAGATTTCAAACAAACAAGGTGATCTGTAGTGGACCGGAAAGCTCAAAAGCTGCTTTGGAATCGTGATATATGCCCTCTGGCTTCAAGACACCAATAAAGTCAGAGGTTGACGATTCATTCGAATAGCTTAGACAGCCCATTTGTCAGAGAGGTTGGCCAGTAGTTAGTTAAAATATGTGGGTCCTTTCCCAGTTTCAGGGCAGGAATAATGATATGTTCCTGCCACTGAGAGAGAAATATTCTCTTCTGCCAAATGTGATTAGAAAGTCCAAGGATATGTTTCATGCTGTCAGCACAAAGGTGGTCTAGCATTTGGTTGTGGATGTTGTTGGGTCTATGGGCCATATTGTGACACTCAACTAAAGTGCTGTGAAGTTGCCATTCACTAAAAGGGGCATTATATGATAGAGAGCTGTGTGCATGGAAAGATAGTGTATGGCATTTAAAAAGGTGTTTCCAGGTCAGGAAATGAGGATGGCAATTACTGCAAGTGGACACTTCAGTAAAGTGTGCAGCAAAACATTCGGCAAGTACCATGGGATCAGTGCAGATGTAACCACTGACAAGGATGCCAGGGACCACTGTGGGTGGTGGATGGCCACAAATGCAGCTGAGTTGGGAGAATGGAGTGTGGGATTGTATGGTTGAGACACATTGCTCCCAGCCCTCCTGCTTCCTTTTCTTTATTAAAAACCATGCTTTCGCCCGGAGTCTCTTGAATGCTACTAAATTATCCATAGAGGGGCAGCACTTGTGCCGTTTAAGCATCCTGTGACATTTCATTTCCTAATAGCTGTTGCTGTACCTTCAGACCACCGTGGCACTGGCAGTCGTCAGGATGAGCCAGAGGAGTAGGGTACTGTTGCTGCTGCAGCACGAGCAATAGTATCAATAGTATCCTGTACCAATTTGTCGATATCCGTCACACGACTGGCTGCAAAAGTGGCTGCAGAGGAGAAAGCCTGCCAATCAGCTTTCCAAAGTGACCAATGTGGGGCATGTTCTAGATGTCTGAGTGGAAAGGGAGAGAACAATAGGAAAATGGTCACTGTCACACAAGTTGCCATGGATGCGCTACTGAATCTAGGGTAAGATACTCTGACTGCAAGGTCAACAGCTGAAAACATTCCATGGGCCATAGTGAAATGTGTTGCAGCTCCAGTGCTAGGTAGGCAGGGGGCATCCAATTATGAAAAAAAAAAAAGATGTTCCAGTATTCGGCCTCTGTGAGACACAGAGTCACCACCCCACAGAGGATTATTGGCATTAAAGTCCCCCAATAAGAGGGGGGTGGGGAGCTGTGCCACTAACTCTAACACCTTATGGTAACAGAAAGATCCATCTGAGGATAGATAAACAATACACATTGTCATGCAAACTGACAGGTAGACACTAACGACCACGGCCACTAGTGCAGCGGTACAGGGCATATGCTAATTGAAGTGTTTGCTGCAAAAACCAGGCAAGTCAGAAAATACACATTCTGAGAAAACTGAAAAAGTTCGACATCTACAGAAGGTGTGTATTTTTGAGAAATTACATAAGACAATGTTACTGACTTATAGCCCTGTATTTTATGTGCAATATATACAATTTTGATTAAAAATATACACATAAATAAATCAAAATTGCAATTATAAATATTTGAACTTACCAGGTTTTTGCACCAAAGACTTTATAATCTGAAATACTGCGTGCGAAATTGGACATAAATAACATGAAAACAAAATAACAACAAATAATGAATCAATTTACTTTTTATTAATTACCAGACTTTTACAATATTTTTTGTCAGAAAAATTATACATATTTTTGCAAGCCTTATACCGTAAACTATTCTGTCCCGAAGTAAATTTTTTAAGGATATTACCATTAACTAAATACAAAATCTACAGTCTCAGAACATTTTGTTCACCTACTTGATTTGCAGTTAAAGTACTTAATGGTCATTTTAAAATATTCTTACTCTATTTCATTTGGGCTGTGTTCACCATCATCATTTCCTGCAGAGGGTAACAGTTTTTCATAGAAACCCATATCTGCAGTAGGAATGTACTTTCTAACCAATTTCATGACATCACCACATTTGTGACTTTTAAGAGGTAAAGGACCACCATACAGTGATTCCTCTCGGAAGGTAATGTCACCTTTTATTGCCTTCTTTTGTGGTGCAGACTCTGACTAACAGTCATGTGCTGATTCTGGCTGGCTTTAAATATGTATTTGTGAGTATAACTGTACTGCAATATTTTATATTGTGAACTTTGAAAAGCTCATTATGTTTTGTTTTCCTATTTGTTTTTTTAAAAAAACTGTTTAACGTGATCTTTGTAGCTTTCAAACATATTTTGTTTCACAGGAACAACAGGAAAGAATTTAGAATTTTTCTAACAAGTGAATGCCACTCTTTAGAAAGGTGCAATCTAGTTACAACCCTTTTCCTCTTTTCAATGTTCCCAAAGTACTTATCACAAGGCAAAAATGAATGTCCCTGCTCTGGAAAGTAATGTGTAATTTTCTGAAATTTGTAGTATGTGCAGGACTGAAGAGATACTGTAGAAGTGTCTTGCTTTTGTTTTGGGCAGCACAGTTATCTGAAAATAATACAATTTCATTTGTATCAGGGGGAATGACATGTTTAAAGTACCAATCTAAACAGGAAATAACTTCATCAGGACCTTTATTGCCATCACATTCTGTGTACATGAACATGTGAGCCTTTCCACTGCTACAACAATGTATATTAAAGTTGTACATCCACAGTTGTCTCAGATAAAATACATCTGTTGAAGGGAGTACTGGAAGTAGCAAATTTTGCTGGTAATCATATGCTAAACATGCAACAGCTTTATTTTCCCTAGCCCTTTTAGTTTCTTCCCCAAGTCGTTCATAGAATACTTCACTCTTTTGCAAATGTAGTTCCTTCTCGAGTTCAAGCTCTCTTTTGTGTTCCAAATCATCAGTACAATTCTATTAATTTCTTTAAAGAATCACACTTCTCACAAGTGTCACCTTTTGGGTGTCCAAATGAAATACTGAAATTAACTTTAAAACATCTACAATAATAGTCATATGTTACCCTACAGTTTTGCACTTCTTCACCTGGTTTTAAGGCCTTAAAAACATCTGCCTCATGCTGTTCTAAATATAACTCATACATTCTCTTTACAGTCAATGCTGGAGATAAAAATACTTTATCTGCTCTACTGTAGTGCAATGTTTGTGCAGGTAACTGTTTTATGTGATTTATAACATTTTCTAAGTCATTATCACTCACTCTGTTAAGCCTGTTTTCATGTTTTCCTCTACGATCTGCGGGTGGACCAATATTTTTGGACGCAAATTAAGCCAGACATTCAACCCAAGCCTTCTTTATCCCATAAAGGCTGCAGAAAGCTTTTTTGCACATTACATGTTGTTGGGTTTTAAGCTGAACCTGGAAAGACATAAAATATTATTTCAAAAACTTTCGTGAATAAATTCGGTTTCCTCATTTTAAAAATACATATTATTTTGGGCTAATATTACTTCACTGCATGTTATTACACAAATACATACCTTGTAAACATGTGTGAAGTTACGCACTTGTGAATCTTCACGTTTTCTAGGCCTTCGCCGATCAACTTGCTTTGGTGTAATCGATGCACACAAAAACGCATCCTGAGCTGCTTTTGTTGAAAGTGAGTTAAACTTTGCCAGTAGTTCCTGTTTTTCCTTTGTATCAAGTACATCTAAACATTTTGTTTTGCAGTTGCATGCAGGCCCAGTTTCACAAGCTGGAATAACCTTGCCACTACATGTGACATACGACTCACCACGTAGCCTTTTCAGTTTGTCTCTGTTTCTTTTCCATTTACTAGAATCACCTTTTCTTTTCCTAGTTGCATGTTCATATTCACTATCACTGTGTGAATCATTGGAGGACATGTCTTAAACACAATATACACTACAGATAAATGCAGATAAATGCACGATCTGAACAACTTCAACTTCACATGCAACCATGTAAACAACACAACAGCCTGCCACACTAGTGCTGCCACCTACTGGTGTAAGAACCAGCCAAGTTCAGGACTAATCTGTTTCTTCCTCCAAATGCAACCATGCATATCTCATTCAGATCATTCAACAAAAGTCTCGTTCTTGCACCAAAAGATGCACATTCTGATGTTATATGTCATGCCAATAACATCTCATTTTTGACCAGAAATGGACTTATCTGGTTTTTGCAGCAAGCCCGTCAACTGGAAACATCACAACACATGAGGGTACAGACCTCACCAGACATTCTCTTGACATTACTGTGATTGGTACAGGAGTGTTGGTAGTTTTTCAGAGCAGGGAGGCGAGCTGCTGTAAACTGTCTTTCTTGAAGTTCTAAGCCAATTACTGAGTAAGTAGCCATTAACTGATGGAGTTTGGTCAAATGGTGATAGTAGCCATTACAGTTCCATTGAAGAAGTGCTGGAGTCAGGTCTGACTAAATGGCAAATGAAAAAGATGGGTGTGATTGCTTTGATACCAGGTCACGGTCCACCTGATTGCATGATCTGTCATCCATGTACATAGGCCCGATGGCTGCAGGGCTGGGATGCGGACCATCAAAGCCTCAGAAAGTAGCTTATATATCTGATTATCCTTCTTATCCTTCCAAGACTTGGATTTCCGCACCAAAAGTGTGGGAACAACTGGTGCTATAGGTGTAGGGAGGGAGCTGACGTTCCCTCTCCCAACTGTGAGGCAGGCTCTGGAATACGATCAGGGCAGGGGGTGTTGTGTGAGACCCTGTCAGATGTGAGGTGTGGACTGTGATAAGACAGCTGTAAAATTGGAGACCCTATTAGTCACAAGAAATCTCTCAAACTTTTCCATGCATCTTGGTAAGACAGGTGGTCCACCCTCGAATTTTCTTCTCCCTCGTGAGCACTGCAGTGAACAAGGAGGTTCTGGACAGTTAACACATTGAGGGGGTTGCTCACAAGTGCTGCCCTCATGGTACACCCGTCCACATGTCCTACAGATAGCCTCATTAGAACAGTGGGAGGACATGTGTCCAAACCTTTGGCATTTAAAACATCTCATCTGAGGCGGAAAGTAATGCCTGACATCAAAACTATAAACCACGACCTTAACCTTCTCAGGTAAAAAGTTGCTGTCGAGGACAGGACAAAACTCCAGTGTCCAGTCTAGTACTCTTCGGTCTCTTCTGGATGTGGTGAATAAAACAGACTCCACAGCGCACCAGATTAGTATGCAGTTCTTCATCAGTTTGTAGCATTTAGGTCCCAACGGAATATAACACCTTGAATTCTACTGAACTTGTCATCAGGAGAAATGGTGACTGGTATATCTCTTAATTTGACACAGGCCTAAAGTTCCCGTTCATTGGCTGTCATGCGATGTTTTGATGAGCAAGGAACCATTTCTCACCTACTCTGTTGTCAAATCTCCCCAAACCCATCTTCAATATTTTCAATGAAGAACATTTGCTTCAATGAAGCCAAAGAGCTGCCATCAGTGCAGGAACAAACCAAGGACTCAGCAAACTGTACACTCCCATTTCTCCTTGCCTGGCTCTCATCTTCAGGCACAGTCAATGACAGAAATGCCATATGATTGTAAACTTCTGCATTAAAATCACTGTTCCTGACTAATAAGACGGTCGTGTTGACACGGCCACTATTGAGTTAGACCCATTTCACTGTGGATCGTCCACTGCGATGCCACTCACTCCTATTGGAGTATCTCTCTGTGGGTGCCATCCTGCAAAGCCAAAGGCCACCTGGCACAGTAGCTGTTGCCTAAGAGTCCCGGTACCCTGCAGTGATCAGGGACCTACTCCTTGGATAACACGGGGAAGCCACAGCTCAGGCATCAAGCAGTGGAATTGCTGCATTGTCAGGGGGTTTCCATCGAGAGGGTACGTGACAACACCACCACAACAGACTGGCTACTGCACTGGATTCTGGGTGCAGAGGTAGTCACACTTGGTTCGTAGGTGCAATAGATAACAGCACACAGTGGAGAAGTACTGCACCACAGCAACGCATCCTTCCCCAAACAGCCCACACTTTGGTAAAATGGGGAAATTGGGATCAGTATTTAAAATAACAAAACAAATGCAAGGGGAAAAGTGCACCAATAAAAGAAAAGAGCAAAAACTTTCAAAAGTCTGAAGAACAATCACAAGACCAATATATATATATATATATATATATATATATATATATATATATATATATATATATATATATAAACAGAAAGAAACTTCCACATGGGAAAAATATATTAAAAACAAAGATTCCAAGACTTACCAAGCGGGAAAGCGCCGGCAGACAGGCACATGAACAAAACACACAAACACACACACAGAATTACGAGCTTTCGCAACTGGCAGTTGCTTCGTCAGGAAAGAGGGAAGGAGAGGGAAAAATGAAAGGATGTGAGTTTTAAGGGAGAGGGTAAGGAGTCATTCCAATCCCGGGAGCGGAAAGACTTCCCTTAGGGGAAAAAAAGGACAGGTGTACACTCGCACACACACACACACACACACACACACACACACACACACACACACACACACACACACACATATCCATCCGCACATACACTAATTACGTTTGTTATTGTCTCTGTTGCATTTCGAAATCTTCTCTATCGTCTTACTTTCTCTTTTCGTTTGTACAAGAAGTTCCACTTTGTATTCATCTTCCATTTTTCCGTAATCTATCATACATTTTATCCTGCCTAATTATACTCAATATTCTGTGTGTGTGTTTGTGTGTTTTGTTCATGGGTGTATGTGCGGATGGATATGTGTGTGTGTGTGTGTGTGTGTGTGTGTGTGTGCGCCAGTGTACACCTGTCCTTTTTTTCCCCTAAGGGAAGTCTTTCCGCTCCCGGGATTGGAATGACTCCTTACCCTCTCCCTTAAAACCCACATCCTTTCATTTTTCCCTCTCCTTCCCTCTTTCCTGACGAAGCAACTGCCAGTTGCGAAAGCTCGTAATTCTGTGTGTGTGTTTGTGTGTTTTGTTCATGTGCCTGTCTGCCGGCGCTTTCCCGCTTGGTAAGTCTTGGAATCTTTGTTTTTAATATATATATATATATATATATATATATATATATATATATATATATATATATAACCTGAAAACAGCTTTCGCATCCCGCAACTACCCTCCCAAACTGGTACAGAAGCAGATAACCAGAGCCACTTCCTCATCCCCTCAAACCCAGAACCTCTCACAGAAGAACCCCAAAAGTGCCCCAGTTGTAACAGAATACTTCCCGGGACTGGATCAGACCTTGAATGTGGCTCTCCAGCAGGGATACGACTTCCTAAAATCCTGTCCCGAAATGAGATCCATCCTTCATGAAATCCTCCCCACTCCACCAAGAGTGTCTTTCCGCCGTCCACCTAACCTTCGTAACCTCTTGGTTCATCCCTATGAAATCCCCAAACCACCTCCCCTACCCTCTGGCTCCTACCCTTGCAACCGCCCCCGGTGTAAAACCTTTCCTATGCACCCTCCCACCACCACCTACTCCAGTCCTGTAACCCGGAAGGTGTACACGATCAAAGGGAGAGCCACATGTGAAAGCACCCATGTGATTTACCAACTGACCTGCCTGCACTGTGATGCTTTCTATGTGGGAATGACCAGCAACAAACTGTCCATTCGCATGAATGGACACAGGCAGACAGTGTTTGTTGGTAATGAGGATCACCCTGTGGCTAAACATGCCTTGATGCACGGCCAGCACATCTTGGCACAGTGTTCCACCGTCCGAGTTATCTGGATACTTCCCACCAACACCAACCTATCCGAACTCCGGAGATGGGAACTCGCCCTTCAGTATATCCTCTCTTCTCGATATCCGCCAGGCCTCAACCTCCGCTAATTTCAAGTTGCCGCCACTCATACCTCACCTGTCTTTCAACAACTTCTTTGCCTCTGTACTTCCGCCTCGACTGACATCTCTGCCCTTACTCTTTGCCTTTAAATATGTCTGCTTGTGTCTGTGTATGTGCGGATGGATATGTGTGTGTGTGTGCGAGTGTACACCTGTCCTTTTTTTCCCCTAAGGGAAGTCTTTCCGCTCCCGGGATTGGAATGACTCCTTACCCTCTCCCTTAAAATCCACATCCTTTCATTTTTCCCTCTCCTTCCCTCTTTCCTGACGAAGCAACTGCCAGTTGCGAAAGCTCGTAATTCTGTGTGTGTGTTTTGTTCATGTGCCTGTCTGCCGGCGCTTTCCCGCTTGGTAAGTCTTGGAATCTCTGTTTTTAATATATTTTTCCTATATATAAAACACTGACCCAATAAAAAAAAGACTCCTATCTGTCACCTCTTATGACAGGCAAGGAAGGGCCACGAGTCTGTTCTAGCCCCCAACACTGCAGGGAGAGCAGCGAGCAGGTGACTTGATCAAATCAAGAAGATCTTTGGTCTACATCTTCAGCAGGTTCTAAAGCTGCTTTCACACAGAGCTTGAAACATGTTCTGCAACAATGTTCGTGACTGGTACTGGTCTACTGATGTTCGCAACACATTGCAAAGACAAGAACATTATTCAATGGTTGAGCCAGTACAGATCAAAGGAACACTAAGTCCTGCTACCATGAAATGCAGCATTAGCATGTTTTTGCTCAGTCTGTAGTGTTGCTTCTTGTCTTCTCATGTGTTCCTTACAAAATGGAATGGTCAAGAAGCAAAATTTATGAACTTGTCACACTATGAGGCAGGGGAGTGCTTCTGGAATGTCCGAAGTCATAGTTATAAATGTAGTAAACAGGAGCATGACTTCCTACAAAACAATTGTTGCATTGCTTGGCAGTAGCAGCAGCAATGTAGTTAAAAAAAAATAGATCTCCCATTTTTCACTAATTCAGCAACAACAACGAAAATGATGGGATTCATTACCTGTCTTTGGAAAAATGTATCATCAGCTAGTTACGTGAGATGCCATCCTATGAAATGGAGGCGTGGCCACTATGATGACAACAATCACAAACAAAACCTTTTATGACTATACAAGGTAGAAATGAATGTAGATAGGAGGCACCAGTCAGTAGTAAATGTCAATGTGGCAGGGGGATCATCTACATCACATTCCCCTGAAAAATTCATTGGAAGTGTGGGGTGACCTTGAGGCTGAAGAAGTTTTTCTTGTTTAAAATTATAATATGGATTAATTTAATATGAAAATAAAATAAATATATGATCAATTAAATACATTTCAGTGTTATTAACATAACTGAAGTACATTCAAATAATCCTTCAGTCCTTCAATCAAATCCTCAGAAACTGCAGGAACTGTTTGTGAAATGGCTGGCTTTGAAATGTGGGATAAATATGCAAGCCTTTGATGGTAATCTCCTGTTGTAAGGAGACATGGGTGGGGGTAGGGGGGTGGGGGGGCGGGGGGGGGGGGGGGGGGGGAGGCAGGGACGATGACAACAACAGGACTGAAATTTGTGTCTTTACTTGAAACAGCTGACCCTATAATATTAAGTAGAATTTCAAAATCAGACCACAGCATCCTAGTGAAGTTACAAAAACCAGAACTGTCTTTCAAATTCTTCTCACAAAGCACGTCATTCTCACCACGTCTTCTACAGTACGATTTTGTCCACCGATGATGACTACGTTGTTTTGTTTATCTGCTTATTTCATCTAATATTATTACTGCAGCACCACGTATCATTAAGTCTTCCTGTTCACTTGTCATAGCATAGGCCTCTCTTAATGCGTAAACACAATGTGATATGTTTGTTACCAGTTCGGCACAGTAGGTGACTCAAGTACGTATGTAGAAATTTTTTTTTTTTTTCGTGGATTTAGGGTGCACAACTACAATGGTCATTAGCACCCTGACTAATTTAGGAATGTACCGTGAGGCACAAGGTTAAAACAGCAACTAAAAGGGACAACACTATAAAAGATGTATTAACAGGCATAGGATTAAAAAACTACAGCATAATCAAACGTCCTTCGACAGGTGTGTCAAGTTGATAAAACGAAGAACGCGAGCAGCAGCTCCTGGGTCATCCGCTAAAATGGCATCCAGAGTACATGGCAGGCCAAGATCAAGACGCAGCGTAGTAAAATCCGGACAGGACGTTAAAATGTGGCGGACCGTCAGCAATTGCCCACATGGACAGAACGGCGCCGGCGCTGCCGTCAGCAGATGGCGATGGCTGAACCGGCAGCGTCCAATTCGTAGCCGGGCCAAAACGACCTCTTCCCGCCGAGAAGAACGTGAGGAGGACGTCCAAGCGGCGGGAAGAGGTTTCAAGGCCCGAAGCTTGTTGTCTGTAAGTGCAGCCCAATCGGCATGCCACAGCGATAAAATGCGCCGACAAATGACCGTGCTACAATCTGATGAAGGGACACAACAAGAAGCCGTCCGAGACTGGAGGACCGCAGCCTTGGCCGCGGCATCTGCAGCTTCGTTCCCAGGGATACCGACATCGCCAGGAACCCACATAAAGCTAACTGGAGACTCGTCGTCCACCAGCTGCTGAAGAGAGTGTAGGATCCGGTGCACGAAAGGGTGAACTGGATACGGATCACTGAGGCTCTGGATGGAGCTCAGAGAATCGGAGCAGATGACATAAGCAGAATGTCGGTGGCGGTAGACGTAAAGAACAGCCTGGTAGAGGGCAAAGAGCTCAGCTGTGAAGACCGAACAATGGCCATGTAGCTGGTATTTGAAACTTTGTGCCGCGAATAAAACAACACCCGACCCCGTCATTGGTCTTAGAGCCATCTGTGTAAATGAAGGTCATATTAATGAACTTCGAATGAAGTTCGACAAAACAGGAGTGGTATACTGAACCGGGGGTAACCACCTTTGGGAGCAAGTGGAGGTCAAGGTGAACGCGAACCTGAGCCTGGAGCCAAGGTGGCGTGTGGCTCTCGCCCACTCTAAAGGTTGCAGGGAGTGAAAAATCAAGGTGTTGAAGGAGGCGACGAAAGCGAACTCCAGGGGGTAGCAGGGCAGAGACATACAACCCGTATTGACGGTCGAGAGAGTCGTCAAAAAAGAAATGATACGATGGGTGGTTGGGCACTGACAGTAGCCAACAGGCGTAACGACAAAGCAGTATATCGCGCCGGTAGGTGAGTGGCAATTCAGAGTCTTCAGCATGAAGACTCTCGACGGGACTAGTATAAAACGCTCCGATCGCAAGCCGTAAACCCCGATGTTGTATGGAGTTGAGGCGGCGTAAGATGGACGGCCGTGCAGAGGAGTATACAAAGCACCCAGGGAGCGGACGATCGACCGATATAGGTGAAGTAGGATGGTTCGATCCGCTCCCCACGACGTGCCACTGAGAACACGGAGGACATTTAGAGAACGGGTACAACGGGCAGCCAAATATGACATGTGGAGACCAACTAAGTTTCCTGTTAAATGTAAGACCTAAAAATTTTGTTGTCTCCACGAATGGGAGAGCAACGGGGCCGAGTCGTACGGACGGTGGGAGAAACTCTTTGTAGCGCCAGAAGTTAATACAGACCGTTTTCTCGGCAGAAAAACGGAAGCCATTGGCGACACTCCAGGAGTAAAGATGGTCAAGAGAACGCTGAAGACAGCGCTCCAGGAAACATGTACGCTGCACGCTGCAATAGATGGTAAAATCGTCCACGAAAAGGGAGCCTGATACATCATCTGGGAGGCAATCCATTATTGGATTGATCGCTATGGTGAAGAGAGCGACGCTCAAAACGGAGCCCTGTGGCACCCCATTCTCCTGGCGAAAGCCTTCTCCAAATCAAAGAACACAGCCGCAGTCGGGCGCTTCCGCAAGAAGTTATTCATAATGAATGTCGACAAGGTAACCAGATGGTCAACAGCAGAGCGGCGCCTATGAAATCCACATTGTACATTGGCAAGTAGGCGTCGAGATTCGAGCAGCCAAACCAACCGAGAGTTAACCATTCGCTCCATCACCTTACAGACAAAGCTGGTAAGCGAGATGGGTCGATAACTGGAAGGCAAGTGCTTGTCCTTCCCCAGCTTAGGAATCGGGACAACAATAGACTCGCGCACACCATGCGGGAACATGTCCCTCAATCCAGCTGCGATTGTAAGTACGAAGAAGGAAACCTTTACCCGCAGGCGAAAGGTTCTTCAGCATCTGAATATGAATAGAATCAGGCCCTGGAGTGGAGGACCGTGACCGGGCAAGTGCATTTTCGAGTCCTCGCATGGTGAATGGGGCATTATAACTTTCACGATTCCAGGAGCAGAAGTTAGGTGGCCGAGCCTCCTCTGCCTGTTTTCGGGGGAGGAAGGCAGGGGGGTAATGAGTGGAGCTCGAAACCTCTGCGAAAAAGTGGCCGAAGGCATTGGAGACATCCTCAGGGGCCACAAGGACGTCATTCGCGACCGTCAAGCCAGAAACTGGTGAGTGGACCTTAGTGCCAGATAGGTGGCGCAGGCTACCCCAGACAACAGAAGAAGGAGTAAAACTGTTGAAGGTGCTTGCGAAAGCAGCCCAGCTGGCTTTCTTGCTTTCTTTAAAAATATGACGACACTGCGCATGTAATCGTTTATAACTGATACAATTTGCCACTGTAGGGTGGCGTTTAAAGGTGCGTAAAGCACGTCAACGAGCACGTAAGGCGTCTCTACATGCTGTGGTCCACCAGGGGACCGGTAAGCGGCGTGGAGAAGAAGTAGTGTGAGGGATGGAATATTCAGCAGCAGTGAGAATGACTTCTTTGCGGCCTGACTATCGCAGCTTGTGAAGGTTTGATCCTGAAAGGTCGCCCTGGAAGAGAAGAGCCCCCAGTCTGCTTTGGAGATGTTCCAACTAGTTGAGAACGGAGAGGGGGTATGATGCAGGAGATGTATAACACACGGGAAGTGGTCGCTTGAATATGTATCAGAAAGTGCAAACCACTCAAACCAGCGTGCAAGTTGGGTAGTACATTTAGAGAGGTCTAAAAGGGAATAGATGTGAGATGTGTCTGAAAGGAAAGTAGGGGCGCCAGTATTGAGGCAGACAAGATTGAGCTGGTTGAAAACGTCTGCTAACAGGGAGCCCCTCGGACAGGATGCTGGAGAGCCTTAAAGAGGATGGTGAGCATTGAAGTCTCCAGTTAACAAAAATGGTGCAGGTAGCTGAGCAATAATTTGCAGCATGTCTGCCCTGGTAATGGCAGACGACAATTGTAAACGATACAAATGGAAAATGTAAAAGTGGGGAGAGTAATGCGGACGGCAACTGCCTGCAGGCCGGTGTGCAATGTGATGGGATCATAGTAGATATCATCCCGGACCAGCAACATAACTCCTCCATGAGCCGGAATACCTGCCACAGGGGGTAAGTCGAAACGCACAGAGGTGTAGTGTGCCAAGGCAATTTGATCGCATGGGCGTAGCTTCGTTCCCTGGAGGGCTACGACGAGCAGACGGTGCAAGCGGAGCAGCAATTTCAAGTCCTCTCGGTTGGAGCAAATGCTGAGAATATTCCAGTGAATAAGTGCCATCGTGAGAAGAAGAAGATGCAAGAAGGGGTCATCTCGAAGGCCGCTGAGGGCCCGGCTTCGAGCGAGCACTGCCGCCGCTAGCAGGAGGCGGACAGTCATCATCCATTTGTTCTATAGGTTCATCGGCCATCTTGTGAAGATGGCTGGGAGGGGGAGCTTCCTCCGCTGGTGAACGGCCAGATGTTCGGCTACCAGCGGTGCGACCAGGCGAAATGGATGACGGCCTGGGGCGGCAACCGCTGGGTGGTGCAGGAGGAGAAATGCGCCGTGGCGGGGAAGGAGAACTGTGCTTCCTATGAGCCTTGTTGGAAGGTCGTTTTGTGGAAGGATTGGTCGATGGCTGAGAGTTCGAGGTACGTAGAAGGTCTGCACAAGACGGTTCTTTCTTGAAGGCCTGTGCATCTGACTTCTGGATCTTCATCCTGGCAGAAGCTGATAAAGGTGCTTGTGTCGAAGGGGCGACGGGAGGAAGAGGAGATGTCGACCAGGCGATCTTAGCACTGGCCCAACGGACGACCGTAGTGCTGAAGGTCAGATCGCATGTCTGCGTTGCCACCTCCCTGGTAGTCCGAGGAGAGGCGAGGACAGTACTGTACTTCCCCGCTGGGAGCAACGTGGGCTTCCTACTAGCAAATAGCTTGCGAGCAGCCGAGGTGGAGACTTTCTCTTTGACCCGAATTTCTTGGATACAGCGTTCTTCCTTGTAGATGGGACAGTTGCGGGAGGACGCTGCATGGTCACCATGACAGTTCACACAACGAGGAGACGGAGGTGGACAGTCACCCTCATGGGCATCCCTGCCACAAGTCACACATGTACCCGCATTGGAACAAGACTGGCGAGTGTGATTAAAACGCTGACATTGGTAGCAGCACATAGGTGTCGGGACATAGGGGCGAACAGAAATAACCTCGTAGCCCACTTTGATGCGTGACGGCAGCTGAACACTATCAAATGTCAAGAAAAGTGTCCGGGTCGGTACAAGGTCATTGTTGACCTTTTTCATGACCCTATGGACAGCCGTCATGCACTGCTCAGCGAGGAAATACTGAATCTCCTTGTCAGTCAATCTGTCGAGTGATCTAGTATATACCACACCACGAGACGAATTCAAAGTGAGGTGAGCCTCCACCAGGACAGGGAACATGTACAGGAGTGTAGCCCGAAGCAGTTTTTGTGCCTGAAAGGTGCTCTCAGTTTCTAGTAACAAGGTACCATTACGCAACCTGGTACAAGACTTGACCGATCCGGCTATGGCATCTACGCCCTTCTGGATAATGAAAGGGTTGACAGAGGAAAAATCCTTTCCGTCCTCAGATCGAGAAACTACGAGGAACTGTGGGGCAGGCGGTAGTACTTTTGTCACTGGTGGCTGGTCAAGTTTCCGTTTGTGGGCAGAAGTTGAGAGAGAAGAAGAAGAAGAGAAATCCGTTGCGGAGGAATCCCCTATGATTGCCAGCGTCTCCGATGGCGCGCTCCTTTCTTGTGGGGACCCTCTCAGAGGGCACTCTCGCCTTAGGTGATTGTTCACACCTCAGGTCACACTTCCCGAGAAACGGACGGAGGGACCAATCGGCATGGTCGGAAGGTGTCAGCTCAGGAAACCACCCCTCCCTGGGCCTGGCCTTTACCAGGGGGTACGTGCGTGCCTTACTTGTCTACCCAGGGCGGGGAATTACGCGTTGCCCCGTCACCGGCTACGCGTGCGAATGCGTGGGGCGGCCTTCAGGCACGCACAGGGAGGAAGGAAGAAGAGGAAAAAGAAAGGAGAGAGGGAAAGAAAGGACAGACTGTCTCAAACGGCGAAGCGGAGACCAGAGAAGGAGAAGAAGGCAAGGAGGAGAGTAAGTAAAAAAGTGAGATGGAGAAGAACAAAGAAAGGAACCAACCAAAGGAGGGAAGAAACCAGAAGAAGTGAAAAACCAAAATGAACGCAAATATAGTTCGTGAAACCGTCCATCTCCGGACGCAGGCGCTAACTACCCCCTTGAGGGGGAGGGACTCCTTTTAGTCACCTCTTACGACAGGCAGGAATACCTCGGGCCTATTCTAACCCCCGGACCCACAGGGGGCATATGTAGAAATGTTTGTCACTAGTGTAGATAGTGACGTGAACACTGAACAATGTAGCCCCCATGCTGCGAGACGACTGAACAATGTGGCTCCCACACTGCGAGACGAATTGCAAACAATGCTATGAACAGACACATGTTTTTAAAGCCAGTGTAAATGCAGCCTAAGAAAAGCTAGTAACCATCCAAGATGGTGATGCTCGGGTCTGATGTGCCCCAATTGATTCTGCTCGACCACGATTGATTCCAGCAACATCGCTGGTAGGTGACTTGTGGACATGCCCCATGGCTGGGGTTTTTCTTAAGCATCACACTACAGAGTGTGCAGAGGTTGCCAAATGAGGGGAGAGGTGGTGTGGGAGACTGTGGTGCTGACAATAGTTCTGTGGTAGTGGGGAGTAAGTACGACATATGGTCACAAAGTGAGCACTGCGAGCCAGATGAGACACCTCGTTTTGACAAGATGGTGTAGGTATGGGGCATTCTGTAGCAGCTTTGGACAATAATTAATATGGTGAGCTGGAACAAAGAACTGTGGGGGACTGTACGGGGTTGCATCTCATTATAAATGCTATACATACCTTAGCTGCACCTGTTGACTTTTGAATGTGTCCTCTTGGGCAGTCCAAGGTTCTAATTGACAATGCTACTCGCACCTTCTGGTCAGTTCATGTGGTCAAGAGGATTTTTTTTTCCCCAAGTTTTGAAATTGAGAAAGAAAATAATATTATAAAAAGGATAGTTGCTACTAACCAAATAACAGAGGTGCCGAGTCACAGATAGGCACAACAAAAAGACTGTCGGAAAATGAGCTTTCAGCCAACAAGGTCTTTGAGAAGTAGGGTATGGTAAGGTACCGCTTGTAGGAGGGTACAGGGATGAGGTGGAGGGAGGGTTGGGCAGCTAGGAGGTTACACGGTGGGGAAGGGGGACGTTTGTTGATGACAAAAGTTGTGTGTCAGTGGCTTGAATTTCTGGCAGTAATTTCATATTATGGACTGAGGTCCCATAAAATATGTTTAATGTTAAGATGGGTTATGTGACTTGATGCAGAAACACTTAAACAAAACTGTCTTTTTGATTAATAAAAAAAAGAATAGGTAGCCATAGGCTAATAGTTATCTTTTATTGCCTTTTACTGTGATTTGCAATTTTAATGGTCAGCAGTGTATTTCCAGTTAATGCCACGACTTAATGAACCTCAATCCTATTTCAGCCTCCACATTTACAAATAATTTAGACATGATTGTCAGCTGCTTCAGAGTTTGGTTATTCATCCAATTACTGTATTTACTTACTGTTTTTCACTACATCTACATAGATGCTCCACAAATCACTGTATGGCATGTGACAGATGGTACTCCGTACCATTACTAGTCATATCAAACCCTGTTCCGCTCACACACAGAGCGAGGGAAAAACAACTGTTTATATGCCTCCATACAAGCCCTGATTTCTCATATCTTATCTTTGTGGTCCTCATGCACAATGTATGTTGGAGGCAGTAGAATTGAAATGCCAGTCCTCTAAATTTTCTAAATAGTGTTCCTCAAAAAGAATGTCACCTTTCATCTTGGGAAGTTTCCGACATGTCCGTAACGCTTGAATGTTGTTCAAACCTACCAGTAACAAATCTAGCATGCTGCCTGTGAACTGCTTCAGTGTCTTACTGTACTCCACACACTCGAGCAGTACTTAAGAATTGGTCACACTAGCATAGTACATGCAATCTCCTTTACAAATGAATTGCACCTTCCTAGAATCCTCCCAATAAACCAATGTCGACCATTCATCTTGCCTACCACAATCCTCACATACTTGTTCCATTTAGATTCGCTCTGCAACATTACGCCAAATATGTAAACAACATGACTGTGTGAAACAGGATACTACTAAGAACATCATGGGTTTGTTTTTCCTACTCATTGCCATTAGCTTACATTTTTCTAGATTTAGAGCTAGCTGCCATTCACCACACCAACTAGAAATTTTGTCCAAGTCATTTTGTATCCTCATGTAGTCACACAACTTCGATACCTTATTGAACACCACAGATTGCTGCCCAACCTGTTAGCGAAATCATTTATGTATACAGAGTAACAGAAGTCCTATGACACTTACCTCGGGCACCCCTGACAATACCCTTGTCTCTGATGAACACTCATTGTCAAGGAAAACATATTGAGTTCTATAACTTAAGAAGTCTTCAAACCACTCACATATCTATGAACTTATTCCATATGTTCATATCTTCTTTAACAGTGTGCAATAGGGCACCATGTCAAATGCTTTCCAGAATCTGCCTGCTGCTCTTCATCCATAGTTCGCAGTATATCATTTGAGAAAAGGGCAAGCTGAGTTTCACATGAGAGATGCTTTCTGAAACCATGCTGATTTGTGTACCTACGATCTCAGTCTCAAAAAAAAATTATTATATTTGAAATCAGAATTTGTTCCAAGGATTCCTCAGCAAACCAATGTTAGGGATATTGGTCTATAATTCTGTCGGTCTGTTCTTTTGCCCTTCTGATATACGGCAGTCACCTTCGATTTTCTTCAGTCCCTTGGGAATTTGCACTGAGTGAGAGATTCACGATAAATGTAAGCTAGGTATGGGGCCAATGTTGTAGAGAACTCTTTGTAAAACTGAATTGGGATTCCATCCAGATCTGGTACTTTCAAATCTTTCAATTGTTTCACTACACCAGGGATCATTATTACTGTGTCATCCACACAGGAGTCTGTCTGATGGAAAAATGATGGTATGTTTGCAGGATTTCCCTGTGTAACTGATTTCTTCAATATGAAATTTAAAACTTTGGCTTTCATTTTGCTATCTTCAACTGCCACATCAGACTGGTCAACAAGTGATTGGATGGAAGCCCTAGACCTACTTAGCAATTATACATAAAAACCAGAATTTTCTTGAATTCTCTGCAAGATCTTTTGCTAAGTTATGATGGTGGTAGTTGTATGCTTCAAGAATAAATCTTTTCACAGATGCACGAATCTTTACTGACCTTTGTTTGTCACCATTTGTGCAATCCCTATTATTTAAATTCTGTTTAAACTTTGCCCGTAATTCCTCTACATCCACCTTACTGGAACTAAGTGATGTCAACTGATAAATGAGATGCTGACAACTGCTTCTCTGCTTTTTCTGGCAGAAACTCTACCCTAGCATTCTTAGCTGATTTGTTCACTTTTGTAACCATAGTTACTATAATGACTTCATGATCGCTGTAGTGCAACATCAGCAACATTACTTACATTTCAAGATGTTCCAGGCGGTAGATTTGAGAGAAAGCCGCATCGGACAGTTGCTCAGCTTCTCTGAGAATGAGTTGCTGCAAAGTGGGCACCCAGTGCTTACGGCGATTATCGTGTCATCATCCAGGCCGTACCCTTGTCGTAGATCCAGCAGTCTCAGATTCGGCAGTCCACCGAACCTTCAAAACACAATCGAAACACAGTTTGCAATGTAGCAGATCATTTTGTTTACATAACGGGAAATATGCATGCCACTCTAAAGTAACTCTTGTGAAAGGATTGTAAAATAACACTTGTGAAACAATTTAGGTCAGAACACCACACGTTTTTACCTGTCACAATACACTATCTGATTTGAACTGCGTATAATTATTAGAACACTTAAAAGTAAGGCAATAGTATCTGTAAGCACAACAGGCCCCAAATATCAAAGATTTAATTTTGATTGGTTTTAGATATGCTATACTGCCCCAACAATTGTTATTATTATACAGGGAATTAAATACAAAGAACAATAAAAAAACAAGAAGATAAAGTCAAAGCAAGGCAGGCAAATCAGACTGAGTAAAATTTTCCAGATAACCACAGATAAGAAACACAGCATTGTGGAGCTACAGCTGTAACATGACAGCCAATCATAAGTGAGAATACAAAAGTTTGTCCAGTAAGAGAATGGGTTTGGATGTGTCTAGCAGTGTGATTTTGTTCAAAATGGCTGTTACTGTGCTTCTGAGGACAGAAGTTCATTCAGACTCTCTCTACATTAGCAAGACTTAAAACGCAGTCTTCATGTTTCATTATTAACAGTGTTTTACCTTACAGCGCTACATGTCCACTATCTTCGTTTCGCACTATTTCTGCAGTACAGGTTATTATTTTAACAAATTAATTACATTGCAATACTACACACAGTCACGGTATATTGATAATTTTTACTTATGGACTGTCTGACAGCAACTGAATAAAACACAATTTTAGTGCCATACACATTTCGCCTTTATTTTCTGCAAGGCATCATCAGTGGCAGGTTGCGTGGACAATTTCTTACATATTACACTGCTGTTGCATTTTTAGTGTTCTTCTTCTTATGAATGCCAATTTGCATTTTTTCCCCCACATTCCACAGCACTATGAACTGAATGCTTGTTTCAATGAAATGTTTTGGTTTCTGTTGCCCCAGAAATGCGTATGGCCCTAAAATTGTGTTTTATTCAGTTGCTATCAGATGGTCCATAAGTAAAAATTATCAATATACTGTAATATTACATGCAACTGAGGAAGCCAGGACTACAAAATTTGAAGATGTTATGCACAGTCAATTTAATAGTTAGTATTACCCATTAAACATCACAGAACAATCATGTCTGATGTAGCTAGCTGCAGAAAGGAATTTAAGTTTGCTAGGTTTGACTCCTCAGCTGAAATCGACATCTCCATGTATTTTAAACAGTAACTGAACTCTTCAACATAAAAGGTATTATCTGGAATACTTTAGCTGAGTTGCTCACACTTCACTGACTAATCTTCCTTTCTTTCTTTTTTTGACACATCTCTAGAACAGTGAATTTCAGACCAACAGTTATTGAGGAATTTCTGCTCCTTTCAATGTCCCCTATCACGCCTGCTAACTGTGGCCAAATTGTGAGAGATATAAATTCACATCACACTCTAGTGCTATGTGCATGTTTTAAATTAAACAAATTTTACTGTTAACAAGGAAAAGCTCTCAGCATACGTGCCTATGAAATTTGACGACTCTCTGTCCTTGGTGCATGCACAAGCTTGCTTTCTTTTCTCCCTACCCCTCTCCCCCCCCCCCCCTCCTCCTCCTCACTACATAAACTTTTTTTAAAGGAATGTGAATATGGAAAAGTCAACCAAAAGCATAACATCTCTCTCTTTGTGTTTTTGCAAAGACTCACTCATTTTCGTATTTCTTTGTCTGTAAGCCTACTCAGTATGTTAGAAGATATTCATTGTAGGAGCAGAGAAACCCTCTGCACTATGGATGAAAGCTGTTTTCCAGAGCACAAGTACACCCCCCCCCCCCCAAAAAAAAAACAATATGTAAAGGAAAATTAACTTTTTTTGTTTATGAAGACAACTCCTGGTAGAAAGTTTTCTCGTGTACCCTATTTACACTGATGTAGTATGAAATATTGAGACTTACAACTGATTATACACAAAGTTACAGACTGTAATGAAACTGGGCTTTGTTCAAAGTTTATTCTCATGCAAATATATATATATATATTTCCTCCAACTTAGTCATTTGAGCTAAAATTGTATGTATGTAGTCTCTGAATGCTATGACATTTTGTTTACACGGGGTAATTCTTATTAATGGTCAAAAACTCCTTAAGTGACATAGATGACTAAGACAAGTAAGTTAATATAAGACATGTGGGGCTACAAATGTTGGGAAGTATCTTGAAAGTTGATGAAAACTGTTGAACATGTGACATCACCAGATGACGTACCTCAACACACATGCAATGGTTGGGCTTGGGCATGAAGGGATGATGGGCTGGTGCAATACTCGAATTCGAGCAAACAGTGCAAATTTCTAATACCTTTTGTAAATATGGTCTGTTGTAAAAGTAGAATTTACAAACTTACTGCCATTACTACTACCAAGAAAATCTATTCTTATTTTGTGTCTCTTTCCTTTTCTTCCTTCTTTTTCTGTTTACAGACATCAGTTAATAAAGAAAACTGAAGTCATGTGCTGGTACAATGCAATTCAGAAACTTATACTCATTTACTTGTAACTCAATATGGTAGGCTTTTTGTACCAGCAAAGACTGCGAGATCGATATATAAAATAATAAATCTTACCTCAATATAAATGCATAATTGTCAAATGCAGTAAAAAAAATATTGCCTGCCAGAAGCAAGACTTGAAACCCAAGCCCCATGCACTAAATATGTGCACATAGGCCCAGAGCCACACTGATGTGAATACTTGACATTGGTTGGTATGATCAGGTGTGACAGACTGATGGGTTTAACTGCTGCACACGAGATGAGGTACGTCATCTCGTAACAACACATCTTTGGGGTGTTTCCTGATGTTAACGGCCTCATGTTTCTTACATTAAATTACTTGTCTCAGCGACACCTATGTCACTTGGGAGATTGTTTTGAACATTAATGAGGATCACTCCGTATACTCCATTCCACTAGTCGCTTAGTTACATGCATTATTCATTGAACAACAAAAATTCCGCTAAGATAACATTCCACTTAGTACATTTCAATAATAATCATTCTGAGTACAGTGCTTTTATATGCTATCAATCATAACTTTATCAAGAGAGGTAATATTTTTGCAAATTGAGATGCCATTTGAATCCAAGTGTACTTGTAATCACAATATATTGTGACGCTGCTGAAGAGATTATACACAATACATGCCACATTTTAACTTGGCCCTCTATCCACAATGTTCAACTGCAGCTCAGCAGGTAGGACTGCGCTCAGAGTGTTGACGAAACACAAACATACCATATCATCATTTCAGCTGCTGACATGTGAGCACCACTGTCATTATCTCATGTACCAAATACACTCCTGGAAATGGAAAAAAGAACACATTGACACCGGTGTGTCAGACCCACCATACTTGCTCGGACACTGCGAGAGGGCTGTACAAGCAATGATCACACGCACGGCACAGCGGACACACCAAGAACCGCGGTGTTGGCTATCGAATGGCGCTAGCTGTGCAGCATTCGTGCACCGCCGCCGTCAGTGTCAGCCAGTTTGCCGTGGCATACGGAGCTCCATCGCAGTCTTTAACACTGGTAGCATGCCGCGACAGCGTGGACGTGAACCGTATGTGCAGCTGACGAACTTTGAGCGAGGGCGTATAGTGGGCATGCGGGAGGCCGGGTGGACGTACCGCCGAATTGCTCGACACGTGGGGCGTGAGGTCTCCACAGTACATCGATGTTGTCGCCAGTGGTCGGCGGAAGGTGCACGTGCCCGTCGACCTGGGACCGGACCGCAGCGACGCACGGATGCACGCCAAGACCGTAGGATCCTACGCAGTGCCGTAGGGGACCGCACCGCCACTTCCCAGCAAATTAGGGACACTGTTGCTCCTGGGGTATCGGCGAGGACCACTCGCAACCGTCTCCATGAAGCTGGGCTACGGTCCCGCACACCGTTAGGCCGTCTTCCGCTCACGCCCCAACATCGTGCAGCCCGCCTCCAGTGGTGTCGCGACAGGCGTGAATGGAGGGACGAATGGAGACGTGTCGTCTTCAGCGATGAGAGTCGCTTCTGCCTTGGTGCCAATGATGGTCGTATGCGTGTTTGGCGCCGTGCAGGTGAGCGCCACAATCAGGACTGCATACGACCGAGGCACACAGGGCCAACACCAGGCATCATGGTGTGGGGAGCGATCTCCTACACTGGCCGTACACCTCTGGTGATCGTCGAGGGGACACTGAATAGTGCACGGTACATCCAAACCGTCATCGAACCCATCATTCTACCATTCCTAGACCGGCAAGGGAAATTGCTGTTCCAACAGGACAATGCAAGTCCGCATGTATCCCGTGCCACCCAACGTGCTCTAGAAGGTGTAAGTCAACTACCCTGGCCAGCAAGATCTCCGGATCTGTCCCCCATTGAGCATGTTTGGGACTGGATGAAGCGTTGTCTCACGCGGTCTGCACGTCCAGCACGAATGTTGGTCCAACTGAGGCGCCAGGTGGAAATGGCATGGCAAGCCGTTCCACAGTACTACATCCAGCATCTCTACGATCGTCTCCATGGGAGAATGGCAGCCTGCATTGCTGCGAAAGGTGGATATACACTGTACTAGTGCCGACATTGTGCATGCTCTGTTGCCTGTGTGTATGTGCCTGTGGTTCTGTCAGTGTGATCATGTGATGTATCTGACCCCAGGAATGTGTCAATAAAGTTTCCCCTTCCTGGGACAATGAATTCACGGTGTTCTTATTTCAATTTCCAGGAGTGTACCTTCACCTACATCCATACTCCACAAGTCACCGTACGGTGCATTGTGCAGGATATCCTGTACCAATACCACTCATTTTCTTCCCTGTTCTAAACACATAACACGAGGGAAAAAGTGACTGTCTAACAGCCTCCATACAAACATTAATTTCTTATCTTCATGATTCTGACATTCATCACACCAACTAGAAATCCTGTCTAAGATATCTCTTATATTCCTGAAGTTACTCAATGATGATACCTTCCCATACACAAAGCATCATCCGTAAATAGCTGAAAATTGCTGCTAACCCAGTCCTTCGGATCATTTCTGTGTATAGAGAATACGAGCAGTCCTATCGGATTTCCCTTGAGCACTCTTCACAAAACCGCCATCTCTGATGAACACTTGCCGTCAAGGACAATGTACTGCATTCTGTTACTTAAACAGTCTGAGCCACACTCATATCTGGGAAACTAAACTGTATACTCAGACCTTTGTCAATAGTCTGCAGGGTGGCACTGTGTGAAACACCTTCTGGAAATCTAGGAATATGAAATCTGCCTGTTATCCTCAGTCCATGTTTCACAGGATATCATGCGAGGAAAGGGCAAGCTGAGTTTTGCATGAGCAATGTTTTCTAAGTTCGTGTCAATTTGTGGACAGAACTTTTATATCTCAAGGAAATTCATTATATTTGAACTCAGAATATATTCAAGAATTCTGCAGTACACTGATGTTAAGGATATTGGTGTGTAATTTTGCAGGTCTGTTCTGTGTAAATGAGTCACCCGCACTTTTTTCCAGCTGCATGGGATTTAGGGCTGGGAGAGAGAGTCACGATAAACGCAAGTTAAGTAAGGAGTAAATGCCATTGAGTACTCACTGTAAAACTGAGCACAGATATCACCCAGATCTAGCGACTTATTTATTTTCAACTATTTCCATTTCTGCTCCACACCACTGAGGTTCTATTTCTATATCCTCTGTGTGGAAGGCTGTACAACCCTCAAATGAAGGTATGTTTATACAATCCTCCTTTGTGAATGATTTTTTAAACATAAAATTTAAACCTTTTGCTTTCTTTTATTGCCAGTACTGACTACTGAGAAGTGACTGGATAGAAGCCTCAGACCTGCTTAGTGAGTTTACTTATGACCAGAATTGTCTTGTTTTCTTGGCTAGATATTTGGTACGGTATGATTATGGGAGTAGTTCTACACTTTGCACATTGATCTTATGGATGCACAAGTTTCTACCAAATTCTGCCTCTCAACATTTTGGCATTATTTTTTGAACCAAGAGTGCAGCCATCTCTGAACTTTCTAAATTTGATTATTAAACCACAGAAGGTCCTTTCCATTATTAATTCACTTACTTGACACTTACATCTCCAGAGAATGATTTACAATCATTAAACTTTGCCTATAATTCCCTTACACGTCATATTGGAGGTAAATTATGCCCATTCATGGGAGAAGATGAGACTGTGGAGGAGATTATAGGACAGAGGGGGTGGAAACTGTTGGATGAAGGGTGTGGGGAAGTATGTTGTCATAGGCTGAGGGCGGGATCATTATAGGAGTGGAGAACGTATTGTAAGGATAACTCCCTTTTGTGCAATTCAGAAAAGCTGCTGAGGGACAGTAGGATCCAGATGGCTCACAGTGAAGCAACCGTTGAAATAAAGTGTGATATGTTCAAGTGCATGTTTTGTCACAGTGTGGTCTAATTTGTTCGAGGACACAGTTTTATGGTGGCTGTTCATCCTGGTGGACAGCTGGTTGGTAGTTATACCAATATAAAAAGCAGTGAAATGATTGCAGCAGACTGGTAAATGACGTGGCTGCTTTCACAGGTGGCCTGCCCCCTGATGGGGTGGGATAAACCTGTGACAGGACTGGAATAAGAAGTGACAGATGGGTGAAATGGGCAGGTTTTGCACCTGGGTTTTCCCCAGAGATATGATCCCTGCGGCAAGGGGTTGGGATTGGAAGTGGCAAAGAGATGGACAAAAAAGGAGAGAAGTGGAGAAAGATGGGCAGATGTGTTAGCATGTTCTCATCAGCAGTGCAGAAATACCCAGATGTCTACGTGGCGTGCTTTCAACTGCCACCCGACGCTGCTCTTGTTGGCAGTCTAGTCTCTGCACACTCCTCCAGACAGCATTCATCTCTCTCCCACTAGGACACTACTATCCCTTTCCCTTCCTCTTCCCCTCCAGATTGCTGTTTGCATCCCAAGTGACGTTACACTCTGGCCCGAGATGCTGGAGTGGTCAGTTTTGTGTGTGTGTGTGTGTGTGTGTGGGGGGGGTGGGGGGGGGGGGGGGCACGCATGTGCCTGTACATACTGACGAACGCTGTGGCTGAAAGTTATATGTGAGTGCCTTTTAATCATATTTTTTCCTACATTGTTGTTAGAGTATTAAGTAGCTACTGGAATCAAATCTTAACAGAAACTACATAAATTAAAACACGTAACACCGATGCCGGCTCTCATTCTAGTATAGTACTGACCCCAGCCAGCAAAGCAGGTATCGAGTGAAGGTACTGCCGAAACAAAGTGGAGACAAGACACAGCACAGCTCTACAGTAGTGACGCTGTAGAAGTCAGTAGCTACTACTTGTCGGTGGCTGAGGAAAATCAGCTGGAAGTCTGTGGCATTTGGAGCGCTTTAACTAGGTGGAACCCCAAGAATTTTAATAAACTATTGGATTGGTGCATAAGTTCATAGCGGTTTTCCATAAATTTTATAAACATAATCAATAAATATAACAGAGATTTTAGTCATGAATAATCTTCTCCTTCACTATTTTGAACAGTCTGCCAATGCCGGGTAACTTTTGAATTCTACGACAGTACAAATCACGTGGTTTTGAGGCAAAGAACTCATTGAGTCACATTTGGGGTGCATTTTCATCCAGAAAGGATATCCCTTGAATGTTGTTCGACAGATAGTAGAAAAGTTGAAAATCTGAGGGCACAATATCAGGTGAATAGGGAGGGTGTGGAATGGCTTCCCAAAACACCTCCTGTAAAATGTTTTTTATCAGTCTAGCAGAACTCTGGTGGGCATTATCGTGGAATGGCATGACTTCATACAGTCTTCCTGGTCATTGTTCCTGGATTGTGTCTGAAAGGCATCTCAGTTATTGACAATAAATGTCAGCAGTGATGGTTACACCTCGGGGAAGCAATTCATAGCACACCACACTGTCGCTGTTCCACCAGTTACATAACATTACCTTTTGTGGATCCTTCATACACTGAGTTGCTACTTTGTTTGGGCTAAACCATTACTTTCTTTTCCTTATGTCAGCCTATAGACACCATTTCTTACCACCAGTAATGCTACAGGATGGGAATGGTCTGTGCTGTTTACGAGCCAATTGACGATGACCAATAAGAGATACACATATGGCCACCCGCACCCGTTGATTTCTGTGATTCTAGCTTAAAGCATGCGGTAGCATAACATGATTTTTGAACCTTCCCATTGCATGCAAATGTCATGCCATGGAAGAATGATCACAGTTCATCACATTTGCCAGTTCTCAAGTACACGTATGTGGATCAGTGTGTATTAATGCGTTTAAATGATCTTCACCAAACCCTGAAGGTCTCCTTGACCATGGAGAATCACTTAAGTCAAAACGATCCTCCTTCAACCATTTTCTTGCTGTTCTCTGTCCAGTGTCATTATCCTGTACATGACAAAAATGTTTCTGGTAGCCTCTGCTGCTGTCACTCCTCTATGGAACTAAAATAGAATAACATGTCCTGAAATTTTCCTATTTCTCCACTTGGCACTCCATTTTCTAGTGTCCACAGCTCCACACTATCCTCACGTTACAAAATGACAATTTTTAAACTCAAATATCAACAGTGAATTACAAATAAAAAATGACAATCGATAAATAAACCCATAGCAACCAGAAGACTAACACGCGAAACAAAAATGCTGTGAGCTTATGCACTAACCTAATACACACCCAATGGACTATACATTCATGAAAAATTGTGTGTGTTCACCAAATAACTTACTTAAATGCCAGAGCAGCTGTGCCAGGTGGTACTGGATCAAGGATTGACATATCAAGTTCCTCCAACTTCTTGAGGCTTCCCAGGGCAATGAATGCCTCTGTCAATTCATCACGGACTATGTCAAAATCATAAAGCTGCAGACGTTCCAAGCTGTCAGCAAGAACTGTCAGCAATGGCAGGACACACCTGCATATATAAAGAAATGGGTCTCCTGAAAATATTTTCCTCCTGTCACTTATCAGAAGCACCTCGCCCCCCTCCAAAAAATAAACAAACAACAACAACAACAACAACAACAACAATCACTACCTTCCATCTGTATCTATATAGCAGACATATGCAGTACATTTATAATATGTGATGAATGTCATTGCATAAAACAAAAATAAATTGGATAAATATTAATATCCAGTTTTCTGATCCATTCCACTGATGTGGCATTGCCATTCATAAAATCATTCCACATGCCCTTATAGCATTGTATGAAACACTCCTCTGTTATCTGTGTGATACACTGTTTCAGTGCGCCGCAGTCATAACTCTTGAGGCTCCACAATATCCCAATGATAGAGTGAGTCAGACCACCGACCACATCCAGTGCAGATTCTACACGGTGATCCATTATTATATCGCATTTTTATGTTACTGCTATTCTATCAGAAACGATGTAAGATTAATCACTCTACCATTATATTATGTTCTATTCTATGTCATTATGTAAATATTACATATTTGTTTGTTGCAGCTCTAACCATAAATTAAATGAAGGTGGTGCAAAGGCTACACTTTTCTGACCATGTTCAGATCGCAGCTAGGATGGAATTATGGCAGTCGCCTGTAATGGTGCAATGATGGTGGAGATGGAAGAGGGAAAGACACGTGACTCTGCACGTGAAAATGATAAAAAGACAAAAAAATGGTTCAAATGGCTCCGAGACTTAACTTCTGAGGTCATCAGTCCCCTAGAACTACATAAACCTAACTAACCTAAGGACATCACACACATCCATGCCCGAGGCAGGATTCGAACCTGCAACCGTAGCGGACTATAGCGCCTAGAACTGCTCGGCCACTCTGGCCGGTGATAAAAAGACAGCATGTGAATTTGATGTGTACTGGTTCGGTTACTCACCAAAGGGTGCTGGGCCCCCAACAAGAGTTGTGACTGAAGAACCTGAAGCCGACGATGCTATGGCATTTGTGCAATGCCCCACAAAGTCCCTGACACAACAACAGATGGAAAGTGGCTCATCACATGGTCAGTCCAACAGACAATAAAGCAGATAAACTGGAGACCATGGAAACCACATATTGTCAAAGCATTGTCACCAGTAAATTGTGATGTGAGGATGGAGTTTGCCGAATCCACATTACAATGGGTGGAAGAAGAACCAGATACACTGAGTAATATTTTGTTGTCAGATGAAGCCATGTTCCATGTAGGTGGGTTCATAAATCGCCGTAACTGCCATTAATGGGGTCCTAGTAATGACAATCCTGGAGTTACGATTCGAAAATTGCATTCGTGTCCTTCACTGACTGTGTGGTGTGGTATTCATGATGATACTCTTATTGGTTCTTACAGTCTTCGTGAAACAATGAATGTACAGAGGTATGTGCATATGCTACGAACTTTTGTTCATTCCACTATTTTAACCTGGACAGTGTGGGCAATGTGCACTTTATGCTTTTTCCCCATTTTCCATCGATTTTGCACAAATGGCTTAACAATGCTTTTCCAGGCCACATTAATGGACATCACGGAAATATAGAGTGGCCACCAATTCTGAGAAGTCCAGACTTGACCCCACTGAATTTTTTTCTCTCAAGATATTTGAAAGAGAACGTGTATGCCAGAAAATCATTTGACTGACACTTTAGAAGCTGTCATCAGGGAAGAGTGTGTGTCCAGGTACCAAATGATATGCTGCAATGGTGTGTCAGGAATGTCGCACTCCGACTACAACAGTCTGTTACTAATGCTGGTGCCTATGTGGAGATAAGAAATGGCAAGGACTGTAGTATATAAGAGAATTGGAAGCTACCATGTAAATAAAAATAGGGATATAATAGTGGATCACACTGTATTTAATTTGATCCACAGTTCCCTGTCAAGTTTGAAACCCACAGCATGACAGTTACTTTTCTCTAACCATTCCATTCTTTGTAATTTCTGATGTGCTGGCTGTTCTTCTTCCAGAGATCTCTTACTCTGGTGTAACTTGTAGTTAGCTGTGCAGCATACACTAGCAGCACGTGTCCCAAATGAAACCTATTTCTTCATAAAGCACATATGTTGTGATAAATGGGTAGTTCCTTATTCTCTTGTATATTGTGGTAATCCCTAACCAGGGTCACAGTTCTATGAAACTGTGGTGGGCAGATATTGCTTAGTAGAGGACACGAGTAGACAGGAGTTGGTCTGATTGAACCAATAATCATGTGCACTGTTGAGACTGGTATGACAGCTATTACACCACACTGAAGCACAATACTCTGCAGCCAAATAAAAACATTGCAGGTGATGTATGCAAGGTCTCTATTGAAGCCCCCCCTCCCCCTTCCCCCTACCTCTCTGAATAATGTTGTTGCAAGTTTGTATCTTGGCTAATGTGTTTCCAAATGTTTTTTTATAAGATGAAGTGTAAATCCAGCTCACATCTGCAGTAAAATACTGTGGATAACGCTAAATGAGTGGTCTGGAAAGATTTGAAGAGCACGCACTTACATCGGCCCCATATCAACTGAAATGCTTTTTTAGAGACATGGATGACACTTGTCAGGTGGCCCCACAGGAGGGGAAAGCTCGATGTTTTCTTGGACCACCTAAACTCATGCCACACTAACATTACATTCACCATGGAACTGGAGAAAGATGGACTACTCCCTTTCCTAGATGTACTAGTTAAGAGGAAGGGAGATGGTACCTTCAGTCATGGTGTGTACTGCAAACCCACTCATACCAACTTGTACAGCAGTTGCCACCACCCGGCACAGAAAAACGGTGTACTCAGAACACTGGTTCACTGGGCATGAACTCTGTCAGATCTGGATAATTTGGTGACGGAGATAGAACATTTACAATCTATATTCAACAAAAATGGACACTCTTCTCAAGATGTTCAAAAAGCACTGGATCCTGTTTCCCCACCAGTAGTTCCTGTACAGATACAGGAATAAACACAAAAGGTTGCACGTCTGCCATACGTTGGGCTGATATATGCCAAAATCAGCAGAATTCTCCTCAAACATAACATTAAAAACATGTTCCATCCACCCACAAATATTATGGCTCTGTTAGGGAGTGTGAAGGATGACCTGCAACTACAGAAACCAGGCTTTTACCACGTACCATGTAAATGTGATACGGCACACATCGGCCAGACAACCAGGACTGTGGACATCAGGTGCAAAGAGCACCAAAGGCACACCTGACTGAGACAGGCAACCAAGTCAGTGATTTGCAGAGCATTGTTTGGAACTCAAACATTTTACGAAGTATAATGATGCCAAGATTTTAACACAAACATCAAGATACTGGGACAGTGTCATCAAAGAATCTATTGAGATTAAGATCACAGAGAATCTCATTAACCAGGACACCGGTTTCCAGCTGAGCACTCTATCTTCTGAAGACGCAATGTAGGCAGCATCCAGACCCCAAGGGACACAAATATAAAGATGGAATTAGGGATAACAGCCCAGTACATGTAACACAGGCCGGAAAGTGAAATAGTACATCAGACAATGGACAGAATACCTGTGGACGTTCTTCTGAGTCTTGAGCAACAATTTGAACAGAATTGCTCTGAAAATAATGCTCCGCCGCTCCTGGGAGGGGGGGAACAGAACTTCAGACGGAATGCCTAACACAGCACACCATGATAACACAATGTCCTAATTCACAGGACGACTCAGATGACGACAATCGGAAGATAAAACATCTTGCACAGCTTGGACGCCATTCAGAACTTAATTCAGCTATACTGACAACAGATAATAACCACAAAATAGACGCACAGCGTTGGGAACAGCCACTACTATCGGTCGTCATACACCATGGACAGAGCGCCAGACGCGGTGCAGACTGCAGAGGGTATGCCTAGCACAACATGGGCATAAATACCAGACTCGTTCCACACTGGAATCAGTTTCTAACAGTACCTGAAGAAGACTGTGAGTCATGCAGTTGAAATAGCATGCAGAAAAGTCATGAATAACCAGTAGAAACCTGATTAATCAACATAATATGAAATATTACTCAATATTACATACAGTAGTAAGTGGAAGAAAACCAACCCAGTCACACTGTAAATTAGCTTTGAAAAGAAGCTATACCCCACAGGGAAAGAAAGAGTTCAGTCAATATTAAATAGGGAAAAAAAGGCTCAGTCCAATAGGTGCCAAACTTAATGGAATCTGTAGATTAGCAGAATGCTTATTTACATGGTCTCAGCTCTGTCTTTCTCAATACAGTGTAAAAGGATTAAGAAAGATTAATGTAAAGCAATATTTAACAATTAAGTACAGAGTTTGAGTACAAATATGGGATGGAGTGAAAGAAGCTGTTTTTCGGAAAACAGCTATGGCAATACCTGGTATATCAAAAAGTGAGATCAGTGAGGCTTCAGTTACTGGGAATGCCCACATTGGTGAGAGAGGGAAACATGGATACAGGCCCTGGAAATTAATGCATTCAACAGTGCTATCTCTCCTCTTTGACTGCGTAAGTGAAATGGCTATTTTCTAGCAAATCTGAAGAGCAATTTCGTAATAATGGAGTAGCTGAGAGGCACACAAATAGCATCACTTGAAACCACATAATTTATAGATTAGGAAATATGCTTGCTTACATACAAGATGGCAGCAGTACTGGTGTACTAAGTGTCGCCAAAAACAAGAAAAATCTACCCTCTGGAAAAAGTTTTATATTTGCTCACGAAGACTTCAAGTAGAAACAAAAACAAACAACTATCTTCACAACAGCACAGTTATTTCATATTTTATTACAAAAATGATTATATGTAATTTATAAATAATTAAATTACAAATGATAGTCTTGAAAACACCATGGCACATGAAGTCCAATATTGTAGCCTCTGCACCACCATCTTCTTTCTTTCCTTATTTTGCTTGCCAGTCTCTTTCTGTCCTTTGACACAGCAAGCTTCAGCACATGGCGTTTACTTTGCTGCCAGTGAGTGGCACCTTTTTGTTTTTGGAAAATGATGACCAGAATTTTGATGTTAGATCTTATTGCAGAATGTCCCCTCCTGCAGCTACCAAGCCCATGCTAACTTTTTTTGTTTTGTTTTTAATTCCACTAGATATATCTTTTGCTTGGCGACATCTTTGTAGAGAAAAACGCCATTCATAGAATACATTAATACAACACCAAAGAAAAGTTTTTTCCAGCACTTCGTTGTTTTGCTCACGAATGGGCTGTAGCTGTAAAGCTGATTGACATGTTCTACACAAGTCTTTTTCATGTTATAATCTATGACAGTGTTAGCTTTATTGTTTTTGTAAGACTTCTGTTTAAAAATACATAAACCTCTTTGGTGGTTGCTGATGTTTTGTGAGGAGGCAATAGACACCATGTTTATTTTTCCATTTGAACACTGGAATAGCATCCACCCCCCACCCCCCTTTGTGTGATTATATATACTTTCAGCTTCCCTTTCTTTATAACTTGTTCATTGGCTCTTTCTTTTCTCCATAAGAGTTCCAACAGCTAGTTTCTGATTTTCCTACAGTGTGTTTAGTACAGGTGCACTTTTATATTGAGCTCCACTGCATCTAGTGTGCAAAATTTGAACTGCTACAGCTATCCTACAGTCAGCAGCTATGTAGCATGCGCAAAAACACATTTCACTAAATGGGACTGATGCATCTGTATGGAATACAGCAGATATGTGTGTGCCTGTGTCACGTACTGGCAGAGTGCCAAATATGTTAAGCATCACAGTGCCTCCTTTCTGGGGAGGCATAGCTATTAATAGTTAAAAGATACAGCCAAAATATACTCTCTAATGAGCTGGATATAATTCCAAAGTTCAGTTTATTCAAATAGGCTTACCTAACAATTAAGTCAACAGAGATAGAGATATTTTGTACAGATACATGTAGTATCATTGATGAATATACAGGCAAAGTGAAATGCCTGAAAATGGGGAGGAAAAGCACTGAACTAACAGAAATAAGTCATTGAGTCTCAACTGAATAATTTGAGAACTTTAAGTAAAAGATTTTTAACAAATTGCAAGCTAGCACGTTCACGAGAGAAAGGAAAAAGCCAAGAAGGAAAACCAAAAGGTTGTGGAAAAGGAAACCATATGTATGGATTTTGGCAAGAATCTGCTTCTGCCTAACATATTAATCCAGTGAAAGTCAAACGCATGAGACGCTACACAATCATATGAGAAATGGTTATAACACTCACCATTTTCCATCCATTGCCCACTTTATGCATATGGACTTAAGGGTGTTCCTCTTGGCATTCAGGAAGTATCTCAAATCATCCATACCGACAATCGTGCATCTGAAGTCTACCTCGGTTAGTCGTGGGCATCCGTCACCCAAAGGTCGCAGCACGGGTGTGTGTTCCGGGGAGTGTGTCTCTAGAGCCAGCACACGCAGGTGCTGTAAACGAGACACTGCCTCTGAAAATTTCTCTGACTTCAGCAATTCACTGGGTATCCACAGTGTGTGTAGTCTGGAGCACTTCTCAACCAAATTCTTCAGTACCTGCAATCAAACAGTTCCCCTACTATACAAACCTTTCCAAACAGAAGAATGGGAAATTTTGAGAGGAATGAAGCACCATTACTGGTTTAACCCATGTTTTCTGTGTGCTCTGACAAATACATATTATCAATTTTCATCAATGGAAGCAGTACAGCAAAATGACAGATGGATCATGGACAACTACATTGAGGGAAGTAAGTCAGTAATAGTGGGGAATAAAAGAAATGCAGCCACATCATCCACAATCATCAGACTGATTTACTGCTGGATAATAGATGTTGGTGCTCCCTACAAATATGTTTCAGACCCATCTGGCAAATCGTGAGTTCATTCTCACTGTGAATGTAGCAGCTGCTTCCACTACCCCAAGTTCTTTTTCAGTCCAAGAAAATGTTCTACATTTCAATAAAGTCGAAGTCTACCTGGTTTTTAATTGGCTATGTCCCTCCCACTAAGCATACATACATTGGAACAGAATAAAAATGCATGTGTGAAATGGTAACAATAACATAGCATTCAAAAGTAATTATTTTGTTCAGTAGCAGTTTATTTAATGGTAGCATACCCTATTAGAAACTTTATGGCTGGATTCAGAAGGAACTGTATGTATGGACAGCAAAAGATTCTAACATTTGCACAATTACAGAATACAAAAACAATGCCACTGATACATGTAATGGCCCACCCATAAACTGAGTGCTGCTTACAAAGTCTGGTCACACTGTTACCAGTTTGTGCATACGTCATGCAAAGGTGCTTATTTTGGCTAATAATATTCACAACTGGTATTTGAGTGAAAATGTTGCAAAATGGGACAAAGGACAGGGGAACACTAACAGTAACTGTGAATGACAAACCCAGAACCAGCCACTTCAAAGATAGCCAGCCCCCCCTCCCCCCAAATAGTCAGTTAGAAACTCTCTCTCTCTCTCTCTCTCTCTCTCTCTCTCTCTCTTGAATTGATCAGCTAGCTGTCACTTTTTCTTAACAATAAATGCAGCACAAGTTGTGGACATGAAAACATCCATGCGTACAGTATTTTCTACAAATTTTTGTGCATGCCCTTTTATTCCTGTGTGTTTGCCACTGCAAACAAGGAAAGAGGTATCAAGTGAATCAAGTATTAATCTGGCGGCTACATTTTTTCAATTATTTCAACTAGCTGTACAATTACAGTCATTTTAGGTTATGAGCCATAAGCAATAAATTCCTGGAAGAGACCAACACAAGGGTCCTAGCACAGCCTTCCTCTGCAGGCGACCAAATTTTAGCAAGGAATTTATAGTTCAAACAGAGGTCTGGAACAAAAAAATTGTATATCAGCTAAGAAGCTAGTAAATGATAGGAACTGTTGAATTGTGGAACAATTGGCATGTTTACTTAGCCCCTTTTACTTATCTACATAGATATAAAAGAAAAAACTGGTAGAAACAGAACCTCCAATATCAAGCAAGTGCACTTTAGAGAATGTAACACTTACCGAGTAGGTGAGCTTCTGCGCGACATGCAGACGCAGCTCGGACAGTCTCTGGCAGTTTTTGTATAGGGTACGGAAGACACGGGATGTGGCTCCCCGATACGTGCATACTTTGCGCAGGTTTGGGACATCACGGAAAGTCTGTATCGCCTCCCGGTCAGTTGTGCCACCTTTACAAGTGTGTGTGTCACTGGAAGGCCAGTACCTGTCACACAGTAATTTGTTGACAGCTCATTCCAGAACAGTATCTCCAACATGTGGGAAAGACAATCCTTACAATGTCAATACTCTGGAGCAGCCTATTTTTTAGCTTCTACATAATCAGGGGAAAAAATAAAAACAAAAAAAGGAGTGTACATCCTTTTACAGGTTTCCAATTCACTCAAGATTTATTGTTACATGAGTGCTACAGAGTATATGAAATGATTGCATTTACAGACCAATAACACAAGCAGTTCTTAGGTACTAGGTACCAAAACGTGCTGAAACACCCATTTTAGTAGGTTATGGGCAGCAATGCAGGTGCTGACTCTGGCGACCAGTCTCTTGTACAGATGACAAACACCATCCTGCGATGTGTAAAACCACATCTGCTCGACCTCTTCACGTAGTTCTGTAAGAGTAGTTGGTGGAATAGTCGCATAAGTCACTTTTAGTCCCATTGTATCCCACATGTGCTCAACTGGAGACAAGTCCTGAGGGGCTGGAGAACTTGTTTCATGTCTAGCAGAGCATGTTGAGTTTTATGGGCCCTTATAGGAGGCCATTTGTGGAAGACATTCTGAGGATGATGAAGAGGTGATTCGCACTGAGAAGAAATGGCTTCGTAACCAGAAGAAGGAATGGCTCTGACGGGGCTTACACATTCTTGTGTCTCGGTGGAGGAAGGCCACAGAATGGGAAGGGAGTGTAGAGGAGCCATCATTCATTCTTGTGAGTATGTTTCAACATGTTCAATAAACTACTGTTGAAGGAAAAGAAATGTGGTGTTTAGTTTTTGGGTGACCATTATATTTAGTAGTTAAATAGTATAGTGTGTAGAATAAGCAATCAAATATTATTGTCGGAAGGGTTGAATGTATATGGAGAGAGAATAGTGCTCCTACACTATGTGATCAAAAGTTTCCGGACACTTGGATGAAAATGACTTACAAGTTCGTGGTGCCCTCCATCGGTAATCCTGGAATTCAATATGGTGTTGGCTCACCCTTAGCTTTGACAACAGCTTCCACTCTCACTGGCATATGTTCAGTCAGGTGCTGGAAGCTTTATTGGAGGAATGCTAGCCCATTCTTCACAGAGTGCTGCACTGAGGAGAGGTACTGATGTTGGTCGGTGAGGCCTGGCACGAAGTCGGCTTTCCAAAACATCCCAAAGGTGTTCTATAGGATTCATGTCAGGACTCTATGCAGGCCAGACCTTTACAGGGATGTTATTATCATGTAATCACTCTGCCACAGGCCGATGAACAGGTGCTTGATTGTGTTGAAAGATGTAATCGCCATTTCCAAATTGCTCTTCAACAGTGGGAAGCAAGAAGGTGCTTAAAACATCAATGTAGGCCTGTGCTGTGATAGTGTGAGACACAACAACAAGGGGTGCAAGCCCCCTCTATGAAAAACACGACCACACCGTTAAAACCACTGTGTCCGAATTTTACTGTTGGCACTACACACGCTGGCAGATGACATTCACCGGGCATTCGCCATACCCACACCCTGTCATTGGATCACCACATTGTGTACCATGATTCATCACTCTACTCAACATTTTTCCATTGTTCAATCATCTAATGTTTACACTCCTTACACCAAGCAAGGTGCCGTTTGGCATTTACCGGCGTTATGTGTGGCTTATGAGAAACCGCTTAACCATGAAATCCAAGTTTTCTGACCTCCCTACTAACTGTCATAGTACTTGCAGTGGATCATGATGCAGTTCGGAATTCCTTGATGCTCTGGATAGATATATGCCTATTACACATTACAACCCTCTTCAATTGTTGGCAGTCTGTCAGTCAACAGACAAGGTCGGCCTGTAAGCTTTTATGCTGTATGTGTCCCTTCATGTTTCCACTTCACTATCACATCGGAAACAGTGGACCTAGGGATATTTAGGAGTATGTAAATTTCATGTACAGATGCACGACACAAGTGACACCCAATCACCTGACCATGTTCGAAGTCCATGAGTTCTGTGGAGTGCTGCATACTGCTCTCTCACAAAGTCTAATGACTACTGAGCACAATGCACCTATTATGAAAAACGTATGTTTCTAGGGGTGTCCGGACCCTTTATATCACATAGTGTAGGTACACCACAGATGTATATTAGTAAGGGGAAATCCCAAATGACTAGCCTGCCTTTTTCTAAAAGTTCTTTGTTCCTAAAAGTGAGAAGTGAGGAGGTGTGGATATCAGTGCTTGAAGAAAGCCTCCAATATACAGGCAAATGAAATATCAGTTTGGAGCCGTCAAGTAGGTTTTTAATTGAACCGTCATTACATATAATGTTGGTCACATATTCTACAGCTACTCAACAGCCAGCTTTTGCCAGAGATGACACAAACATCAAGCTGTTGCTTTATCTGGTTAATGGTCAATTGTACAAAGGAAGCTTCTTATGTTGAGTCATACCTACTGGATGTAGCTTCATGCTGCTGTTGGCAGAACTGAGTACAGTGGCTACAGAGGTGTGAGACTGTAAGTTAACAAGGTAACTGTGACCAAGTATCTTTATAACAAGTGCTAAACAGTGGGAGTGTTGTCAGAATGTTACCATACGAAGTTAAATGACATTGTTTTGTAAAGTCAAGCTCTCTTGCATGTGGGATAATGATCTTAATAATTACTTATATTTATCGTGCTTCTGTTATTACAGATTTTCATTTTGTAACTTGTGAATGAATGCCATTCTTCTATTTGTTCAGTCCTTTGATTCACGTTTCACAGTTCTATATGTTAATTCTGAAGCTACGTAATATATTCTGGGTAAAGCAAATGCATTCCACTAAATGAACAAAACCAGCTTACTGTCAAGGTTTTTATGATGTGCAATGAACAGTACAATGACTAAGCATCATAGATAACTGTTTACGTTAATTAATCCTCAGAGGATACACTATGGTGAAACTAATTACAGTGAAGACAGTTTTGTTAGTTATGTCTATTCAAGTCAAAGAATTTCATATTCAAAGTTTAAACTTTGGTGAAACATTCCAGTTAACTTCAATTTACTATAATCACTATTATAAAATTTAGGCACTAGTAAATTCACTTCACCCTTTTATGGTGTTCACTCCTATTCCCAGCCATCTTGTCAGAGTGCAGGTTATAGTGAAGCTAACTATTTGTCTATTCCCCCTCTATTGTTTTTTGATACAAAACCTATAGGTGTAGTACCATAAATGCATTGTTTTCTCATAAGATACAATTTGCAGAATTATATTATAAGCAGCTACTAGACTATCATTTCAGCCCAATGCCTCAGGGTCAATTCAAGGTCATTGCTAATTAACACCTGAAACAAGAGAAAAGAATTGGTAACATCGGTCTCCCCACCCCCTTTCACATGGATGCATGCATGTGATGCTTTAAATTTAAATAAAACTGTAAAATAGTTACTGAAGATTAGTAAGAACTTCAATATCTATCAGGTTGAGTGTAGATGCTGTTATAAATCACATACCCAACTACATATGATTTAAGCTTTTCCATATAGTTTACTGTCCATTTAATCATTCACTGAACTGTTGACTGACTGGTGGGCGACAAGTTATTATGTTGAATTAATAAAATGAGTTGCGCCCCCAACAGTGGATAATATCACACTACAAATTTAATTATTTAATAGATTAACTGGAAAGCACCAGACTGTGTTCACAGCTATCACTGAAATACCCTCACCAAACAATGGCAGAACATTCAAGTTCCACAATAGTATCTGAGACACTGCGCAAAATTAATTGGAGTACAAACAGTGCTAGAATATTTCTAGCAAGTGCAATTAGACCATTTGTCATACAACTAACTCTTCCCAACTCTGATTGTACCAAAGTACCAACTGAAAACTGCCTGACTGCTGACAAAAGACTAAAACAAGCTTGGGTAGTGACCTTATAGACTGTCACTCCCTCCAGAAAACTGCCACCCTTCTCCAACACTCACCAACACCCGAACACACAAATTGCGCCCATCGACTTCACATAAGAGCCTGATGTGATCACCATCCTTTTATACAACTTTCTAGACACAAGTTTTGATAAAAAAAATTCTGTTCACACTATTCGCTGTGCACTGAAACTTAACACTGTAAACATAATAATAATAATAATAATAGTAATAATAATAAAAACCAGTTGCCACAGTTTGCCCTCAAATCAAAGTTTAAATATTTACAATTTGTTCTTGTTTATTCTCGTGGTCCCTTTACTACTTACGGTAAAATTATGAATGTTACATCAAATTTATAATATTCCGTCTCTTCTTCCCATTGCTGTTATTAGAAAGTATGTATCTTTAATGAAATTTATATTATGGACAAAACCGTGCAAATTTTTCATAAAATAATAAATCTTGACATCTAAATGGCATGTGTGCAGAACAGGACTTGCTGCCAGCACATACTGCCTCACTTTCAGTGTATCTGTCTTCGTTAATAAGATTGCCGATTTCAATTTATGTGCTTCTCACAGTTGAATTATTAAAGTCATTGTTCACCTAAGTTGTGCCATCAATGTGTGTTATTCAGCTCTACAAACCGAGTGCTCGATCTCTTTCTGGGATAAATACTTTGAAAGTTATAAATCACTTAGCGTGTTAGTTATATTTAAATCTATTTGTATCTTTACTCGTATATCATTTCCTGATCATATATTTATACCATTGGATTCATAATTAAAATACCTTTCACTTGACACCTCATGCTACCCTGTGCTCAGCACAGGTCATGCTGCACATGCATAGATAAGTGCAATGCAACCTGAAAGTTTTAACAGCTACCACACTCTGACATCATGACTGGCCCACCTGAAAAACCCATGTGTGGAAACGCTGCCCCAGTGGAAGAGAGCCACTGGCCAGCAGTGCCCAGCCACTGCTCAATCACACACACACACACACCTTAAAAATCACTGGCTGCTGAGGCAGTGTGGCCTCAGCAGCCAGAGAATGCAATTTTGTGTGTGTGTGTGTGTGTGTGTGTGTGTGTGTGTGTGTGTGTGTGTGTGTGTGTGTGTGTGTGTGTGTGTGTAACCTGCGAATCCATAAAAAAAGGATCAACTTACTCAAAGTAGCAGCTCTGCTGTACTTTCAGATGATTCTATCTACACAAATCTTTGAACCAAAGTGTCATTTCACCACCACATATGACACATTTTTAAGTCTCTTAATTTAATCAATGAAACATGAACCAATGGACGACATAGCCATGCACAACAAAATCACTTGAATCAGTCCACTTTATTGCACTCGCTGCCATAATCACAAATTTTGTCTCTTGAAACTCACTAACACATGAAAAAATGGCAAACAAGAGAATGGTTTCAATTATGGCGCTACAAATACACTGCCTATGTTTTCGCCTCTCACTAGTTAAGTCAAAGAATCATTCCACTGGCTCCATGGAACTGACATTACCAACCCATGAGCAGTAGATAAGCACCACCGTGACTGCCATTGGCCCTGATCTAGACTTTCGCACACATTATCAATCACACAAGCATATTGAATACATAATAGATTATATCTCTCACTACATGATCCTAAAACTGGAATGCATTTTTAATATACAGTGAAACCAAATCACAGAGATAAAATGAGCTGAGAGTACTTTAAAAATCTATTGTTTCCCCACACCTGTGTCAGAATAAAAGGAATAACAACACCCTATCTATGTCTTTCATGCAGAATAACTGCACAATGCACATTTTAAGTATTATTAGATTTGTTACCAGATTTGGTATTCCTTGTCATCCCACAACTCTGGATCTTGGGACAGCCTTCTCCAACGAGGACACACTTTTTGTACAACATCTATGAGCTCACTGAAAGACATGTGAGACAAGATCTTTATCAAAATCTCGTCAGGCATGTCATCAATGGTCACGTGCCAGGAGTCTGTACTGTGTACCGTGCCATCAGCTGCATCAGAAATTTCAATTTCCAACTGCTGTAAATTCGAATTAGTAGCAGTCACATCTGACAGGGAATACACACTGTTGGTATTTTGTGAAGCAGAAGTGACAGATAGAAGAGCTTCAGGCAATGCACTGCTCTGACACCCTGCAATGTCTTCACCAGGCACGTGGCATCCACCACTGTGCTTGGGTTCTGAAGCTGTTGCATTGCTGTGTATGTCTTCATAACTCTGGCAGTCGGAAGGTTCCGGAAATGGAATTGTCGTGTGGACCTCCATCAGAGATACGTGCAGGCACTGAAACAGGCAAAGAAAAATGCATATCCAAATCTGTATAATAAACCTAGAGTAAGATAAGCAAATGATCAAACTTGCATGGCTAGAAGCTGTCTTTCAAATAATTTTTTTTATACGTGAAAATACAGCCCAGTCACACTAATGTGACCACCAGCCAATAGCCTGAACAACCACCTTTTGCAATGTGGGTCATTGCGAGATGTCCAGGAAGAGAGAGAGTGAAATTTTGGAAGGTACTGACAGGAATGTGGAGCCACGCCAACTCCAATGCTTCGGCCAGCTGCACTAGGTTTCTCGGTTGAGGATCCACGGTGCAAACAGCCCAATAGCGGTGGTCCCACAGATTCTCAACTGGGTTTAAATCCAGGTGGTTCGGTTGCGAAGGTATTACAGTAAACTCATCCCGGTACTCTTTGAACAACACACTTACACTGCCGCTAAAAGGCATCGTGCCTATGAAAAACAAACTGGATGTAAGTGTGGGCAAGGATATATGCATACTTGTGTTGATCCACTGTGGCTTCCAGAATGATGAGATCACACAGAAAATGCCATGAAAATATTGCTCAAACCATAATATTCCTTCCTCCAGTCTGGAACCTTACAACAATTATTGCAGGGTGTTTGCTTTCAGACATTTATTCTGTACACATCAATGGCCGTCTGTACAATGGAACATAAAATGTGATTCATCTGACGATGCTTCCTGTCACTACTCAGTGGACATCCTGGTACGCTTGTTCCAGCATTTGTCAACAATGAACAGTATTCAGTACGGGAGCACGAACCGAGCACCTACTGCAGAGACCGATACACAGCAACACTGGCTGAATGATCGCTGAGGAGACACCGTTGGCAGCCCCTTGGTTCATCTGAGCAGTCAGTTGTTCAACAGTTTATTAGCTCGTTTCTCCACAGTATCCTTTCCTTCAGGAGTGCTAGTTCTGCATGGTTCACAGGAGAGCTTCCGTAAAGTTTGGAAGGTAGGAGACGAGATACTGGCAGAAGTAAAGTTGTGAGAACCGGGCACGAGTAGTGCTTCGGTAGCTCAGTTGGTAGAGCACTTGCTCACAAAAGGCAAAGGTCCCGAGTTCGAGTCTCGATCAGGTATACAGTTTTAATCTGCCTGGAAGTTTCATATCAGCATACACTCTGCTGCAGAGTGAAAATCTCATTCTGGAAACATCCCTTAGGCTGTGGCTAAGCCAGGTCTCTGCAGTATCCTTTCTTTCAGGAGTGCAAGTTCTGCATGGTTCTGTAAAGTTTGGAAGGTAAAAGATGAGATACTGGCAGAAGTTAAGCTGTGAGGACCGGGCATGAATCATGCTTCGGTAGCTCAGTTGGTAGAGCACTTGCCCGTGAAAGGCATAAGGTCCCGAGTTCGAGTCTCAGTCGGGCACACAGTTTTAATCTGCCAGTAAGTTTCAATGAATGCACTGTTTCCCACGTCCCCCTGACATGCTTTGTATGTATACCCTCCACAGCTAGTGCTGTAACTTGCAATCTGTGAGTAGTTATCGCATATTGATGTCAATGTAGGAGGTGGTCGCATTAATATGACTGGACCACTTATCTATTTAAAGATTAACTTATATCGTGCTGGCAGAGTGTGATGCCATCACGTGGCAGAGACAAATGCCTCTCGAGACAACCACCGGCTGACACTATGTGAAACACAGAATAGCAATATAAAATTTGACACATTAAAGGGACCTCAACAGGAATTGAGGGTTTTGGGACAGGAATGTTAATCTTATTCAGACACAATAAAAATATGAAAGTATCTGACACAGAGGGAAAACAGAGCTTTGGATCAGGGATGTTAGTGGAACTATGAACTGTACAATATATGCAAAAAAAGATTGTTATGCCACATTGTTGTCTTTGCAAACTGCAAACCAGCTGTTACCTTCCAATCTAAGCTGGCCCTCTGCTACACTACTGTTCCATTTCTAACTGCTCCAACTTCACCTAAAAGAATATTACTCTCCCACACACCGCATGTATCGCCACCACCACTTATATAGACATCTTAAACAAATTGATGTAAGCGACCATCGAAAGAAATGAATTGCATATGGTATGCAGGGCAATTTCTGTAATGTTTGGAAGGTAAGAAATGGTACTTGTGGAGGAAAAGCTGTGAGGGAGACTAGCGTGTCAAGCTCGGATAGCCCAGTCATACAGAAATTGCTCGCAATACTACACTTAAAAATACATACCAATGACTCAGGAGGCCTAAAATTCATTCATTGCTCAAAAAGCAGCTTTGAGTGCAAACAGACAATTTATCCCCTTCCCCCTTTCCTTATATTATATTCACACGTCAGTTTAAAGAACATTGTTCAACTACTTATTAATGGTGATCGTTCTAATTCATGTACATAACTTTGTTCAAACAACACTGCAGTGTAAATCCTGTTCTCTACTTGCTATATGTGATTTGCAACAGAAAGAACAGTGGAGTATTTGTAATCTCAACTGTGGCATCGCCCAATGCAGTTCCCAACAATCAGTCTTTCCTTCTCATCCCATATGGTAAGTCTCCCCTGACTCGAGGTTCTGGCTGACTTTCCCAAAATCTACCTCTTTTCCTAGACATCTCCAGTCCCTTGCGTTCAACCTTCTTCCTTCCTTTTCAATCCTTCTACCTGGAGAAAGAGCCACTGGCTCTGAAAGCTTGCCAATTACGAGGGTTGTTTTTTAAGTAAGGGCCATTTTTATTTTTTTAAAAAGATACAAATACTTTTGTAAAAAAACTTTTATTTTCTGATTCTACACACTTTTACGCATTTTTCTACATAGTCACCTTGTTTATTTAAGCACTTGTCATACCATACAACTAAGTTTTTAATTCCCTCTTCAAAGAATTTGGCTGCCTGCTCTGACAGCCAAGAGTTCATGGCCGCTTTCACTTCGTCGTCGTCATTGAAGCGGTTCCTGCCAAGATGGTGTTTCAGGTACTGGTAAAGGTGAAAATCGCTAGGAGCAAGGTCGCGGCTGTATGGTGCATGGTCCAAAACTTCCCAGCCAAAACAATCAATCAAATCCCGAGTCTTTTGAGAGGTGTGAGGCCTAGCGTTATCATGCAGGAGCAAAACTTCTTTTGGCAGCATGCCACACCTTTTGTTTTGAATTGCTCTGCGGAGCTTCTTTAGAGTTGCACAGTACGCATTTGAGTTGATTGTTGTTCCTTGTGGCATAAAGTCCACTAGCAAAACACCGTGCCGGTCCCAGAACACAGTTGCCATAATCTTGCACATTGACAGCATCTGTTTGGCTTTGACCTTGACGGGTGAGGTCGTGTGTCGCCATTCCATTGATTGTCACTTGCTTTCGGGAGTGATATGGGATACCCATGTTTCATCTCCAGTGACTATGACTCAACACGTCATCCCCTTCTTCCTCGTAATGAATCAAAAAGTCCAATGTAGTGGCAAATCTCTTCGTTTTTTGGTCCTCTGTAAGGAGTCTGGGTACCTACCGAGAACACAGTTTCTCAAAGTTTAGGTTTTCAGACACAATTTTGTACAAAACCGATCTTGAAACTTGTGGAAATTCCAAAGAAAGAGAGGAAATTGTGAATCTTCTGTCCTCACAAATCTTTGTTTCGACTGCAGCCACCAAATCATCAGTGATCACAGAGGGCCGGCCTGATCGTTCTTCATCATGGACGTTTTGACGGCCATTTTTAAACTCTCTAACCCATTGATGCACTTTACCTTCACTCATTGCATTCAAGCCATAAACTTCTGTTAACTGATGAATTTCTGCAGCTCATAGGCTTCTCGTGGTCAAAAAAAATATCACTGACCGTATCCCACACGCAGCGGGCGGTTCAATAATCATAAACATTATAAAGTAGCACAGTGATGCGTACACATCAGCTACAGAGCTGCAACTTGCATCAGTGTGAACGGGAAGGATGCCGGCAAGTGGCGCGGTGGCTTGTTGCGGTGTCAGCGCGAACTACGGGACTATACGCGCGAACGGCCCTTACTTAAAAAACAACCCTCGTACAAACATATTTTATGTCTGTGTTCTGCCGCTGCTTGGTGAATAGATTTTTTTTATCCATCCAATTAAATAATTTTGTCAATAATTGATTATTTACACCACCAGTTGTTTGATTTGCAATGTACTGCACATTGTGGAAGTATATGCACAAGGATGTGTTACTTGTGCAACTTGCGCTATGGTCTTTGTTTACTTATTGTAGCATTTTGCTCTGTTGATATTACTGATCGATAACCACTGTTTCATGATGCCAAAACAAGAGTGTAATTTCAACAGCAGTATAATGGCAATGAAGAAACTTTAGAATGTACATTGTGCAAATCAAACTTTGCAATTGGACATGGAGGAAGGTCTGACATTGTGAATCACATTAAGACAAGGAAATACTGCATGAGTGCTCAAATGAAATGCATTTATTGATAAAGTACATAAAAGTGAAAAGTACAGTGACAGAGTTAGTTACTGAATTTCATGTTCTGAGGATCATTTTGCACAATAGATTGTAATGATATGGAATGAGTCATTTCACATTCACATCACAAAGTAATTTGTACATATGGTTATATTCTGAACATTTTTAAATTTCTTTCTTACAAAAATTAAAAATATTCAGATGTTGTGAGTTAGGAATAGAAATTCTTCTACGGAACAGGAGTTGTAGAGGACAATTTCTCAGTCCCTCCCCATGATTTGCAATGATTCTGAGTCACAAATGTGGCTGAACTAAGTTGTTTTAGGAGTCCCAATGTCTGCTTTTTCCAATTTAAATTATCATCAGTGAGGACACCTAAGAATTTTGAAGTTTCCACTATATTTATAATTTCCTTGCCAAGTGTTACACTTATCATTGGTGCAGTAACTCAGTAGATGAGTGTGTTGTGTCTTTTTATAATTGAGGGTGATAACATTCACAGAAAACCAGTTAATGATACTTTAAGAACTTTTATTACCATTTCTTCTGTTTCTGTATATATGTTTGGACTGATTACAATACTAGTGTCACCTACAAAAGGAACTAATCCCGCTTGTTGTATATTAGACAGAAGATTGTTTACACATATAAGGAACAATGATGGACCTCAGACTGAGACTTTGAAAACCCCTCACCTACAGAGTGAAAATCTCATTCTGGAAACATCCCCCAGGCTGTGGCTAAGACATGTCTCCACAATATCCTTTCTTTCAGGAGTGCTAGTTCTGCAAGGTTCGCAGGGGAGCTTCTGTAAAGTTTTTCACTCTGCAGGTGCAGATAGGAGACTAGATACTGGTAGAAGTAAAGCTGTGAGGACGGGGCGTGAGTCGTGCTTGGGTAGCTCAGATGGTAGAGCACTTGTCCGCGAAAGGCAAAGGTCCCGAGCTCGAGTCTCGATCCGGCACACAGTTTTAATCTGCCAGCAAGTTTCATATCAGTGCACACTCGACTGCACAGTGAAAATCTCATTCTGGTATCTTATTTTACTCTGAGCCTTCCTTCTCAGAGGAACAATGATATGGAAGGGCCCTGAGCGGAGAGGGAGAGCCATCAGTCTTTCTGGCATTGACAGACAGTGTCAAAATTTTTATTTAAAAGCATGTGACAACTTTCTCCAACTGATCATCACCCAATACTAACATCAAACAATAGCTCTTCCAGTACACTTAATGTTCATTTGTCTGGCTTTGTTACCCCCAAGAAATGACCATTTGTGTCAGACCTTTGCTCTGTGAACAAATCTGAGCATCCAAATATTACAAAAAAGGGGGTAAACTTTCTATCATCACACTGCAGAGCATGTACAGTACTCTTCATAATTTTAACAATTCTTGCCTTGTCTGAAATATTCACACTTTACGACAAATGTTAAATGCAAACATTCATTCAGAATCGGGGCCACCGCATCAAAAATTCTGAGGTCCAATGCACCTTTAGTGGCAAATTTCTTGCACATTGTGCTACAGCAATGGCCTTTAATATAATAGCTGTCAAGAAGCTGCTATAAAATCAATTCTTCCAAGTGCTACAACACATTTCATAACAAGATCTTTCACCCATGGGATAAGTTGACAAATCTCTTTGGTTGAAGCTCTTCTGACAACTGTTAGAATAAATCAAATTCTCCTGCTGACAACAAACCAAGGTAGTTGAAAAATACACCAAGCACCCAAGACTTTTTTTACCGGTATTTTCAAGGGTCCAAGCATAATCAAACTTTGAGAGGGAATGTGCAAACTTGAAGCTCATGTGGTGTTAAAACACCTTTGAAAACTCTAAATTTGTAGTATTTTTGGCAAATTGTGGTTGCCACCAGTCAGCAGTTTCTGTTTGTCTAATGCTGAGGCATATTTTTCCATGTAGAACATTGAGAGCTCTTGTATGCCCATTATTATATGCTAATATTTTGCAGTTTCACTTGCTGGTCATTTTGGAAACGATGTCAGAGTGGACAGATTGCCATTAAAATGTTGCATCAATATATCTCCAGAACCTTTTGCAAAACATAATAGCCTATGTAGTCAGTGGCAACATCCATTAGAAAAATGTGCTCCACTAATAAGTAGGAGGTGCACTCAGCCTCAGGACGTCAATTCAGGACTGAGTAGCAGCAGCTCCACAGTCCGCAAAGTCGGCTAAATGGCCAGGAGAGTGGTGTGCTGACCACATTCGCCTCCATACCACATCCTCATGACAGTGCAAGGCAGACCATGACACAGTGGTTGTACACATCCCTTGGAACATCACGATCTGGATGAAGAGCTTGTTACTCCGTTAATAAAATTAAACAACTTTTAGAACACACCACTAAAAATTTACCTAGAATCCAAATATAGAACATTTCAGCCTTTCTACCACTTGGCCACACACAGTTTTCCCAAAATGTAGCTAACATCTTAACAACTGTTATCAAGTGTGATGAACGGTTGCTGCTTGTGGCAGTTACTGCATTAGAAAATATGTCTGTAACCTCAAGTGTCGGAAGGAAGCAAAAGAGTTTGGGGAAACACAAAGAGAACTGTGTAACACTGCATCACCACCTACACCCCAACTCCTCTGTCTCTCCAATACGCTATTGCAGCACACTTGCTGCATTGTCTAATAATCTAGGCCTACTCTTCACAAACATCGCAAAAGAAATCATTATAGTACATTTGTACCTGCTCACAAAACACTTCTAAAAATTTGCTTTCACAGAAACTGGGAATTTTTTCTGATTTAAATTGAATTCACAGTGTAACTTTTGGTACATGTTTCACAACTGTTCACTTTCTTTGGCATTTGACAAAGACGCCTCGAAATAGGCTCCATTGTCTATTTGAGAAGCTCTCACGAGGTAACTATATACAAAATTTACTGAGAGGAAAGTACCGTTTAAAATCAGTTGTGATGTATTACTTAACATTGCCAGAGACGAAGGGTGTCAAATGGCACGCAGGAACGGTACTAGCATCACACACTGTACAGTACAGATGGGCTACTATGACAGCATTTTCTTGATACTCTAAATTAAAGGAACGCAGTGGAATTACTACGCTTTTAGTACAGTGTTTTAAAATCTCCACACAGACCCAAAGATTATCTTATACGTTACTTTAATTCGTAAACAGTGTCCTCTCAAACTCCCGCATTGATCGATAAAAATGTGTTATATATGAAATCAAATAATTATGCAATTACGATACTAGTAACTCACATCCAGTTACATCCGCCTCACTGCTACTAACAGGGTGTTTTCTCTTATGTTCTTCCGGTAGGCCTACTCCTCACTAATCACAGATGCGCAAGTTTCGGCATACTAAAATCACTCCCATCGAGGTCTTCCCGATAAACACACCTTTCCGTGAACTCGACTGATCGATCTGCATGTTGTCCTACAATTCAAAGAAGAAAGCTGAAGATCATAACCACAGTGGCAAATCACTCCCACTACGGTCTTCTTGCAAGATATGGAACGTATTTTTGCCCAGCGAAAAAAACACTCGTTATAGTAACATGACGATTGGTCTTGTAGACTTTCTAGTATGTCCGAACTATAGAATAATAAAGCAGTTATAACTTTTATTACTTTAACACTCGTAAGAAAAAAACGATAAACATTAACAACTCTGTCACTATGTCAACAGCGGCAAAGTTTGTGCCGATGTGCTCTAATACGTCAGCGATACGATCACGCTAAACTCATTCGGCAAAAACGTCAAGGCGTTCCCACAGACTCGTGATATTAGGTTATAGGCAACAAGCATCAAAGCAGCCAAGTGCTTACTATAGCGAGACATTCCCCTAATCTGCACGAGCCACACATCGCTCAACTTAAATCGCGGAACTCATCCGGACGTCGCACCGCACTAGAAGAGCCAACATAAACGAACGCAAAAGCAATGTACCGTACGGTAAAAATGCACTTGACGGCTGAAAAATTTAGTTGATATATCTATAGTTGACATGTGTTACAGAATGTGTTCAAGAAGAAAGAAATGCCATACGTTATTTCAAATTTTGGTATTCTTTGTTTGGTGACATTCTGCACGTCATATAGTTGGCAGTAAAAGATTTTGGTGGGCATTCGAAATTATTTGTAGGTTTTTCTATTTTTAAGTTATGTGCATGATACGCATTTCTGTAGCTAATACATAACACAAATTACCAAGGAATTTCTTCCAGGAGTGCTAGTACTATAAGGTATGCAGGGGAACTTTTGAAGGCAGGAAGTGAGTTCCTGACGGAAAGCTATGAGGACGAGTGACGAGTCGTTCTTGGATAGATCTGTCGGTAGAGCATCTACCCGCAAAAGCGCAAAGGTCTAAGTTTCGATTCCCGGTTCGGCACAGTGTTTTAATGTGCCAGGAAATTTCATCACCTCTCCTATTCTTCCACCTCTAAGAAGTGGAAAATGTAACGGACATCTATCAAGTTAAGAAATGTGAGTTTGTATCCTGATGAGTTGCATGCGGAATTTCCTGTAATGGAGCTTTGTTCTTTGTTGCACAATGATTGTGGCTTACTGTCACGAAATCTAGTGGAGAAGATGGGGACTTTTTCGTGATCATTCGTCTTCTGACCGGTTTGAAGCAGCTTGCCGTGAATACCTCTCCCACGCCAACCTATTATTTCATTTCATTTCATTTTATCATCTTCCTGTAAATCATTTACATGATGTAGGAATTGTCACAACAAAGTTATCGTACTAGTACAAGTACTCCAGACATAATAATGGAGTATCACTTTCAAGGCATTTTTTAAAAGTACAAATTTAGACATATAAATTAAAATTTTTGGCAATAAATTTACAGAGATTCAAAGTACTCATCTATGTCATAGAAAGTTTTGCTTAAAAGCTAATTTTTAAGCTCAGTCTTAAATTTTACTTCATCTATTATTTCCTTCGTGTACACTGGCAGAACATTGTAAAGTTTTACTCCAATATAACTTACATGCTTTTGGGCTTTTGTTGTCCTTACCCTTTCTACATACAAATTCTTACGAGTTCTAGTATTATAATTATGGCAGTCCTCATTTGTATGTAGAATTTTCATATGAGCTCTTGTACACAGAATGGTTTTAAAAATATACAGTGATGGTATTGTGAGTATTTACAGTTCTTTGAAGAGTTCTTGGAGAGTTATGTGTTATGATTCGTACAGCTCTTTTCTGAAGTTTGAAGACATCTGTTAAGCTTGATTTAGTTTTACCCCAGAACACTATGCCGTAAGACACGATGGACTGAAAGTAAGCAAAATACACTAGTGTAGTAGAGTCTGTGCTGCATACTCTATATAATAATCTCAATGCAAAACATGCCGAATTGAGCCTGTGGGATAAGTACTTGAGATGGTCTTTCCAGCTTAAGTTTTGATCAATGTGCATGCCCAAAAACCTTGTGGATTGTACACTCTCTATCTTCTTATCCATTAGTTTTAACTGGAGGTCCATATCTTGAGTTGATTTGCCATACTGTATATAATTTGTTTTATTTAGATTAAGTATTAACTCATTAGCATTAAACCAATGTTGAATATATTTCAGGACTATATCAGTTGTGGTGGTTAATGATTTTTTATCATCACTTATAATTATGCTAGTGTCATCTACCAACAACATTATTTTGGTAGAAATATTAGGATTTTTTATGTCATTTATATAAAGCAAGAATAATAAGGGACCAAGAACACTGCCCTGTGGGACACCTATTTCCAATTTCTTTGCATCTGAGACCCACTTGATTTTCTGATTTTTATGTCCTGCGATGATTTCAATCACCTGAGTTCTATCTTGAAGGTAAGATTCAAACCACTGCTTCACAACTCCCCTTACACCTATTGCCTCCATCTTGTTTACCAGAATTTTGTGATTTACTGTATCAAAAGCCTTAGATAAATCTAAGTTAATTCCCACTACACATTTTTTAGTGTCGAGACTCCTGACAATCTCTTTGGTATAGGCATGGATAGCTGATTCTGTGCTGTGGCCCGAGTGAAAGCCATGTTGGTTGCAGTTTAGAAGTTTGTGAGCAGAAGTAATTTATGAGTCTGGTTTTTATTAATTTCTCTAGAATTTTTGAAAGTGATTGGTGAAGGAATATTGGTCTATAATTTTCTACCTTGTATGGATCTGCTTTTTTAAACAGAAGTCTAACCTTAGAGATTTTCAACCTCTCAGGAAACACACCCTCGCTGTAATCCTGTTTTCTTAGAACTCATAATTTCGGCTACACCTCTTCCATGGCTGTCTGCTAGAATAAGGATTTCATGTCTATTTTCCAACGTGTGTTTTTTTGTTTTGTTTACAAATAGTAGGCCGATTTGTTTTGCTTTGTGAGCGCAATTTAACGTTGATCACTGAACTGTCCGTGTGAATGATGGTACAAATTGATTGTTCTTTCTCCTCTGTGCTATTTTCAAGCACACTAAACCTATCACTTAGTTTTAAAGTAAGTTTCGCTGTTTTTGTTTTTGGTCGTGTGCTGCTTATTTGACTGTTATTTGAGAACTCTTGTAGGCAAGATTTTGAGGAATTTCTCACACTTATTACCAAGTATTCAAGCGTTTTTGCGTATTTTATAATATAATCGAGTTCTTTCCTAAGTTCGTTCTCTACATTCACTTGCAAACCTGCCCTGTGCATTTCACTGGTATTGTCCAGCCCGTTGCATTCCATACCGCAGTCGCACTTATTTAGAACTTCCGATGGTGAGGAACAATGGGTATGCCACCACTTATGATTGAACGCGCAAATTCTTAATCCATTTAATACAATTTTATGGCATATGGTACACTTCACTGACGAAATACGATCACAAATTACCGAGCGATTTGAAACTACGTGTATACTCGCCGCCATCTTTAAAACACCTATTAGTCACAGAGCAGCATCCTCACGCGACGTCCTTCGTTATTTGTTTGATGTATTCCAATCTCTGTCTTTCCCTGCAGTTTTTACCATCTATAGCTTCATCTAGTACCCTGGAAATATTCCCTGACGCCTCATTAAACACATGACCGATCATCCCGTCCCGTCTTCTTGTCAGTGTTTTCCAAATGTTCGCCAATTCTGCAGATAACACCCTCATTACTAGTCTTAACAGTCGAGTTAAGTTTCCACATTCTGTAGCACCACATAGTTGTGACTACTACATGCGCAAACAAAGTTGACACTCGGTGCTGTGGCTGATGGAAGCGACCGCAACGGCATTTCCCAATTACAGTCACTCCCATAAGCCATCGCGCCGAGTGACAATTTTGTTTGCGTGAAACAAGGAGACATTGATTAACATTGCAAAAACTTATAATCTGCATGGCCTAAAATAACACCCACATCCGAGACAGCTCTAGTCCAAATTTTTGCAGATAAAAATAAACTTAACCCAACACTAGAAGTATACAGTGCGAGCACCAAACTGTAATTCTAAAGGTCGATGTTAGCAAGATAGCTCAAACCCAATCCCACCTAAAACTTTACGAAGGTTTTTCACTCAAGATAAGTTGAACAAGCTAAACGCCCTCCTTTGTAAAGAAAAGTGGACAGAGATGTATGCACCAATGATGTCAACATGAAATTCAACACATTTCTTGACAAAATGATCCACCACTTTGAAGAGGCTTTGCCACAAAAACCAGTAAGAATAAATAATAATAAGAGAAACAAGACTCTGGATTACACCAGCTATAAAAATCTCTTGCAAACATAAAAGAATACTTCACATGTTATGTAAACAAATTAGTGACTCCCCCCAACTAACAGAATACTATAAAAACTACACATGTGTCCTAAGAAGTATGGTAAGACAGGCAAAAAGAATAAAAATGATGTCTACATTGGCGAATCCAGCAATAAAGTAAAAGCAATGTGGAATATCATAAAAAGGGAAAGAGGGGAAATGAAAGCTACACACACGAACATAGAAATCAAACTCAACAGTGAATCTGTATCTAACCCTGAAGTTGTGGTGAACTCTTTCAACAATTTCTTTGGTCAAAAATAATCCTAACATAAACTACCAACCAGCGAACCAAAAATATCACACACATGCAGAGTCAATTTTCGTTACCAAAGTCACTGAAAATGATGTTGCAAAAGCCCTCAGAGAGTTAAAAAAATTCATATTCAGCTGGATTTGATGGTATCTTAGCAGCTGTAATCAAAAATTGTGTCCACACAATTGCTGAACAATTAACTGCCCTCTGTGACTGTTCTTTCCAGGCACGTTCTTTCCCTGAAGCTCTGAAATTTTCTAAAGTAATTCCTGTCTTCAAAAAAGGTGATAATGAAAATATGAATAACTATAGGCCTATCTCAATATCATCTTGCTTTTTTAAAGTTTTTGAAAAAATAATGTACAAAAAACTGATAGACTTCACTGAAAAAAAAAGGTTTACTAAGTTTAGCTCAACATGGGTTCAGAAGCAACAAATCTACTGAAACTGCAGTATATGATTGCATAAATACGCTATTATATCTGCTAGATTAAAAAAACCATAACAGGCATATTTCTGGATTTGTCAAAGGATTTTGACATTGTTGACCACAAAATATTGCTGGAAAAAATAGAACACTGTAGTATCAGAGGAATTGCAAACAATTGGATTGCTTCATTCCTAACCAATCAGATGCAGGGAGTCAGCATGAAATACATTAATGGACAAACCAACTCAGTAACCGAAATGCTATCGAGTAAAGTAAGGTGTACCACATGGCTCAGAATTGGGACCTCTACTTTTCCTCCTGTATATTAATGACTTGAGCCTGAATGTAGAGGCACACAAAACAATAATATTTGCTGATGGCACAACTGTACTCCTCAAGGGGGAGAACACAGAGGCTGTGCAAGAAGCTGTGAACTTGGCCACTGAACAACTCAGCAACTGGGCTAAACTCAACAGCCGGCCGCGGTGGTCTCGCGGTTCTAGGAGCGCAGTCGGGAACCGTGCGACTGCTACGGTCGCAGGTTCGAATCCTGCCTCGGGCATGGATGTGTGTGATGTGCTTAGGTTAGTTAGGTTTAAGTAGTTCTAAGTTCTAGGGGACTAATGACCATAGCAGTTGAGTCCCATAGTGCTCAGAGCCATTTGAACCATTTTTTAAACTCAACAGATTAACTATCAACACCAAAAAGACAGCTTCCATGAACTTTCACACAACACAAAATGCAAATTCCTCTCAGCCACTTGTCACTGTAAATAACCAACCAATAGATATTGACACTGTTTTCAAATTCCTGGGTCTGTGGGTTCAAGATAACGTGAAATGGAATACACATACAGTAAAGGTAAATGCCACAATTAGTATTGGCTGTTATGCATTGAGTGTACTGAAATTATGTGCTAGCCTGAAAACATTAACCAGCGATACTACCCTTACATACAAGCCCACCTAAAATATGGTGTGATGTTCTGGGAAAATTCTCCAACTGGCCTGAGCACATTCAAAATCCAGAAGAGAGCAATGAGGATTATTACTTGGAGAAAACCCAGAGACTCCTGCAAACCCATCTTCAGAAAGTTGGAAATCCTTACACTGCCTTGCCTATACATTTTCGAGACTCTAAAATTTATCAGAAACCACGTAGGGCCAACTGACTACAGAGTCGTAAAAAATAATGAAATACATAAACACAACAGCAGGAAAAAATCAGATATGCATGTTTTACGTACAAACACTCAACTATGTAAAAAGGAAAAAAGGAGCTTTCCACATGGGCCTCCAACTGTTCAACAATCTTCCCATTAGTATTAAGTCCATCGAAGACAACATAAACTTTAGCAGAGCTGTGAGTCATATTTGTTGTGTCTCTGCTTTTGCTCTATAAATGAAAACATAGAGCAGTAATCTTGCTATTTATGTTAAATTGAAAACATTGTGCAATTGGAGTGAAGCAAACTTAACCAATCTTTGCAATGTAATCCATTAGGATACTTGCTGTTAATATATGCTAACAATATTAACTGATATTTTCCAACTTCTGCAACACACTGTGTATTATCAGATCACATGGAATAAATAAATAAATTAATTAATACAATTCATTTTTTCTTCACAATAATATGAGACGTATCATGTTGCCATCTTTTTTATTAGTCATTGATACATAAAAACAATTTTTTAATATAATTTTATCAGGTAATCAATGCGAATACACTATGACGATACCTACTAATAGCACTATGTCTTGAGGCCACAAGTGGCCCATCAGGAGCATCCGACTGCCAAGTCATCCTCAGGTGAGAATGGGGATAGGAGGGGTGCGTGGTCAGCACACTGCTCTCCCGGTCATTATGATGGTTTTCTTTGACCGGAGCCACTACTATTCGGTCGAGTAGCTCCTCAATTGGCATCACGAGGCTGAGTGCACCCCGAAAAATGGCAACAACGCATGGCGGCTGGATATTCACCCATCCAAGTGCTGGCCACGTCCAACAGCGCTTAACTTCGGTGATCTCACGGGAACTGGTGTATCCACTGTGGCAAGGCCGTTGCCCATACCTACTTATAGCCTGCATTAATTTACGCAAAAGTATTCTACATATAACGAAAGTAAACGAAGTTAATGTATTTGTTTTTTCAATATTGCTAACAATACAAAAATACATTTATGTAAACCGAAAATTCCCTTTTGAAATCATGTACATTCACCCAAACTGCAAAAAATTAGATATTTATACCTAGTGAAAACTCATTTGAATCAGATTTGCACCAAATACACTTAAGCTATATGTTTTCTTCTGTATTTCCATCATTACGCTTTTTCTTTCAGTAAATTTGTTTCCACATAAAAAGGAGGTATTTTACTCCATTTCCAAATTTACATTTGCATAAGTCCTATGGACCATGTCACCTTATACCAACATCAAGAGATGAGAGGTTCATTCAGTTTTCTTTTGAAGATACTCAGTTCCTTTATGCTTCTTATGCTAACTGGTAGTCTATTATAAAATAGGCTTCCTACAAATGTCGTGTTCCTATTGTCACTTTCAACCTTTTGCTGCAGATATGGTAATTTCTCTAGTTCTTGTGTTGTGGTCATGAAAATCTCTGTGTAGAGGTATTGTATGATTTACCATTAAAATAAGTATTGTCTATTCCTTTGTATTTGTTGTCTCAGGATTCCTATGGTGATAGTTTTACTATGTATATGATGGATTTCTTTTAAAGTCTTAAAAGTCTTTTAAATTTTTTATTTATTTATTCAATGATTCATCCCTAGACAAATTTCTTTATTTGTATGTTGTCACCATACATATTTGTATGCAGCATTTATAATAATATAGTGAGTAGGCTACACCTGTCACTCCTCCCCATATTGATAACACAGTACAATTTGTGTGGAAAAATAAGGCCATAGTATTTTTTAGAAATATTTCAGTGCCCCCTGCATTGTTCATTAAGAATACACTTGTACTTATTTTTGGACATATTGTGTCAGTGTGATTTTCCCACTTCAGTATTTATCCACTTCTATTCCCAAAAACCTATTACTGTCCATTTCTATGTCTCCACCCCAACAAACAGAATAAAGTCCTTTGACCTGTTATTTCTGTTTGTATCAGATTTTGTACACATTGTTTTCTTCTTTGTTGTTTTCTTCTTCTCAAATGTTTCGTTTCTCTTCTGTTCCAGTTTCCCCTCAGTCCATGATTTTCTATCATACTACGTTGTGCCCCAAATGTACATTCTCAGAAATTTCTTTCTCAAATTTAGATCTATGTTTGATACCAGTAGACTTTTCTTGGTCAGAAAATCACTCGACATCTGTGACAGTCTTCTTTTTATATCATCCTTGCTTTATCTGTCATGGATTGTTTAACTTCCAAGATAGCAGTATTCCTTATCTTCACCTACTTAGTTATCACTAGTTTTCATATTACGCTTCTTGGTGTTCTCATTTCTGTTATTCCTCATTACTTTCAACTTTCTTCAGTTTTCTCTCAATCCATATTCTGTACATATTAGAGTGTTCATTCCATTTAACGTGTCCTATAGCTCTCCACATGAACTGTGGTTAGCAATGTCATCAGCAAATCTTGTAATTGATACCTTTCATCCCGCATTTTAATCCCACTCTTGAGCCTTTCCTTTATTTCCATCATTTCTTCTACAATGTGTAGACTGAAAAGTAGGGATGAAAGATGGCATTACTTGTCTTAGTATGTTATCATGTATCGATTATATACCATGACTATTATTGGCTGCATTATTACCATCAATTGCTCTGAAAACAAATTTACATTTACAGTATTTCTGATATTCAGTTTTAATAAACATGTAATATTTGTTTCTGTTTCTATTTTTATTTATTTTACTATCGGTATGGAATTGATGTTGTCAAGTCACAGGAAGTTTATGATTTTCATGTCTGCAAAATTTGTAAACTTCGTTATCATCAATTACATCTAATAATCTTCATCTAAATAAATATCTCCAGAGAGTAATATATTTATTAACACTAATAAATACTTCCAATAACAGAAGTTACCTTTATCTCATTTTGACTTACAGTAGATTCCATATTACACTGTTCTGGCACCAAGCACTTTTGAGTTAGTTTTGCCTTATTCAGAGTTATAGTGGAGTTCATTAGATGATTTTCAGGCTGTATTCAGAGTTGATTTAGGTCTGAGTTGCATAGATCCACGTCAAGATAATGTCTTTGGAATTGTTGATGAGTTTGGAAATATTATGTTTCGTTTTTATCTGTGATATTTTGGAGAAACTGTGAATTTTTATACGAAACGATTAATAAACAGCGATTTTTATCACAAAGTTATTAAACTCTCTGCCTTGCCTTTTCGAAGAACCCTGGGCTGTAAAAGAGGGCATTAGGTCGTAATGTTCCTTTAGATGCTGTAGCCATCTTGAAAAGCTAAGTACAATTTTTGTACTAATATGGAATGTTGCCAACTTTTAATCTAATAAATCGATGCTTATATAATGATGAACAATACCTAGCAATGTTATTCTGACATGTCAAATTTTGGACTAATTAAGGGAGGTGCATTATAACACCAACTTGAATACTTGTTGGTTGTCATATGCTTCAATGATTTTAGGTATTCTGGTGGAGTGTCTCTATTCCTGCTGCCTTGTTTGATCTGAGGTCTTCCACTGCTCTTTTTTAAAGTCAGACACTGATGCTGAATACCCTATTTTTCCATATTAGTTCCAGTTCCTTCTTCTATCATTTCGTCAGACAGGTCCTGCCCCTCACAGGTGGTGTACCCTTTCCACCTATCTGCTCTGTCCTATGTATTATGTGTTTAACAGTGGATTTCCCACTGCACACTGGTTTTTAATTCCATCAAATAGCAACATGAAATGGCATAAGGGGAGTAGTATTTGTTATGAATAGGAAGGCTGGGCAGAGGGTGACTTACTGTGGTCATTCAGTGATAGTGTTGCTCTCAGATTCACTGACAATAATGGTTCATATATACATTGAGATGCCACAAGCAGAAGATGAAGAGACAGAAAAAATATATAAGGATACTGAACGGGCAGTTCAGTATGTTAAGGGAGATAAAAATCTTATAATCATGGGGGACTGGAACACAGAAGGGGAAGAAATAGAAGAAAGGGTTATAGAAGAGGTATTAGGTAGGAGGAATTAGAGACAAGAATTACTAATTGAGGTCTGCAATTAATGTCAACTAGTAATAGCGGATGATCATCCCAGAATCACAAGAGCAAGAGCTATACTTGGAAAAGGCCAGGAGATATGGGAAGATTCCAACAGGTTTACATCGCAGTCAGACAGAGATTCCGAAATCAGATATTGCATTGCAAGGCATAACCAGTAGCAGATAGAGACTCAGAACACAATTTAGTAATGCTCATCACTGTGTACATGCTGAGTTGCAATGAGTTTACGTTTCACCCCATCTACTGTAAGTGCTGCAAAACTAGGATTGTTGCGCTATATGCCTGCAGTTTTATGCCTCTTGAGTGTTGTCATTTGCTCATATACTCCCACAGCCCTTCCCCTCAATACTTCGAAATACATGGTACAGATGTTAATTCTGGCTGTTATTCAGCACTGAATCTTAGTTTATAGGATGATTTAAAATTTATATGATTTTTAACCATAATTAGTATGACATATGTTGAATGTACACTTGTTGTAGATAGCCACTTTAGATATATACTGTCTGCACTTGAGACATATGGTGTTTAGAAATTTACTACCTTTGTACCATTGGTAAATACACTCCTGGAAATGGAAAAAAGAACACATTGACACCGGTGTGCCAGACCCACCATACTTGCTCCAGACACTGCGAGAGGGCTGTACAAGCAATGATCACACGCACGGCACAGCGGACACACCAGGAACCGCGGTGTTGGCCATCGAATGGCGCTAGCTGCGCAGCATTTGTGCACCGCCGCCGTCAGTGTCAGCCAGTTTGCCGTGGCATACGGAGCTCCATCGCAGTCTTTAACACTGGTAGCATGCCGCGACAGCGTGGACGTGAACCGTATGTGCAGTTGACGGACTTCGAGCGAGGGCGTGTAGTGGGCATGCGGGAGGACGGGTGGACACACCGCCAAATTGCTCAACACGTGGGGCGTGAGGTCTCCACAGTACATCGATGTTGTCGCCAGTGGTCGGCGGAAGATGCACGTGCCCGTCGACCTGGGACCGGACCGCAGAGACGCACGGATGCACGCCAAGACCGTAGGATCCTATGCAATGCCGTAGGGGACCGCACCGCCACTTCCCAGCAAATTAGGGACACTGTTGCTCCTGGGGTATCGGCGAGGACCATTCGCAACCGTCTCCATGAAGCTGGGCTACGGTCCCGCACACCGTTAGGCCGTCTTCCGCTCACGCCCCAACATCGTGCAGCCCGCCTCCAGTTGTGTCGCGACAGGCGTGAATGGAGGGGCGAATGGAGACGTGTCGTCTTCAGCGATGAGAGTCGCTTCTGCCTTGGTGCCAATGATGGTCGTATGCGTGTTTGGCGCCGTGCAGGTGAGCGCCACAATCAGGACTGCATACGACCGAGGCACACAGGGCCAACACCCGGCATCATGGTGTGGGGAGCGATCTCCTACACTGGCCGTACACCTCTGGTGATCGTCGAGGGGACACTGAATAGTGCACGGTACATCCAAACCGTCATCGAACCCATCGTTCTACCATTCCTAGACCGGCAAGGGAACTTGCTGTTCCAACAGGACAATGCACGTCCGCATGTATCCCGTGCCACCCAACGTGCTCTAGAAGGTGTAAGTCAACTACCCTGGCCAGCAAGATCTCCGGATCTGTCCCCCATTGAGCTTGTTTGGGACTGGATGAAGCGTCGTCTCACGCGGTGTGCACGTCCAGCACGAACGCTGGTCCAACTGAGGCGCCAGGTGGAAATGGCATGGCAAGCCGTTCCACAGGACTACATCCAGCATCTCAACGATCGTCTCCATGGGAGAATAGCATCCTGCATTGCTGCGAAAGGTGGATATACACTGTACTAGTGCCGACATTGTGCATGCTCTGTTGCCTGTGTCTATGTGCCTGTGGTTCTGTCAGTGTGATCATGTGATGTATCTGACCCCAGGAATGTGTCAATAAAGTTTCCCCTTCCTGGGACAGTGAATTCACGGTGTTCTTATTTCAATTTCCAGGTGTGTACTTCCCCATCACAATTATGAACAATAATTTACTTTTAAAAAAATATCTGGAGGCCAACTTTCTCTGCAGTTTCTTTCAATATTTAATATGGTTTTGAGCTGCTGCTGTGTCATGAATTAGTATTGCTAATATGAGTGTTGCTCGCCTCTGTCTTTTGCTCTCTGTCACCCATTTGCTAGAGAATGTTTATTTATTTATTTATTTTATTTTTCATCTTTAGGCACTAAAATGCAATTGATGTCGTCATTTGTGTACATATACAGTTTACATAACTAACAGAAATGGTGTAATATATTGTAGATCATTATTGTCTAATAAGATACAAAAAATTGTCCTTGATGCTGCACAAGGTATTTGCATTATATTTACATGTATAATTTTAATCTAAGTGAAACTATATTAGTACCAGTACTTAAGATCATCTTTAATGCACATTATAAAATCTTCTATGGTATAAAAAGCTTTTTCGCTAAGGCATTTCTTTGTGACACTTTATACTCATTCAGTGACACATTATGTGCCTCTGTTGGCAACATGTTAAATAGTTTTACTCCCATGTACCTGTAACTATCTTGAGTTTTCTTTAGTCTAGCAACTGGAAACTTTATTTACTGTTTTATACGTGTGTCATGGTGATGGATAGATTGTCGTAGTTTCTGACTGTGTTGGTTTTCTTTTGTGTATATCAGACAACTTAGCATATAGAAGGCTGAACTGTTAGTATTTTTAGATTTTTGAAATACGGTCTACAAGACTCGTTATTTCTGACTCCATGGATGCATCTGACTGCCTTCTTTTGCCAAATGAAAACATCTTTTGCTCCGGGTGAGTTTCGCCACAACAAAGTGGCATATGTTAAATGGGTGTGGAAAAAGGCATAGTATGCATTGAGTAATAACTTACCACTAACACATGACCTTAGTTTACCTAACAATTATGTCGCACGTGCTAACTTAGTACAAATATAATCGGTATGACTCTTGCGCGTTAATTTTGAGTGAAGGTGGATCCCAAGTAGTTTAGCTGAGACACAGTCAATATTATCACTCTTAACGCTCAAGCTAAAAAGAATATTTACAGTTTTATCTTGATTTATATGCAAGTCATTGAGTTGGAACCACTTGATGGCTGCTCTGAGATGAGCCTCACTTTCCTCGTTTAATTTTCCTAAATCTTTCCATGCTGTAACAAAAGTTGTATCATGTGCATAGAGTGTGGATTTACATAACATGGTGATGGACAAGTCATTTACATATATTATAAAAAGTAAAGGTCCAAACACAGAGCCTTGTGGTACACCCTGCATGATATCCAAGACATTTGACCTCATATTGTTAAAAATACACCATTTGTTTTCTGTCGCTCAGATAGGATCTGATCAGAGATAGTTCTGAGCCTCTAATACCATAGCAGTGCAGTTTTTCTAGTAGTATTCTGTGACTGACAGAGTCAAATGCCTTGCTGAGGTTCACAACAGTGGCATTAACTGATAATCCTGATTCGAATAATGACAATATATATGAAACAACATCTTCAACTGCTTTTGCCATTGACAGGCCGGACCTGAAGCCTGCATGACAGGATAGAAAGTATTAGGGATCATCTCCCCAGAAGATTTATCATATTACTCATGCACTGTTTTTATTTTTAACGGCTAGACTCTGTTTTAGTTTATAACCATGTCTCCAAAGAAGCATTTGCAGCGAGAATGTGTCGCTCGAAATTATGCGAAAAGCTTTTAATAGTTTCCACAACAAAACTCTGTCTCAAAATTTGGCAGAAAACCCAGAGAGATTCTGGTCATATGTAAAGTACATCAGTGACAAGACGCAGTCAATACCTGCACTGTGTGATAATAATGGTGATGTCACTGCTGACAGTGCCACTAGAACAGAGTCAATAAACTCGATTTTCTGGAATTTCCTCAGCTAATAAGATGAAGTAAATATTATAGAATTCGAATCTAGAACAACTGTCAACATGAATAACTTGGAAATAGCAGCTTAAATTGCTTACTAAAGGCAAGCCCTCGAGTCGAGATTGTATACTAGTTAGATTTCTTTCAGAGTATTGTGATACAATATCACCACACTTAGTAATCATATACAACCGTACCTAAAGAGTGGAAAGTTGCACAAGTCACAGCACCTTCCAAGAAAGAAAATGGGAGTAATCCACTCAATTACAGACCCTCACCAACCTCGATTTGCAGTAGGATCTTGGAACATACACTATGTTCTAACATTATAAATTACCTCAAAGAAAAGAATTTACTGGCAAACAGTCACCTTGGGTTAAAAAAATACCAGACTTGTGAAACATAGCTAGCTCTTTATTCGCATGAAGTAATGAGCGCTATCTACAGGAGATGTCAAATTGATTCTATATTTTGAGCTTTCCAGAAAACTCTTGACACTGTTCCTCACAAGTGCCTACTAATCAAATTGCATGCCTATGGCGTATCGCCTCAGTTGTCTGTCTGAATACGTGATTTCCAGTCAGAAAGATCACAGTTCGCAGTGACTGACCGAAAGTTATAGAGTAAATCAGAAGTAATACCTGACGTTCTCCAAGAAAGTGTACTGCTGTTTTCGATTTTCATAAATGGCATGCGAGACAATCTGAGCAGCCCTGTTAGATTATTTGCAGACGACGCAGTCATTTACCCCCTTGGAAAGTCAGCATATGATGGAAACCAATTGCAAAAGATTTAGACGAAGATATCTGTATGGCGTAAAAAGTGGCAATTGACTGTAAATAATGAAAAATGTAAAGTCGTCCAATGAGTACTAAAAGAAATCCGTTAAATTTCGGCTACTGATAAATAACACAAATTCAAAGGTTGTAAATTCAACTAAATACTTAGCCATTATAATTACGAGTAACTTAACATGGAACGATCACACAGATAATTTTGTGAGGAAAGCGAACCAAAGACAACGATTAATGGGCAGAACACTGAATATCCAATAGTTCTACTAAAGAGACTGCCTGCACTACGCTTTACTGTGCTTTTCTGGAGTATTTTTGTGTGGTGTGGGATCTACATCAGATAGGACTATCGGTGGATATCGAAAAAGTTTAAAGGAAGGTCAGGTCGTTTTGCATTATCTTGAAATAGGGGAGAGAGTGCCACAGACATGTTACGTGAATTGAGGTACCCATCATTAAATCAAAGGCGTTTTTCGTTGCGGCACGGTCTTCTCGTGAAATAAAGGCGTTTTTCGTTGCAGCAGAATCTTCTCGTGAAATTTCAATCACCGGCTTTCTCCTCCGACTGCGAAAATATTCTGTTGGCGCCCACCTTCATAGGGAGAAATGATCATCGTATTAAAATAAGATAAACTGTAGCTTGCACAGAAAGATTTAAGTGCTCGTTTTTCCCGCGCGACGTTTGAGAGTGGAACGATAGACAAATGGCATAAAGGTTTTTGATGAATCCTCTGCAAGACACTTAATAGTGAATTGCAGAGTAATCACGTATATGTAGATTAGATCTTGTGGCGGTTTTGGAAGTCAAACATGCGTGCTTATGATTAAGAATATGGAGTTAGAAGAGCAGTTTGACCAATGGCGAATGTGGACAGCTATGCTGAGTGTAGATTTCAGTTGCTGATGATGACTTCACAGTGGACGAAAGTTTACAATAAAAGGTCAAGTAGTGAGATGCAGTTGGGTCATCTCTTCAATAATTTCAGTATGAGAAAGGAGGAGGTTAGTGAAACGAGTAGCAGCTGATAGTTTCAGATTCTGCTGGGTCAAATAGAATACCTCGTGGCCAGAAATATGGCAGAGTTAAGGGTAAAACAAGAGCCAACATCTATCAAGCAGATAAGAATGTGCTGCATCCTCATTTGATGAATAGGTTTGCAGCAGTTAACTTAATCCTCCCCCTTTTTATTGGAAAACCATCAGAGAATGTACATGTCTTTCTATGAAACCTCGTAACATTGGTCAGATGTGCTCATGGCCTGATGGCCTTCAGATATATGTGACACGTGCAGTCACGTGGGATACTGAGCCAATCAAAATGCTCCTACATGAGAGCAGCAGATGCACAGACACCGTGGTGGGCCAGGTCATGCAAGTGTTCATTGGTTACCTTATAGATATCTGGGGAATACACCCACCTGTGTAAATTTAGTGCAAAAGTTTAAAAAGATGTTCACAGTTTTAAGGCATTAATGAAATGATTACCGGTGAGGTTTGCAGATAAATGTGATGTCAATTATTATTGCAGTTGACTTTCCATCCTAAGAAAGGAGAGGAATTCGAAGTACACATGAACCAAATACATAACATTTCGAGTTGAAGATACATTCTGTGCAGAGACACAGCATGAAATGCAATTTTATTACATGACCCCATGGGTTAAGCTGTGGATACATTTATTAAAGGAATAAGTCCACAAATTGGGTGAGAAATCAGTATGTCCCCACCCTCATCCTTACAGGAGGTAGCATGTTTAGTGGTTTTAAGGGAGGAAGCAATACACTTCACTTCCTTCTCTTCCCGGGGGGGGGGGGGGGGGTGACCCCAGTCAAATACCTGCCATCGAAATGAATACCAGGTCCTGCAAGCAATGGTGCTACACCACAGGTAAATATCAGGCAGCCTGCTGTCTTTACAATAAGGAAATCGGTCATTAGGATGCCGACTGCCCCCCCCCCCCCCCAACCACCCATGGAGGATTTAAAAGTTTTGTAAATGCCAAGGGCAGGTGCACCCATCCTAACCCACCACACCGAAAACTGTAAACCCCATCAATTTTTGTGGAGTACAAGAGGTGGCAAATGTGATTGTGACTAGCACTATGTGAGTTGTGTGGCTCAGCTCCTTCAAATTCCCAGGATCTGCCTGTCCTTGTTCACTTCTGAGATCTTGTTCTGGTGGAGGCACTTACCTTGAGGCTGCAGCTCAATTTCAGTGCTTGTGGTTGCGAGAGGGGGTGATCGGCAGTAAGGCAGACGGAGTGATTGAGGCAGGTCAGACTTGAGGAGTGGGTCTGGCCAAATGGAAGTGGCAGTGTGAGTTAGGACGCAACCGCCAGAATGGACAGAAGGAGGCCCCATTGTTTTTCAGAACGAGAGGCCCACAGGCATTGTGTTTGGTTGAAGGGGAATTGTCCACTCTGCTTGTTTTTCCGCTACTTAGTGACGTAATTTAAGTTCTGCTATTTAGTGGAGTGGCTGTAGTGCTGCAATCCTGGACACGAATTTTGACCCTGGTTAGTAACTGTCTGATGGCTTAGCTGTTTAGCTAACGCAAATTCCTGAAATAATGAGCCTGGATAGTGTCGCCTATTTATTTGATTAATCTGGGAGTCCATCTGGTATTCTGTTCTAGATATTTTCTGACATCTTCGAGGTAATGGGTTTGTGTCATTAACCTACTCTTGTACTCTTGCCTTCTTCTCCGGAGTTTACCAGAGATGGAAGTTAAGAGGAAAGCAACCTATTGTGGGGGAGTCTCTTAAATTGTTTTTTTTCTCTTTTGTGGTTAATACTTCTTTTACGAATTGGGCAATTGTGAATCTTTCTCAAGCTCTTGAGTCAGACTGTACTTTATGCTATATGTTTTTATTTAAATTGTATTTCTTAAAATACTAGGAATGTTAACTTATTTAAAAAAAGCGTCTTGTTCAAATAAAGTGTATAAACTAAAGGGTGAAAGATGTGCTCCCTGAACCTTGCCTAGCTGTTCCAAGTTCTCTTGACCTTGTTTAGAAAACTGTTATGACGCTTTGTCTGGCCATGTCACTATGCCAGGAAGGTCGGTCAGAATTTTGGGAGACACTGGCACACAGATAAGAGTAGTTTACCTACCTCCTGCTAATAATGAGGTGCTGAAACCATCACAGTTATATTAGCGGCTTTGGGGCCGAAATAATTAAACCACTGGGAACCTATTATGTTGAACTGGTGTTCAATGAGAAAAAAATTGGATATTACATATAAGTTTTGAGGAAGTGAGGTCACGATTTGGATGTCATTTCAAAAAATGGTTTTCTGTACCAGTGTGATTGTCTACCGGTCACTAGCTGTCACATTTGGTGAACCAATACACTGATTTGTGGCAACAGCACCTTACAAACACAATGAACTCCAGGGGAGGATACCACTCCATGAAATTCTGGTAAACTGCATATCTTGGTATTAAGGGCAACTATCACTGTGGCAATAAATGGCAGCATGGGAAAAATTATCTGAATGACAACCAAAGGTCTAGGCCATAATGGAACTTCATAGCTGACCTGTCCATCCAGAATGAAGTTTTGGACAAACTTCAAATCCATACAATCCAGAATTTAAAAATTGGAGAGGTAGTGTCCCCATATGTGTGGATGATTTTAGAATGAGAGCTTGGAACAGTACTGGCATGTATGCAGCAACCAGTTACTGAGGAGTTACACTCTATGAGAGAATAACAATTTCTGAAGAAATATAAACCAAAGTTTTTGTCTGTTGAAGGAGTATGCACAATCATGCCACCCTATGAATAGTGTTGTAGGGAACACTATCACATTTAAATGAGTCAGAACATCATTTCTTACATCGAGTCTTAAGAGGATTATGTGTGGTTGTTGTGACTGAAACTATCCAGAAACAACTTGATGCAGGCGTTACCCAACTGTCTGCCAGAAAAAACTATTGCCTGTGTGTGGAAAATGAGGGTGGTAAACAAAGTCACTGCCTCTGACACCTTGCATTGATGACGCCTCGGACAGATTGGGGGAACTATACAAATTCTTCACTACTTTAGATGTGAAATGAGGCTACTAGAAAGTTTTGATAGCCTCTCAAGACAGGCGAAGGAGACATGGTACAAAACAGTTAACAGAACGGTACCAACCAACCAAAGACTGGCGGAGATAAAACTCGTCGCAAGTGACATGTGTGACGTATGTGCCATGACCGACACCAATTCACCTGCGGGAGTGACACCAACATGTGGGAAGCGTACCAGCAGATGGTGGCCCACATCAACAGAATGGGGCCGGGAAACATCACAGTGGAAGCAATCACCGCCCCAGATTGCAACCCATTTCCACGACCCAAGTGACTGGCGACCCTCTGGATCCTCGCCATGATGGCACACGCCATCGTAGTGAGGAGGCAGACCGACCAGCTGTTTTTTTAATGTATAGTTGTTAATATATTTAAATAAATATATATGGTTACAAAAAAAAGGTTCGATTCCCGGCTGGGGAAGGAAACTTTCTCCTCTCAGGGATTGGGTGTTGTTTTGTCCTCATCATCATTTAATCCGAATCTCCGACTCGCAAGTCGCCCAATGTGGCGTCGAATGCAATAAGTAATTCCCCTCGTTGGCGGAACTCACCCGAATGGGGGACTCCCGAGCCACGATGCTGTATGCTTATTTCCATTTTTTTGTTTGCTTTTGGGCTGCTTGGCGACCGATCTCCATCACTAAAAGGTCGTCGTGGTTGGTCTGCAACTTAAATAATCGTCATTCAATGTGGTTCTAGACACGGGCAAAATGGCGGCAGGACTGCCCGCTTCGAGCCTCCTGGCTCGCTTATTTGTACGTCTTTTTCCTACGCCTGTGACGTAGTTCCTCTGGAGGGGACATTAAGCAGCACTGCACTTGTAATTATTAAATTAGAACGTCAGCTTTCCTCAGCCCACTTCAGCCCCTACACACAGGACAGTATGCGCTGTTGTAACTGCAACGTATGCATTCTTCACAGCATGTTGGTGCCCTGTGTCACCCTGATTACTTTACATTTGTACAGTGTCTGCCAGGCTGTGCCTTCTGGCCTGAGATTGGTGTCATAAACCTGCCTCACTAATTCGTTTGCAGAATATCAACATTGCCCTCGCCTATCACCTGATGTTTCACTGATTCCCTTAACTACTTACCTTCCAGCCATAGCTTTACAAAATTTACTAGGATTTCCCGAATCCACATGTGGTGAGCGTACTGTAAGACCTTCGGTACACATACCATCAGATTATTTGACCTGTCGTTCTAACGAAGTAGGCGAGTGTCAGCAATATGTCTTGTAGTCTTATTGTGGCGTGTTTATCTTCTGCTGTTAGGTCAGACGATAGAAATGCCACTTGCACGCTTGGAGTAGCAGACTGACGGTGACCAACTTTAAACAGAACTTGATTAAATTTCACACACATTTATTAAAATAATAACAAGCATAAAAATTACTTAATTCGGTTCTGGATGCTATTTACAGTTGACAATCTGAAGTTCCTTTGGTATTGGTACGTTAATCTTATTCTCACATATATATCTGATACTTGACAAAAGTGTCTATACATTTATCTTCATGGCTATGTACAGGAATATGGTAATCTTAATAAGCGCAGACTGAAACTTGACTATAGACTGGTACAGACAAATGTAGAACTCGTACAGACTGGTACAGACTAATGTAGAAAAATGCAGACTGACTAATCGGAGGTCTGTACACTCATTATAATACCTCACGCGTTCAGGTATCACTGCATGAGTGTGATCCACGAAGAGAAAAGGTTCTTCATTAGCAGCAATCTCATTGGCTGCATTACATATTAATATGCAGATCGGCGGAAGCAGAATTTGGTCCATCTCTATGGCAGCGCCATCTCGTAGTGCGGAGACGGACGATCGCTGGGCCTGCACTGTTGTGCTTGGAGGGGCGCGCTCTAGTGGGAAAGTTGTGTACGCGCTGACTAAACAGAACTATGTAAACAACACCATGCCTGTACGTATTCGTGGCATGGCATACCTCCTGCCTTCTGAGAAGATTCGTCCCGAATCATTAACATCGTGCTCCCACTCAACTACCTCAGTTCTAATAATTTACATATTGTGGACGATCTCCCAAATTCACCATACAGGACTTCCGCTCACACATTACTACTACTGTGTATCCTTTATCATACCTTTACACACTAATTAAGATCTTAAAACTAATTGCTTCCCCCACCAGTCCTGATCAACCATTCCACTGGTAATTGGAGTGTTGGCACATCCATAGCCGGTGCCCTCTTGCGTCTTACCCAGACATACAGTATGCAAAAGCCTGGTAGCAACAAGCCAGAACTGGTGTCCGATATGCTCACCAGTAATACTTCGTGCTCCTATTCTTCCCCGAAATTGTGTACATGCAGCCACATTTATTTCAACGAAATTCCCACTTGCTAGGACTGTATTAAATTGTCCAAGGATGGCAATAGCTCTGGATTGAGAGTGTCATTTAAATACGTTCAATTCTGTATGGTTAATACCCACAGAGAACCTTATGACCAATACAACTCATTCTGCGACAATGTCACGCCTGTGAGTGTAACCAGAAGAGGAAAGCCCTTCCCGACTGCCTCACAAGTCGTGGCGTTAATAATCATTATGCTTTCCCGAAGCTCGAGTTTTTTCAGCCCTACCAGTCTGTCTCCTCCGTAGCATTACAACTATACATTTTCCACCGTGAGTACGGAATGTAACCAAAGAGTACCCACCCTCTGGAACTACGAGGGTCACTCCAAAATAAATACACACTATTTCTGTAAAAATACAATTTTCATTCTGCATGTGTGAAAGTTTTTCAGTGTGTAGATACATTCTTCCCGCTGCTTTTCAAACTTAGTTCAACCTGTTCCCGTGAGTGGCGCCGTCACAGCATGTCTTCAAGGTGGCTGCTACGCTTGACGTTCGTCAGAAGCAACGCGCTGTCATAGAATTCCTGTGCTGTGAAAACGAGACAGTGGGAAACATACACAAGAGATTGAAAAAGGTGTATTAAGATGTTGCTGTCGATCGCAGTACAGTTAGTCGATGGGCAAGCAGATTACGTGATGAAAGCGGGCACGGCAATATTGAGGATTGTCTTCGCAGCGGCAGGCCTCATACTGCACACACTCCAGGCAATGTGCAGAGAGTTAACGAATTGGTGACTGCTGCCAGATGCATCACAGTGAACGAATTGTCACGTTACTTTGGGATAGGGGAAGTAAGTGTTTGCAGAATACTGAAAGTGTTGGCGTTAAAAAAGGTTTGTGCCAGGTGGGTTCCCACGATGTTGACAGTGGCTCACAAAGAAACAGGAAAAACGGTATGCAGCGAAGTTTTGGAACAGTACGAGAATGGTGGAGATTAATTTCTTGGAAGAATTGTGACAGGTAATGAAACATGGCCCCATCGTTTGTCACCAGAGACGAAGAGGCAATGAATGGAGTGGCATCATGCAAATCCACCCAACAACAAAAAACAAAATTAATAATAATAATAATAATTCAAAACCACACCTTCTGCCGGAAAAGTCATGGCTACGATGTTTTTCGATTCCTAAGGACTCTTGCTTGTGGACATCATGCCAAGTGGAACCACCATAAATTCTGATGGATATGTGACGACACTGAAGAAAATTCAAGCTCGACTGAGTCGTGTTTGACCATATCGGCAACAGCAGGATGTTTTGCTGTTGCACGACAATGCGCGGCCACACGTCACTCAAAAAAGCGTGGAAGCGATCACAAAACTCAGATAGACAACACTGAAACACCCACCTTACAGTCCTGACCTGACTCCATGTGACTATCATCTCTTTGGGAAACTGAAAGACTCTCTTCGTGGAATAAGAAAAATGGTTCAAATGGCTCTGAGCACTATGGGACTTAACTACTGTGGTCATCAGTCCCCTAGAACTTAGAACTACTTAAACCTAATTAACCTAAGGACATCACACACATCCATGCCCGAGGCAGGATTCGAACCTGCGACCGTAGCAGTCGCGCGGTTCCGGACTGCGCGCCTAGAACCGCGAGACCACCGCGGCCGGCTCGTGGAATAAGGTTTGAAGAATATGACTCCCTTGTGCACGCTGCCAAACAGTGGCTCCAACAGGTTGGTCCAGAATTTTACCATGCGGGTATACAGGCGCTGGTTCCAAGGTGGCGTAAGGCAGTTGAGAGTGATGGAAATTATGTGCATAAATGAAAATATTGTTCCTAAAGGATGCGTCTACCCACTGTTAAACTTTCAAACACGTGGAATAAAAGATGGATTAAAAAAAATAGTGTGAATTTCTTTTGGAGTGACCCTCGTACGTTCGGGCTGGCAGAAGCTCCTTCCCACAACTCATCCCATTGACTTCCCCCAGAAACAAACTTGCTCCACATGTCCGCATATCAGTCCGTACTTGACTACCTGGACGTCGGCCGTTGTGATCCAGTGGTTCTAGGCGCTTCAGTCCGAAACCGCGCTGCTGCTACGGTCACAGGTACGAATCCTGCCTTGGACATGGATGCGCGTGGTGTCCTTAGGTTAGTTAGGTTTAAGTAGTTCTAAGTCTAGGATACTGATGACCTCAGATGTTAAGTCCCATAGTGCTTAGAGCCATTTGAACCATTTGCTACCTGGACAAATTACAAACTACTCTTATCACCACCTTCCTCTTTCGGAGAACGTACAGTCCATAGGTAGACAATATCAGTAATAAACAAACAACTCCCCCAAAAAAAGAAAAGCAACAAATATCCCTATGGCAAAAGTACATACTCCCTGATATATTAGAGCAAAATAGAAAAACAACAAATTGCAAGTATCCAACTTACTTACACGACCTTAACCTATAAAGCATATCAAGCACCTTATGTTGTTCACCAGTTCCAGGTTTCTTCCCTTTACCCTTTGTAACTTTCACCTCCTGATTGGCTGCCGCTAACTTTGATATTCCCTATACCATTTATTTAAACGGTTTTATGCAAATGACGTGTATAACAGACGTTTATGTGGGGAACTGTATCTTCATGTTGACTGATTGGTGAGGTCATTCCCACGACCCAGTATGGTCGCCGGCCAGAGTGGCTGAGCGGTTCTAGACTCTACAGTTTGAAACCGCCCGACCACTACGGTCGCAGATTCGAATCCTGCCTCGGGCATGGATGTGTGTGATGTCCTTAGGTTAGCTAGGTTTACGTAGTTCTAAGTTCTAGGGGACTGATGACCTCAGAACTTAAGTCCCATAGTGTTCAGATCCATTTGAACCAGTATGGTCCCTGGTATTTTGTTAAAAATTTCTTCTTTTTAACTTTGACGTATAGGTACTAGTGACCATTACCCCTTGCCTCAAGTGACATTGCGGCAGTTTGCCCAAGCATGTGTTTAGTTGTTCCTGGCGTTCCAGCAACGTCGTGTTTTTCTTTTCCACATTCCTCCAAACTTCCCCAATTCTCCTGGCAAACTTCCTCGCCGCTTCATCATCTGGTCCTTATTTAGGAATCAAAATGTCAAAGGGAGATGGCATTCTCCTGCCGTAGACCGCCTCAAATGGCGACAAGCGTGTTGCGGTATGCACCTTCGAATTATAGGCACACAGTACACGTGGTAAATAAGTGCCCCAATTGTCATTTCTGGAACCTACGTAATAGCTCAACATCTTTCCAAGTGTCTTGTGCACATTTCCATTCTCCCATTAGTTTGAGGATGAAACCGAGTCGCCGCTATTTCCTTATAAGCAACGCACGGCATAGCTGCTTCGTTATATCCGAGCCAAAAGTCGTACCTTGGTACGTAATTATGGTCTCATGCACCCCAAACTTTAACATCCAGTTGTTTAGTAAAGCCTGCGCTACAGAACTAGCCTATTCGTCTGGCGTCGGTACTATTGCCAAAAATCGAGGAAAATGATCGATGATCGTGAGAACACATATATTTTCTGCAGGTGTTTTATTAAATGGCCCGAGGACATCCAACCCCAGCATAGAAAATGAGCTGGGCGCCTCTGGTAACCTTCGCAACGGCGCTTTCTCATGTGTAATGTCGTCCCTCTGCGCGCATGGCACAGAGTCCTTCACATACTACTCCATGTCGTTCTTCCTGTTCCTCCATCAAAACTGCTCTGCTACACGACTTTCCGTCGCCCGACATCACCTGACAACATGTGCTCGCGAACTTGCTGCCGAACTTAACTTCCGAAAACCCTCTTGAACCACCACATGTAATCCACACCTCGTCATTCTACACGTCAAACCCTCGTGCATACTGAAATGTGACTGTGACTTAAATGCCTGCCACTCATTATCGCTTGCCTGTGCCTGCTGCCACTCTTCAATGCTCCTCCCTAGCGAACTTAACATTGCTACCCTGCGATTTAACGAATCTGCATTTGCGTTTAATCTCCCTCGCTTATGGATTATCTCATACTCGAATTCACTAAGCTAAATTGCTCACCGTGTTAATTTACCAGATGGATCTTTCAAACCAAGCAACCACTTCAATTAGGTATGATCTGTCATGACCTTAACCTTCCTACCACACAGACAGCACCGACAATATGTAACACCATATATAACCGCCAATACCTCTTTCTCCGAAGTTGGGTGGTTACACTCCGACTTGCTTAACTCCCTTGAAGCATAAGCTGCTGTATGTTCCTGACCATGTACCGTCTGTCCCAAAACAGAACCGACTACCTCATTTGAAGCATCATCCGAAAGGATAAACTCTTTCTAGAAATCCGGAAAAACCAGTACTGGATCTGAAATAACATTCCAGAATGAGATTTTCACTTTGCAACAGAGTGTGCACTGATATGAAACTTCTCGGCAAATTAAAACTGTGTGCCGAACCGAGACTCGAACACGGGACTTTTGCCTTTCTCAGGCAAGTGCCCTACCATCTGAGCTACCCAATCACGACTCAGGACCCTCCCTTCCCCCCTCAGAGTTTCAATTCTGTCAGTACTTCGTCTCCCACCTTCCAAACTTCCTACTTTCTGTGAAGCTCGGAAGGTAGGAGACGAGGTACTGACAGAACTGACGCTGTCAGGGTTTGTCGTGTGTCGTGCTTGGGTAGCTCCGTTGGTAGAGCATTTGTCCGCAAAAGGCAAAGGCCCCGAGTCCGAGTCTCGCACCGGCAAACAGTTTTAATCTGCCAGGAAGTTTCATATCAGCACACACTCCGCTGCAGAATGAAAATCTCACTATGGAAACATCCCCCAGGCTGTGGCTAAGCCATGTCTCCGCAATATCCTTTCTTCCAAGAATGCTAGTTCTGAAAGGTACGCAGAAGAGCTTCTGTGAAGTTTGGAAGGTAGGAGGCGAGGTGCTGGCAGAATTGAAGCTACGAGGGAAGGTCGTGAGTCGTGGTTTGGTAGCTGAGATGGTAGAGCACTTGCCCGCGAAGTGTAAATGTCCCGAGTTCGAGTCTCAGTCCAGCGCAGAATTTTAATTTGCCAGGAAGTTTCTGAAATAATATTTCTTTCAGTTTTTCAAATTCTTCCTGGCATTCTTGAAACCAACGGAATTTCATCCCCTTCTTCAGTAGCTTGTTCAACGGTCCCGCTATTTTCGCGAAGTTTTTCACGAACCGTCTATATTAATTTTAGAGGTGTACATAGTTGTTTGTGGTATTGGATAATTTCGAACTGCGTCAGTAAGACGAGGATCGAACTGCACACCACACTCACTAATCACATACCCCAGATAGTTTACTTGAGTTTACGCAAAATGGCACTTGTTCTCACTTAATGTTAAACGTACCGATCGTTGTCTACTGAAGACATCCTCCAAACGTCTCACAAGCCCCGGCAAACCTTTGAATAGGCAATCATGTCATTTAGATAGACAAGTTTTTTGCTTTAAATCTCTCAGTAATCCATCTAACAACCGCTGAAAAGTTGCTGGTGCGTTCCTTAGAGTGCCATATTCGCCTCGGTGTTTAGTATGTGGCAGAATGGACAGGGACTCCTTTCTACCTAAGAAGCCTCTATTTTTGTTTGAGCATCTCGAAGATACGTTTGGAGAAGTGACAGCGCTGTCCAAGATGAGAGGCGGTGCAGTCTTGATTCACACACCATCCCCAGCCCAATCTCGGGCATTTCTCGTCTGTGAATGGCTGGGTGATATTCTTGTTTCTGCCACTCCCTGTTAAAGCCTCAAAATGGTCCAGGATCCCTCCTCTTGCAGTCTGACGACGAACTCCACGTCAGTCTAGAACGCAGGGTGTTCATTTCATCTGGCGCATTTACAGGGGACCCAAAGACAACAAGGTTGCTATGCTACTGCTGCCTTCATCTAGGGCCTTCGAAGGTGATCCATTGCCTGAAAAGGTCAAGGTGATGGGTTACCGCTGTGGCGTTAAACCATATGTCCCTCCCTCTACACAGTGCTTTAAGTGCTGGAAATTTGGGCATATGTCTTCCCACTGCACTTCCAGTGCCACACGTCGAGACTGCGGACGTCCACTGCATCCAGATACACCCTGTGCGCCTCCTCCCACTTGTATCAGTTGTGGAGAGCAACACTCCCCTGATCTCCAGGTTGCACAGCACTCCAAAAGGAACGGAAAATCATGGAATACAACACCCTGGCCAGGTTGACTTACCAAGAGGCTAAACGTAAATTTGAATGATTACACCCCGTTCAGTTGACGTCCACATATGCTGCAGCTACATTATCGTCGCCGTCACAAGTAACAGTTGTACCACACTCCACACAGCAAACAGTGGGCCCTATGGGCCTTCAGAATACATTCACCCCCTTGGTGGTAGGGGAAAAATCTCCTTCTGTTGCTCCCAAAGTACTTACTTTAGGAGCAAGGCCCTCCTCCAAATGCAGAGGACATCGGTCCCCTCCCCCAGTTGGAGTAGCAACAGCCTCCTCCATCTTCCCTCAAGTGGGAGGGGTTTCTTGGGACCCTCTCTCCCAAGGTCTCCACTAATGCCAGAGCAGACACTCGCCAGTGGCTAAAGGAGCCTAAAGCTGCTGGGTGAAGAGCTTCACGGTCTTCCTCCGTGCCTGAAGCTACTTAGGAGGAGTCCTCCTAGCAAACCCCTAAAGAGAAGCGAGAGGGCAAGCAAACAAAGAAGTTTGCTAAGGAAAAGGGCCCTCCAGTGGCCCCAACACCACCACTCCCTACCAGCACTGCACTAGAGGATTAGGTGAAGATCTTAGTGTCCCCTGAGGACCTGGATCTCACTGATGCCTCATCCACAATAGGAATGGATACAAATACTCAGTTGGTGGCAGCAGATGACCCTGAGGGGTATCCTGCCTCCTTGCACGTTTCATGCCTTCCCAGCCTCACAATAACGTCATCCTCCAGTGGAATTGCTGCGGTTTCTTGCACCAGCTGGCTGAGCTACAGCAACTGTTAAGTTTTCCAAGTGCTTCCGGCATTGCCCTCCAGGAAACCTGGTTCCCAGCAAAGAAGAACCCTGCCTCCATGGCTATAGGGGTTATTATAAGAACCGCAGCGACTATAATAGAGTGTCAGGCGGAGTTTGTGTCTATGTCCTGAACTCAGTATGCAGTGAACTTATGCCCCTTCAAACCCCTCGTGAAGCTGTGGTTATCAGGATAAGGACGACACAGGAAATAAATGTCTGCAATGTATATCTTCCTCCAGATGGTGCAGTACCCCTGAACGCATTGGCTGCACTGATTCATCAACTCCATAAACCTTTTCTACTTTTGAGAGATTTTAATGATGATAACCCCTTGTGGAGAGGCACCAAGTTTACTGACCAAGCCAGAGATGTCAAATCTTTCCTGCCTCAACTCAACCTCTGCCTTTTAAATACTGGGGTCCCCACACATTTCAGTGTGGCTCATGGCACTTAGCCATTAATTTATCTCTTTGCAGCCCAGGTCTTCTCCTACCTGTCCACTGGAGAGCCCACGGTGGCTTATGTGGTAGTGACCACTCCCCCATTTTTCTGTCACTCCCTCAGCGCCATTCTCCTGAACGTCTACCAGGATGGGCTTTAAACAAGGCAGACTGGGAAGCTTTCATCTCTGCTGTCACTGCTGAATGTCCCCCACATGGTACCATCGATGTGGTAGTTGAGTGGCTCCGTAGAATGATAGTTTCTGCGGCGGAAAACCGATGCTTTGTTCTTTAGGGTAGCCCTGGTGACAGTCAGTACCTCGGTGGTCGCCAGAAATCGCTGAGGCCATTAAAGAGCGTTGGCGAGCTCTACTGCGACATAAGCAGCACCTTTCCCTAGAGCACCTAATTGGGTTTAAATGGCTTTGCGCCTGCATTCGCCAGCTTATAAAAAGACATTTGTCTCTACCATTGGGTACCATACGTCACTTTCCCAATTCTGGAAGAAGATCAGTCGTGTTTGTTGGTACCAGACCCCTACAGGTCGAGCACTTTGCTGAGCACTATGCTCGAGTCCCCGTGTCAGAGAATTATTTCCCAGCATTTCGCACCCTCAAACGGCGGATGGAAAGGAAAGCCCTCTCGTTCACTGAACGTCACAGTGACCCCTATAATGTTCCATTTACAGAGTCAGAGTTCCTCAGTGCCCTAGCTCATTGCCCCGACACCACTCCTGGGCCAGATCAGATTCCATAGTCAGATGATCAAACATCTCTCATCCGACTACAAGCATCATCTTCTTGTCATCTTCAGCCAGATCCCGTGTGATGGTGTCTTTCCATCGCAATTGTGAGAGGTACCACCATTCCAATGCTCAAACCCGGCAAAATACCCACTTGATATGGATAGCTACCGGCCCATCAGCTTCACCAACGTTCTTTGTAAGCTGTTAGAACATATGGTAAGTCGGCAGTTGTGTTGGGTCCTGGAGTCACGTGTCCTAAATGGCTCCATGCCAGGTCGGTTTCCGTCAGGTTCGCTCTACCACTGATAGTCTAGTTTCTCTTGAGTCTGCCACCCGCACAGCCTTTTCCAGACACCAACAGCTGGTTACCGTCTGTTTTGATTTGCGAAAAGCTTAAGACACGACCTGGCGACATCATTTCCTTCTCACATTATATGAGTGGGGTCTCTGGGGCCTGCTCCCGATTTTTATCCAAAATTTCCTATCGCTCCATACCTTCTGTGTCCAAGTTGGTGCCTTCCATAGTTACCCCAAAATCCAGGAGAACGGGGTTCTGCAGGGCTCAGTGCTGAGTGTCTCTCTATTTTTAGCTGTCAGTAATGGTATAACAGCAGCTGTCGGGACGTCCACCTCACCTTCTCTGTATGCAGACGACTTCGGCATTTCGTACTGCTCCTCCAGTACTGGTGTAGCTGAGCGGCGCCTACAGGGAGCCATCCACAAATCGCAGTAATGGGTTCTAGCCCACAGCTTCCAGTTTTCAGCTGCGAAGTCATGTTTCATGCACTTCTGTCGGCTTTGTACTGTTCATCTGGAACCAGAACTTTACCTGAAAGATGATCCACCTATCCATTCACTGTGTTATTGTTGTGGTCTTCAGTCCTGAGACTGGTTTGATGCAGCTCTCCATGCTACTCTATCCTGTGCAAGCTTCTTCATCTCCCAGTATGTACTGCAGCCGAATTCCTTCTGAATTTGCTTAGTGTATTCATCTCTTGGTATCTCTCTACGATTTTTACCCTCCACACTGCTCTCCAGTTCTAAATTGGTGATCCATTGATGCCTCAGAACATGTACTACCAACCGATCCCTTCTTCTAGTCAAGTTGTGCTCCTCTTCTCCCCAATTCTATTCAATACCTCCTCACTAGTTATGTGATCTTCTGTAGCACCACATTTCGAAAACTTCTATTCTCTTCTTGTCCAAACTATTTATCGTCCATGTTTCACTACCATACATGGCTACACTCCATACAAATACTTTCAGAAACGACTTCCTGACACTTAAACCCATGCACGACGTTAACAAATTTCTCTTCTTCAGAAACGCTTTCCTTGCCATTGCCAGTCAACATTTTATATCCTCTCTACTTCGACCATCATCAGTTATTTTGCTCCCCAAATAGCAATACTCCTTTACTACTTTAAGTGTCTCATGTCCTAATCTAATTCCCTCATCATCACCCAAGTTTACTCGACTACATTCCATTAGCTTTCGTTGAAGTTCATCTTATATCCTCCTTTCAAGACACTGTCCATTCCGTTCAGCTGCTCTTCCAGGTCCTTTGCTGTCTCTAACAGAACTACAATGTCATCGGCGAACCTCAAAATTTTAATTTCTTCTCCATGGGTTTTAATTCCAACTCCTTTACTGCTTGCTCAATATACAGATTGAATAATATCGCGGATAGGCTACAAACCTGTTTCACTCCCTTCCCAACCACTGCTCCCTTTCATGTCCCTCGACTCTTATAACTGCCATCTGGTTTCTGTACAAATTGGAAATGGCCTTTCGCTCCCAGTATTTTACCCCTGTCACCTTCAGAATTTGAAAGAGAGTATTCCAATCAACATTGTCAAAAGCTTTCTCTAAGTCTACAAATGATAGAAACGTAGGTTTGCCTTTTCTTAATCTATCTTCTAAGATAAGTCGTAGGGTCAGTACTGTCTCACGTGTTCCAATATTTCTACGGAATCCAAACTGATATTCCCCAAGGTCGGCTTCTACCAGTTTTTCCATTCGTCTGTAAAGAAATCGCGTTAGCATTTTGCAGCTGTGACTTATTAAACTGATAGGTAATTTTGACATCTGTCAACACCTGATTTCTTCTTGAAGTCTGAGGGTATTTCGCCTATCTTCTACATCGTGCTCACCAGATGGTAGATTTTTGTCAGGACTGGTTCTCCCAAGGCTGTCAATAGTTCTAATGGAATGTTGTCTACTCATGGGGCTTTGTTTCGACTTCGGTCTTTCAGTGCTCTGTCAAAATCTTCACGCAGTATCATATCCCCCATTTTATCTTCATCTACATCCTCTTCCATTTCCATAATATTGTCCTCAAGTACATCGCCCTTGTATAGACCTTCAATATACTCCTTCCACCTTTAATTTTCCTGTAGGCAGTATCTATCTTACCCCTAGTGAGTTAAGCCTCTACATCCTTACATTTGTCATCTAGCCATCCCTGCTTAGCCATTTTGCACTTCCTGTCGATCTTATTTTTGAGACGTTTGTATTCCTTTTTGCCTGCTTCATTCACTGCATTTTTATATTTTCTCCTTTCATCAATTAAATTCAATATTTTTTCTGTTACCCAAGGATTTCTACTAGCCTTCGTCTTTTTACCTACTTGATCCTCTGCTGCCTTCACTACTTCATCCCTCAATGCTACCCATTCTTCTGCTACTGTATTTCTTTCCGCCATTCCTGTCAATTGTTCCCTTATGCTCTCCCTGAAACTCTGTACAACCTCTGTCTGGCTTAGTCAGTTTATCGCGGTCCCATCACATTATATTCCCACCTTTTTGCAATTTCTTCAGTTTTAATCTACAGTTCATAACCAATAGATTGTGGTCAGAGTCCACATCTGCCCCTGGAAATGTCTTACAATTTAAAACCTAATATAGAAGTTTATAAAAGTCAGTAGGCTTTGGCTGGCAGCCATTAGTTTCTGACTGCTATGAACATTAGCTGGCTGACAGTACTGTTAGGAGGAGCCATTGGCGTCTGCTGCATTGTACTTCAGTGTATTTCACATTGTTCCTCTTCCCTGGGGTAAGTGCGTGTAACTGCTGCAGTTAAGATCTTCATCAGTCCTAGTAATAACAATACCTTTTGCACATAGCGCATTACTGAGGAGGGAAGGGTACGTATATTCGCCCTAAACAATTTGGAAAAAAGAATTCCTTAATTTTTGTTCACTTGAATTAACAACATAATTTTCAAAGAGGTACTCATGTGTAAATAAGGTCCACAACCTGAAAATGTCGTTCAGCAAAGCTCTTAGCAGTACCAACGCACATTCAGCAAGCACCAGTGACCATACGATAGTTTGTAGAGGGGGAGGGGGTTGGGGTTAGACATGGTGGTACTGAGTGTTTTTAATAGTCTGGAAGATGAATGGTGGCTTGTAAGTATTCATAAAAATGTTCCAGTTCTGACCCCATTAAAAACTCCCCTGATACCGATTTTTAAATATTTTTCTATAGAAAAACAACTGACAACACTATACTTTTTCGTTTACCTGAAGGCTAGGACACCCCCTTTCCCCAGCCATAGGCTCCTGTGTAAATAATGTGTACTACCAAAGGGTGTTGATGCTATAGTGCACCACAAAATAAATTTAAAAAATGCTAATTCTGTTAACTGTTGTGACATTTACTAACAATGTACTTTCTAATGATGTGTAAGTAAGGCCCAGAACCCGGAAATATTGAATGTGATGTTCGTTTGGGAAAGTGACATCGACTATTGAGTCTTAGGGGTAAGTTTAACTGAAAAATTTAAATATATTTGTGGACTCGGGCAGAATAATTTATTAAAACCAATAATATTTCTTTTCAAAATTTTAAAATATAAAATAAGTAACTAGATTACAATATATTCAAAAGTTGAGCATCAAGTACCTTCCCTCACCCCCTCCCCAACCCCCTTCATATTGCATGAGTTAAAGGTGTTAATATGTAAGAGAATTTCAGTCTCGTTTATAAATAATGTATAAGCTATGTTAGTTACTTCTGCATGTTACTTCCGCCTCTGTAGAATGATGAAATGCAGCAGTTCCCTCTTTCCCTCACACAGATGTTCACCCTGTACTGCTCCATCCAGTGCCAGTATCCAGAATACTGAAGACCAGTTTTAACAGTTGTGAGCCAGATTGTCTCGGGATACAAAACAAAGCTTTGCAAACATCTTTCCAAAATGAATTGGTGCATATGTTCAGGCCAGAGGGGGTACAATGGCTGCCAAGTTATTTGTAAATTTCATTTGATAATGGAATCACTGAAATATCATCACAAACCCTCTCAACCACTGAAGTTTCTTTTTATTTCCTCGTTCCCTTCTAGGTTCTTAACATTCTTTTCAAGCTATGCAGTATATGCATACAATGTCCTAGAAAACCACTGAGAAGCCACAGGTACAGATTTTATACACAAAAACAAGAAAAATCTGGTAAATATGGGCTCTAAAACGAATACCTTACGAGCTTCTTTGGAAATGTGAAAGATATCTCTTTTCCTTGTTGAGGAGTAGTGATGTGTTGCACACTTGCAAAGGTGAACAAATGTAAATAGCTCTTAAAGAATGCATCTGAGACCAGCATGTTTACTGGATTTTTTTGTTCGTTTGCTCCATATTACTTCTTCCCCAAATATGAAGAGCAAAGTTCTTACAGTAGAACACATATGTATCTTAACTCTTAAGGTATGAATTTTGGAGCCCATGCTCCAAAGACTTTTTTTCCTGTTTTGGTGCAAGGAAACTGTCCGTGTAGCTCGTGTCTAGGAGAATAAATTCAGGACATCAATCCACGTCCACATCCAACCCAACGAAATGACACTTAAAGTGCAATATACCTGCCACTAGGTCAATCATTTTACAGTAAACTTGAGTTGTAACACATACACACTACAGGCCAAAATCCTCTTAATGGACTTGACAATTCCTAGGATGTCAGATGCTTCTAATGCACCCGCATTTTTTACAACAATACATTAGACACAGTTAGCGCAGAGGCGTTAACATTACAACTTATTTTTGCTGCCGATTGCGTGATACAAGGTCAGTAATTTCCCATTAGAGCATAGACGCCCTGTGGTTTTGTTACATGACGTTTCTGAGCATGGGCTGTTATCCTCAATTTGTTCCTCAAGAAACCCTTACACCAGCCGGCCGCGCGGAATTAGCCGAGCGGTCTAAGGCGATGCACTCATGGACTGTGCGGCTGGTCCCGGCGGAGCTTCGAGTCCTACCTCGGGCATGGATGTGTGTGTTTGTCCTTAGGATAATTTAGGTTAAATAATTTGTAAGCTGAGGGACTGATGACCTTAGCAGTTAAGTTCCATAAGATTTCACACACACATTTACACCAGCCTGTTCCCACTTAATCCCACGAGGCGTGGTGAGTGCCCAGATCTTGCCTGCTGGGCCAGCACAACTGATGGTCTACCTGACACATTGCCCTAATGTACTGCATTCATGCCTAATTCTGCTGCACACACAAGACATTTACCCACCCCTATGGTGGGTGTTCAACCAATGAATTTGATTATGGAGGCTGCGGCCCAGTTCCCTGACTGCCACACTTCAGCCATTTGTCTACCTGTGTCTGTGAGCAGCACTTAATCTTGAACAACCTGATCTACATGAAGAGTGTTTTTCCATTACATCTCTCTTTCCTTTTATTGTTGGGGGAAGAGGAACTGTGAGCCCTTGACATAACAACAAGGGTTTGGAGACATCACTTCCTTCCATGCATTTCCAGAATACCTTGCAGTTACCTTATTGAAAAGTTTTTGGCTTTTGTCACATCAAACAATTACAGCAAAAGCAAATTTAAAAATAATGTTATAAAACTACACAACTTTTATCTGCATGCCATACTGTTGTCCAGGACAATACATAGGTCAGTAACAGAACTTGAAGAATATTAAATTTTGATTCATTTTCAGTTCCAACTAAGATCTGACAATCAGCGACTGTTATAGTTCCCTGTAGATACTATTTCACTAATTTTTTTCCTCTGAAAAGGCAACAAATATGTCACATTGACACTTAGCCAACACTGTCTTCCTCACTCTCTGAACTGTCATACTGTGCTCCATCCGAGTCATCTTCGTCATATTCTGCTTCCACATAATCTATATCACCCTCCAGTTCATCCTCAATCTCAGGTGGTTCGTGCTCTTTAATGGTGCCGTAGATTTTCAGGCTGGGCATCTGCTCTTTCAGTATATGCTGCGCTTCACTGTCCCCTATGCATGAGTAGACATACAGCTCCCTGTGACATGGAGAGAACATCTTCAACTTACAAAATACAGTCAACAAGACACTGTAGCTATCAGGATGTAAGAAAGTTAGAGTGCAATGCGCCTTCAACATAATTATACACGGATTACATGCTCCTAACAGACCAGGATTTGGAAGACACTGGACCACTGTATGGTTTAAGGAAATATTTTAGGAAATGTGTACCCTGTCCAGCCACATTAATGTGACCATCGATCAAAAACTGAATAACCACCATTTCTAGCACAGACTGCTTTGAGACATACACAGAGAGAGTCATTGAGGCTCTGGAAGCTGCTGACAGGAATTTGGAGCCATGCCAACTGCAGTGCTATGGCCCATTGTACCAGTTCTCTCAGCTCAGGGATCATGCCGCAGACAGCCCTATCGCGGTGGTCCCACAGACTGTCGATTGGATTTAAATCTGGAGAGTGTGGTGGCCTGATGAGTGTGATAAACTCATCCCAGTAGTCTTCAAACCAAGCACATACATTGTGAGCATTGTGCTGCTGGTAGATGTCATGGTGGCAAGGAAAGACAAATTGCATGTGAGGGTGAAACGGTTCCCATGAATAGATGCAACTTATAATGATACACTGTGCCTTCCCGAATCATGAGATCATTCAGAGAACGCCAAGAAAATATTCCCCTTCCAACGATTGTTGCAGTGTTTGCCCTGACATTTTACTCTGTACACACCAATGTCCATCTGTCCAATGGAACAAAAAGGTGATCATTTGAAAAGGTCTCCTGTCACGCACGACTCAGTGTATGCCCACTTGCGGTATTAGTGACCAAATTCCAGCCTTCATCGCTGATGAACAGCAATCAGCATGGGTGGACAGACCACATGATTGCTTTGGAGGTCCATATGCAACAAAGTTCACCAACCTGCCAATGAGGAGATACTATTGGTAGTCACTCAGTTCATCTGGTCACTCACTTGTTCAACAGCTGCACGTCTATTCCTCCATATGCATCCCTGCAGCCATCGTTCACTCCTGCCATCTGTCTTCTGTGGAGCACCACATTGGCCTTGACACCAGTTTTGGATAGCACCATGTTGCCATCCAGTTGAACCACAATGGCACGTGAACAGTTTACAAGCTTAGTGGTTTCTGAAATGCTTCCAGCCTTGGCCTGAAAGCCAACAATCATTTCCTTTTGGACATCAGGTAAAGTACGCTGTTTCCACATTGTGATTACGACTACAATGTTTTCCACATCCACCGTTTCCACATTGTGATTACGACTACAATGTTTTCCACATCCACCGTTTCCACATTGTGATTACAGCTACACTGTTTTCTACATCCACCGTTTCCTCATTGTGATTACGACTACAATGTTTTCCACATCCCCTGACATATTTTTATAGTGCTAGTGCTACCACCTGCCATCTGTGAGTGGCTGTTGCAATTTGACGTCGAACATAGGCAGTGGTCACATTAATGTGACTGGACTGTGTAGCTTTAGAAAAACCATAATCGAGCTGCTTTCAGATTGTAATTTACCTTTTAGATTAGATTAGATTTGCTTTCATTCCAATTGATCTGTAGTTAGGAGGTCCTCCAGGATGTAGAACATGTCAGAAAAACAACAATACATGACAAATATTTTCAACTCAAACAAATAAGCTAATGTACCATTCCACAAGTCCGAAGTGGCATGGTCGTCATTTTTTAATGAACGCTATATGAAAGAATCATTTTAGAAATACTAATGCACTGAATTTAAAATAAAAAAGTTTCTTATTTATTTATAAGGTAATAAACGTGTCATACAACTACTAAATACTTATTTACAATGAACACAAGTTAGATTGTACTTACACACACACACACACACACACACACACACACACACACACACACACACACACTTATTTACAATGAACACATTACTGCACTGAAATTGTGCAGAAGTTATATTGTACTTATATATATATAAATCAGTAAGTTCTACTGAGAAATTCATCAGTGGAGTAGAAGGAGTTGGCCACCAAAAATCCTTTAGGCTTTTTTTTAAAACTGAATTGCATTGGTTGTTAAGCTTTTTATGGCTGCTGGCAAATTATTGAAAATATGTGTTCCTGAATAATGCACACCTTTTTGCACAAGACTAAGTGACTTTAAATCCTTGTGAAGATTATTCTTATTTCTAGTATTGATTCCATGAATTGAGCTGTTGGTATGAAAAAGTGATATATTTTTAATGACAAATTTCATTAAGGAATAAATATTTTGGGAAGCAGTAGTTAGTATCCCTAGTTCTCTAAACAGTCCCTGTGACAGTTCAGCCAAGTGGATTGTTCCCTGAGATATGGAGCTTTATTCAAGACTGTCAGTTTTAATATGTTCTAATTTTAAATGTAATACTTTCAAAATTTCTGTGACACAGTCTCATGGCTCTAAATTTTCTGATTCCAAAAACCAATTAATATAGAGTCATCAAATTTCAGGAATACATTTGTCTTTCTAATAGCGCAGCATCACAGGTTAATGTAAGCGTGATATAAGTTGTTGCAAATGAAAAATACTGGTACACTAATAACCAATGTGACCGCCAGAATGTTGACTGCAAGGATGCAAACGTGCATGCATTGTGTTTTTTGCAGGTACCTGATGTCAGTTTGTGGGATGGAGTTCCATTGCTTTTGCACTTGGTCGGTCAATACAGGGACAGTTAATACTGGTTGTAGATGACGCTGGACTTATCGCCTGATGATGTCCAATATGTGCTCGATTGGAGACGGATTTGGTGATTGAGCAGGCCAAGGGAACATGTTGACGACCTGTTGAGGATGTTGAGTTATAGGAGTGGTATGAGGGCAAGCGTTTTCCTGTTGGAAAACAACCCCTGCAATGGTTTTCATTAATGGCAGGACAACAGTTTGAACCACCATACTGACGTACAAATTTGCAGTCAGGCTGTGTGTGGTAAACCACGAGAGTGCTTCTGCTGTCGTACAAAATAGCACCCCTTACCGTAAACTCAGATACAGGTGCAACTTGTGTAGCATGCAGATAGGTTGGTTGCACGCCCTCCACTGGCCTCCTTCTAACTAACATACCACCATCACTGGCACCGAGGCAGAACCAGCTTTTACCGGCAAACACGACAGACCTACACCCTGCCATCCAGTGAGCTCTAACTTGACATCTCTGAAGCCGCAAATGATGGTGGTTTTGAGTCAGTGGAATACACGCTATAGGCACACTGGCTCAGAGCTGCCCTTGAAGTAATCGATTTGTTATGTCTGTTGTGACACAATGGTGCCAACAGCTGTCCACATTGCTGTGCCGATGCAGTACGATGCGCCAGAGCTGTACGCCGAACACGATGGTCTTCCATCTCAGGAGAGCCATGTGGCCGTACAGAAACTGGTCTGGTTGTGACCGTACATTGGTCTTCTTGTGACTATACACTCTCGTGACCACTGCTGCCAGCAATCGCACAAGAAATTTCCAGGTTCTCGTATCCCTGTTACACGGTCTGTTTTAAAATTCAGTGAGGTGTTGATAATGGCGTCTTTGTCACCTTACAGGCATTCTTGACTAACATCAACTTACTACATCCAATCTCAAAGGCAACTAATGTACACGACCGTTACAGCGTGTGTTTGAAGAAAACCTGATTTACATCGTCATAGTGGCGCTACTAGCACATCTCTTCTACAACTGGCACGAATTTTGAATTGGCATCACCTTTCAGATGCAGAGAAACGCCTGCCAACTTCCTGTACGGTGTTGCGAACTTTTTCACCGAGCGAGGTGGCGCAGTGGTTACACACTGGACTCGCATTCGGGAGGACGACGGTTCAATCCCGCGTCCGGCCATCCTGGTTTAGGTTTTCAGTGATTTCCCTAAATCGCTCCAGGCAAATGCTGGGATGGTTCCTTTGAAACGGAACGGCCGACTTCCCCGTCCTTCGCTAATCTGATGAGATTGATGACCTCGCAGTTTGGACTCTTCCCCCAAACAACCAAACCAACCAAGCGAACTTTTTCCATCACTGTATTTACTACACTACTGGGCATTAAATATGCTACACCACGAAGATGACGTGCTACAGACGTGAACTTTAACCGTCAGGAAGAAGATGCTGTGATATGCAAATGATTAGCTTTTCACAGCATTCACACAAGGTTGGCGCCGGTGGCGACACCTACAACGTGCTGACATGGGGAAAGCTTCCAACCGATTTCTCATACACAAACAGCAGTTGAGCGGCGTTGCCTGGTGAAACGTTGTTGTGATGCCTCGTGTAAGGAGGAGAAATTTGTACCACCACGTTTCCGACTTTGATAAAGGTCGGATTGAAGCGTACCGCGATTGCGGTTTATCGTATCGCGACATTGCTGCTCGGGTTGATCCAGATCGAATGACTGTTGGCAGAATATCGAATCGGTGGGTCCAGGAAGGTAATAGGGAACGCCGTGCTGGATCCCAACAGCCTCGTATCACTAGCAGTCGATATGACAGGCATCTTATCCGCATGGCTGTAACGGATCGTGCAGCCAAGTCTCGATCCTTGAGTCAACAGATGCGGACGTTTGCAAGACAACAAACATCAGCACGAATAGTTCGACGACGTTTGCAGCAGCATGGACTATCAGCTCGGAGACCAATGCTGCGGTTACCCTTGACGCTGCATCACAGACAGGAGTGCCTGCGATGGTGTACTCAACGACGAACCTGGGTGCACGAAAGGCAAAACGTCATTTTTTCGGATGAATGCTGGATCTGTTTACAGCATCATGGTGGTCGTATCCATGTTTGGCGACATCGCGGAGAACGCACATTGGAAGCGTGTATTCGTCATCGCCATACTGGCGTATCACCAGGCGTGATGGTATGGGGTGCCATTGGTTACACTTCTCGGTCACATCTTGTTCGCACTGACGGCACTTAGAACAGTGGACGTTACATTTCACATGTGTTACGACCCGTGGCTCTACCCTTCATTCGATCCCTGGGAAACCCTACATTTAAGCAGGATAATGCACGACCGCATGTTGCAAGTCCTGTACGGACCATTCTGGATACAGAAAATGTTCGATTGCTGCCCTGGCCAGCACATTGTCCAGATCTCTCACCAACTGAAAACGTGTGGTCAATTGCGGCCGAGTAACTGGCTCGTCACAATACGCCATTAACTACTCTTGATGATCTGTGGTATCGTGTTGAAGCGGCATGTGCAGCTGTACTTGTACACGCCATCCAAGCTCTGCTTGACTCAGTGCCCAGGCTTGTCAAGGCTGTTATTACGGCCAGAGGTGGTTGTTCGGGGTACTGGTTTCTCAGGATCTGTACAGCCAAATTTGGTGAAAATGTAATCACATGTCAGTTCTAGTATAATATATTTTTCCAATGAATACACGTTTATCATCTGCATTTCTTCTTGGTGTAGCAATTTTAATGGCCAGTAGTGTATTACGCGTAGGAAAAATAATTTAGAGTAACCCTGCAGATAGGGAATATCTAACCACATTGGGGCAGCTGGTGGAAACTTGTAAAAAAAGAGATGAAATCGTTATTTTAAAAAAATCATGGGTTCTGCATCCCAGATAAAGGCAGAATACACTTGGGCCTGTAAGGAAATTCATTCACGATTCCACCTGAAGTGGTACTTGCTAAACAGGAGAAGAGAGTACGTATCTATTCACAGTATAAATATGTTCTGATTGTCTGCTACATGCATAGAACTTTTCTTACCTGAGATTCACTAGCTTGCCCGCAAACTTATCAAACGGCATTCCAGTAAGAGACGAATTATTGAGCGTCAGGCAGCGGATACTAGACAACTGGAGGATACTGCTCAGACCTGGCTGCAACATTGGAAACTCCATGTATTCCATCACCAACGTGTGAAGTCGTGGAAGCCTGGCAAGGCAGGGTATCAGAGCTCCACCGAGACCTTCGCAACCTGACACATCCAGTCTGGAACAAACCACAAGCGTCGTATCGTTCGTCTGGGAATAACCTGGCAAAGAAAAATCTAATGCGTTTTAATCCTAGAGATCATCTGTGAAACAGAGCTTCTTACGAGGAAGACGACAAAAAAAAGATACTTCTCTATAGATAACGATCACCTAAATTACAGTAAAGTCTAACTGTACAAAAAGGAAAGTTCGTCTGATAAATCTATAAAACTGCCTATAGACACATACTCTGCTCAGCATTTGCTAAGGAACAGAAACATTGTTGGACATGAATAAACATAGGAAATGTTGGACGCGTCAAACACAGTGCATATGTAATAGAGTTGGAATGGTATATGAGGGTGGTTTGAAAAGTTTGCGGTATCACCACGAGAGGTCAGCGCTAGCGCAACGAGTTGTTCATGTGATATTCATTGGACTGTTGCCTGTAAACAAGTGACACGTCAGTGCTCTTGGAAGAGGGCTGAGGCCGTGACGTAGCTCTTTTGTTGTTCCCCTGTAGTGATTGCGAAGACGGAAAAAAAATCCAGATTCGATCAGTGATTAAGTACTTCATAAAGAAAGGTATGAAACCAAAGGACATTCATGCCAATTGGCTCTGAGCACTATGGGACTTAACATCTGTGGTCATCAGTCCACTAGAATTTAGAAATACTTAAACCTAACGAACCTAAGGACATCACACACATCCATGCCCGAGGCAGGATTCGAACCTGCGACCGTAGCAGTCGCGCGGTTCCGGACTGAGCGCCTAGAACCGCTAGGCCACCGCGGTCGGCATTCATGCCAATTTCCAGAATACACTGGGGGACTCTGCTCCTTCATATTCAAGTGTTTCCAAGTGGACAAATGAATTTAAATTTGGTTGAGAGAGCTTAGATGATGATCCGGGCAGTGGTCGGCCAAGATGTGTCACTACTCCAGAAATTACTGCAAAAGTGCACAAAATGGTCGTGGAGGATCACCGATTCAATGTGCGTGAAATTGCTCACGCTTGCCAGATGTCATCTGAAAGGGTATATCACATTTTAAATGAAGAATTAGAAATGAAAAAATTAGCTGGAAGGTGGATGATATCGGAACAACGCATGGCTCGTTTTAGGAGAAACGAACAAGACTTTTCGCACGGGTTTGTGCCCACAGATGAAACTTGGGTGCACTACTATACCGCAGAGACAAAAGAACAGCCAAAGCAGTGAAAACATGCTGTTTCTCCGCCACAAAAGAAAGCAAAGACGATTCCTTCGGTGGGAAAGGTCATGTCATCAGTGTTCTGTGACGCGAAGGGGAACCTATTTGTAGGTTATTTCCCCACTGGGCAAACAATTACTGAAGAATAGTATGCTAACCTCCTACACAAATTGCAACCAAGGATACGCGAAGAAAGCTAAGATTACCAAGGAAGAAAGTCATCTTCCATCAAGACAATGCGCGCTCCAACACATGTACCGTAACCGTGGCAAAATTACACGAACTAATATATGAATTGTTGCCACACCCGCCTTATTCACATGATATGGCTCCGTCAGACTCCCATCTCTTTCCAAAACTGAACATTTTTCTTGGTGGACGAAGATTCACTTCGAACAAAGAACTAATAGCTGGATTTGACAACTGATTTGCAGGCCTGGAGGAAACTCGTTTTCGATATGCTATCAAGGCACTGGAACATCATTGGACCAAGTGGATTTATCTACAAGGAGACTACATTGAACAATAAAAAAAAGTTTCAGTGATGTAAGTGCTTTCTTTCTATTCAGTTCTGAGAACTTTTGAAACGACCCTCGTATTTACAAATGGTACAGCTTTCACTACATAAGAGTCAGGAAAACATATATAAATAACAATCACATTTGTCATATGTCAGACTCCCAATATGAGACTTTAAGTAACGAATATGCCCTCATCAGGCACTAATGCACATTTTGCGCTTATTATTCATGCTAGTATGAGACAGGCGAAATACCCTCAGACTTCAAGAAGAATATAATAAATCCAATCCCAAAGAAAGCAGGTGTTGACAGATGTGAAAATTATCGAACTATCAGTTTAATAAGTCACAGCTGCAACATACTAACACGAATTCTTTACAGACGTATGGAAAAACTAGTAGAAGCCGACCTCTGGGAAGATCAGTTTGGATTCCGTAGAAATGTTGGAACACATGAGGCAATACTTACCCTACGACTTATCTTAGAAGCTAGATTAAGGAAGGGCAAACCCACGTTTCTAGCATTTGTAGACTTAGAGAAAGCTTTTGACAATGTTGACTGGAATACTCTCTTTAAAATTCTGAAGGTGGCAGGGGTAAAATATAGGGAGCGAAAGGCTATTTACAATTTGTACAGAAACCAGATGGCAGTTATAAGAGTCGAGGGACATGAAAGGGAAGCAGTGGTTGGAAAGGGAGTGAGACAGGGTTGTAGTCTATCCCCAATGTTATTCAATCTGTATATTGAGCAAGCAGTAAAGGAAACAAAAGAAAAATTTGGAGTAGGTATTAAAATCCATGGAGAAAAAATAAAAACTTTGCGGTTCGACGATGACATCGTAATTCTGTCAGAGACAGCAAAAGACTTGGAAGAGCAGTTGAACGGAATGGATAGTGTCTTGAAAGGAGGATATAAGATGAACATCAACAAAAGCAAAACGAGAATAATGGAATGTAGTCGAATTAAGTCGGGTGATGCTGAGGGAATTAGATTAGGAAATGAGACACTTAAAGTAGTAAAGGAGTTTTGCTATTTGGGGAGCAAAATAACTGATGATGTTCGAAGTAGAGAGGATATAAAATGTAGACTGGCAATGGCAAGGAAAGCGTTTCTGAAGAAGAGAAATTTGTTAACATCGAGTATTGATTCAAGTGTCAGGAAGTCATTTCTAAAAGTATTTGTATGGAGTGTAGCCATGTATGGAACTGAAACATGGACGATGAATAGTTTGGACAAGAAGAAAATAGAAGCTTTCGAAATGTGGTGCTACAGAAGAATGTTGAAGATTAGATGGGTAGATCACATAACTAATGAGGAAGTATTGAATAGGATTGGGGAGAAGAGAAGTTTGTGGCACAACTTGACCAGAAGAAGGAATCGGTTGGTAGGACATGTTCTGAGGCATCAAGGGATCACCAATTTAGTATTGGAGGGCAGCGTAGAGGGTAAAAATCGTAGAGGGAGACCAAGAGATGACTGCACTAAGCAGATTCAGGAGGATGTGTGTTGCAGTGGGTTCTGGGAGATGAAGAAGCTTGCACAGGATAGGTTAGCATGGAGAGCTGCATCAAACCAGGCTCAGGACTGAAGACCATAACAACATTCATGCTAGTCGCCAAACTATTGAGGAGGCCTTGGGAATGATCTGCCAGTCCTCTCTCAAGCCAGTTTTCAGTTTTTTCATGGATTTGGGAAACGTATCTTCGTTGAGGAACACGTCTGCCAAGAGCATTTCAGGCATGCTCTATAGAGCTTAGGTCCAGTGAGTAAAGAGGCCACTCCCTATGCTCGGTATCTTCACTTTCCAGTGTGTCGGACACCTCAGTGGTCCTGTGTGGGTGGGCATTGTCACCCATAGACAGGAAGTCGGGACCTACCACGTCCGTAAACAGACAGACATGATCTAGAATCATCTCCCTACAATACTGCATTGCTGCAATTGTACCTCGTGCAAAGATATGCAGCTGTGTTTGGCTATTGTGCATAATGCCTTTAAATGCCTTTTTCCATAAAAGTGAATGAAGTTGAGTATTTTAAAAGGTGCTCAACCTCTGTAGTATCAATATAACCATATTCTTTGTAAGTCGGTGTTTGAGACAAGAGATGTTGCTCTAAGTCAGAGAGTAGCAAGCAGTGTGTATTGGACAGTCTGGCAATGTACTCGGTTTGAAAAGGATGAAAGCTAGCGTGGCGTGTATTGGTGGTAGCACTATTTAAGAAGGATATTGTAATAATATGTTTTGAGGAAAAATAGTGAGCAAATGAAATGATATGAATGGAAGAATGAGAAAAGCCAATTTCTAAGGTAATGTCTTTTTATACAGAGTCCGCCAGAAAAATGTATACACACTTTGAGGAACAAAAAGTATCACTTATCTGTTTGTTTTGCACTTAATAATTGATCACACTTGTTGTACTTAATAATTGATCACACATGTTGTACGACCTTCAGTTTAGCACATAGTTACTGTAAATATTCAAAATGTCCACCATTGGCGGCTATATACATAACAGAACGACGAGCGGTCGCCGCAACTACGTCAGTCAATGTTACAATGGAGACTGCTGCACACTTCGCTGTAGTGCCCTGGTGAAGTTCCTCCAGCCTGCGTGGCTTACGTCGATAGACGTTATCTTTCACAGTTCCCCACAAATAAAAGTCCATAGGTGTTACATCTGGCGACCATGGAGGAAACTCAATGGGCCCTCTTCGTCCAATCTAATGCCCTGGATAACTGTCATCCAGGAAAGCTCGTATGGCTAGATAGTAGAGTGGTGGTACCCCATCCTGTTGGTAGACCACTTCATCAGCTCCATAAAGTGCACGTATACCTGACAAAACTGATGTGCCTCACATTTCCAGGTACACTTCTCAAGTGACAGTAGCATCAAAGAAAAAAGGTCCTACTAAGCTCCTAGATGATAGTCCACACTATACATGAATCCCTGGTAGATTGACCGCTTTATCCACATAAACATGCGGATTTTCCGGTGCCCATTAAACACTGTTGTGCCGATTCACGGTTCCATTAAGTTTAAATTGTGCCTCGTCACTTTACACTACCTTCATCACAAATTGTTCGTCATCAGTTACCATTTGCTGATATCATTCGCAAAATTGCATTCGGCGATCAGGATTGTCATCATTAATCGCGTGCAGTAATCGGGAATGTAAACTTTCCACTTTGCAGTTTTCAGAATTCTTCGTACACTTGTACTGCAAACCCACACTTCAAGAGCACATTGCGTAGCAGACTTCTGGGGAGAATTAACAAACGTTTCCAACACGAGAGCCGAAGAAGCAGGACTTGTAGCTGTACGCTGTCTTCCTGATCGTCCTTTGTGAATATCATCAATCGTTCCACGCAATTCAAACGTGTCAATGATGCGTTTAATTGTTAGGCGGGTCCGCGGTTCCGTTTCAAACTCCTGCCTCCACTGACGTTGCACTTCAACACCATTATCAAACTTGACAAACCTCCTCAGAATACATTTTCGTTGGTCGAATGTCAAGCGCATCTTGTTTTCTCAAACCTTGATGAAAGTACTAACATCTTTGGAGCCAAAGACCATACTACAACACACTCGTAACTGTTTATTATTGTTACAGCATTGCTTATGGTTGAAGTTTGCTGTAGAAATTTTATACTGCAACATGGGGTCTTGTCTTGTAATTAAAACTCGTCAAGGAAGGCAACTGTACACAGGAAAGTTGTTAAGAAAAAATTTGCTGATTTGTCTAGGTGTGAGAACTTTATCAAAATGTATGTTGCTGTCATATCTTAATGAAGCATAGTTAAACATAAGAGTTTTTGTTCTCCCTTATCACTCATTAAGATTAGTTCCCTCTTTTTATTTACTTTCATGACTTTTGTTTGCACACTCGTTTTGCACATAGCAAGTTGTCTACTGACAAGGATATTTCTATCACTTTGTAAGATATCATCTTGCATTGCACATCGCAAGTACAACAAAGAAAAATTGATTTTTGACAGTCTCATCATTATTCCTAACAGTGACAGGTTGCAGATCAGACGAACATTTCGTGCGCACATGTAGGCCAAGAAAATTAATTACAATCGAAGTTCATGTCCATTGTAAGGCACAGTGATTTTCATTGTGTTTTTTTTTTTTTAAGTATCTGTATCAGTTCTGAGGCTTAACACCAGTAAAAGATTTCAGTAAAGTGCTACTTTGTGAGTTTCCAAGCAGTTTTACGATAAAAGTCAGATGCGTCAATATCTATGTTTATTTGCTAAGTAATTACAATAATAGTTCTGGTACAGTGGCTGATTGCAAGACTAAAGATAAAGATTAGCAATATTCAGGGTCGACATTTTAAAATGAATCGTTTGGTCTTCAGTCAGATGGCGTATATTCATTTCATTCAAAACGGATTGCTTTCACGCAGACGATTTGTTTGATGTGTTTGATGTACAGACTGGTCTGGATTTCGCATCGTGTAGCGTGAGCTCCATACATTTCCATTCGAAATTAATTTTTTATGCAGTTCTCTAGCCCTACACCAAAATTTACACATTTCGATGTCAAAATAAGTTTTACACATTTCTCAGATACCAACCTGACACTTGTGGGACACGAGCATAAGTTTTACACATAACTTCAACCTGTCCACACCACAATGCCTAGGCCATACCTATGGCATTCAGGAACATTCTGTGGTATGACACTTGGAAATCACTCATGAAAAATATATCAGTAGTACAGCAGATGCAAGAATATGACGGCAAACATCTGGTGTCTGTTATAAAGGAAGATCTTGAACTCCCTAAGGATGCATTTAGAAGGCTGGAACTGATAAAAATAACAAAGCAGTGGAGGACTTGGCAATGTCGCCGTTCGGGACTGCTCTGCTGTTCACGCAATCCACCCTGGGGCCTTGCCATGGTAATGTAAACAAAAGCTCACAGTCTAATTGGCTGTCGTGGATACGCAAAAGCACGTGCACCAGGGCTGCGTCAACTGTCAGAGCTCTTCTCTATGGAGTACAGGAATGAGAATGAAAAAATAGATTCTTTGAACACTTTCACTTTGAAAATGTCAAATGATAAATTATATTTAGTTTTCATAGGTACTTCATTAAACCAAGTGTTGTGTATATAGTTCCGCATAGTCAGCACGTACACAACTTTCCCACTAGAGCGCGCCCCGCTAAGCACAACAGCGCAGGCGCAGTGCTCGTCCGTCTGCCTTAGAGACGGACCATAATCTGCTTCTGCCGATCCGCGTATTAATATGCAACGCAGCCAATGAGATTGCAGCTAACGTAGAACCTTTTCTCCTCGCGGATCGCACTCGCGCAGTGCGAGGTATTGTAACGAGTGTACAGACCTCCGATTAGTCAGTCTGCATTTGTCTGCATTAGTCTCTACCAGTCTATAGTCAAGTATCAGTCTGCACCTATGAAGATATAGCCATGAGGATAAATGTATAGACACTTTGTCAAGTATCAGAGATATGTGAGAATGAGATTAACGTACCAAGACCAAAGGAACTTCAGATTGTCAATTGTAAATAGCATCCAGAGTCAAGTTACGTAATGTTTATGCTTGTTATTATTTTAATAAATGTGTGTGAAAATTAATCAAGTTCTGTTTAAAGTTGGTCACCGTCAATCTGCTAGTCCAAGCGTGCAAGTGGCATTTCTATCGTCTGACCTAACAGCAGAAGATAAACACGCCACGATAAGACCACGAGACACATTGATGACACTCGCCTACTCCGTTAGAGCGACAAGTCAAATAATCTGATGGTGTGTGTACCGAAGGTCTTACAGTACGCACTCCACACCAAGTATTAGTGATTCAGTGTGACAATTATTGCTGTTTATTTCTATGAACATTTTTTGAAGAATGGTGGAGCAATTTTCAGTCCATCACGAGTGCGACCTTTAACTCCTTTTCAGAAAAGAAAGCTAACTATCCACGTTGAGGACTGACACCTGTTACAAAACATGCTTCCTCTACACCACGCCACTTCCTAGCGACACTTGCATTAACCATTCTCTGTATTCTCATTTAACAGCAGACGAAGTAAAATGTGTGCACTACACTTGAGCCTTCTGTCATACATCACTTGATTGCTGCACTCCTTACTCCCAAACTGGCAGAAACTGGAAGACATCAAGCTGTCACACTCTGTGCCTCATCACTGCCACTATCATCATCATTATTATTATTTTCATTAATACAGTATAGGTTGTAACATTACAGGACATATTGGGACATATTGAAGTATTCGATACTGTAGACTTTTAGGGGATGTCGATACAGATATGCAAAATGTAAAGGGAAACTTTGGTGATGTTTAAATATTGTACTGTGTCAATATTAGGGCATTTTGCACAGAAAGAACAAAAATAGAATTAATGTAAATATATATTAGTGTTAGTAACCTATTTTCATTCAATTTTGTAATTATATTTCATTTTGTAAAAGAAAGACTCACTGTTAGCTGTAGCTCTGATTAATTGTATAAATTATCAGTTTTGAGCTAAATTATCTCGTATAATATGAACAAGATACTTTTAAAAACTCACCAGCTAAAGAGAAAGTCTGTAAATGAACGTTTAATGCACACTTCTGGAACTTTCTATGGAGAAATTCTATATTATGATCGCAAAAATACGAAAACTTGTGAAAACTGTTTCATAACCTAATTTCGAAAGACGATTTGTATCAAGAAATATTGCTAAAAAGATTTATTTACGTTTTGAAACACGATTTAAATCATTTTACATATAAATAGTTGTTCTAAATCACTCAAGAAATATCCAGAATCAAATGTCAAGATATTTCTGGAAACATCGGTACAAATCTGGTGAAGGTTATCCAGAAGCTGGTAGAAAAATGTTATAAAATCTATTTGGAAATTATGCTTGTAAGAATTTATATGTACTGATCCTTTTACTTACTTTAATCTGTACTAAAATTCTGTAATATCTAATTTAGTTTTAAGTCGTGAATTGCTATCGTATTGTAAACAAAACATTGTCAAAGACTCTCATTGTTTGGAAAGATATTAATACACCTGGGAGTTGTCAGTTGCCAGTTCAGTTCGGATATGCAGTGTGGTTAGCTCGGAGAGTCAGTTGTTGAGTCTGTGAAGTCTGTCAGTTCTGTTTGTAAATAAACGTCTGTAATGAAGAATTACTTGTTGTCGCCAATATGAACTCAAGACCTTTTGCACGAAGCAGACACCTCCTAATGCAACGTTTTAATTTGGTGTTGAGGAGCTGAAATGTTATAATTTGGTGCAGAAAGTCCTGGGACGTTATAATTTGGTTGAGGAAGCTGGGATGTTATAAGGTCCTACAACAGCTTTGTAGCCATTACATAGTTACTGTTGTGTTGTGCCGTGTATTGGTTTGTTTAGTTTCCGAGAGGAATAAAGATGCAATTTATGGTCTATTATGGGGAACTGCCTACAACTCGGACAAGGTATTATCATTTGATATGTAAGCATATGTGACCTATACGTCTCGATTTTACTGTCGTAGATGCAAGTCACAAAGTATTTATGTAGTGGATGAGCTGCGTGAGAAACGTCTTGTTCATACTTTGGTGTCACAGCCTATAATACACTGAAGAGCGAAAGCAATTGGTACACCTGCCTAGCATCGTGTAGCGGCCCGACGAGCAGGCGGAAGTGGCACAACACGACGTGGCATGGACTCAACTAATGTCTGAAGGAGTGCTGGAAGGAACTGACATCATGAATCCTGCAGGGCTGCTCATAAATCCGTAAGAGTACGAGGGGCTGGAGATCTCTTCTGAACAGTACGTCGCAAGGCATCCCAGATATGCTCAATAATATTTACGTCTGGAGAGTTTAGTGGCCAGCGGAAGTGTTTAAAAAAATGGCTCTAAGCACTATAGGGCTTAACATGTGAGGTCATCAGTCCCCTAGACTTAGAACTACTTAAACCTAACTAACCTAAGGACATCACACACATCCATGCCCGAGGCAGGATTCGAACCTGCGACCGTAGCAGCAGCGCGGTTCCGGAGTGAAGCGCCTAGAACTGCTCGGCCACAGGGGCCGTCGAAGGTGTGTAAACTCAAACATAGTGTTCCTTGAGCCACTCTGTAGCAATTTTGGACGTATGGGGTGTCGCATTGTCCTGATGGAATTGCCCAAGTCCGTCGCAATGCATAATGGACATGAATGGATGCAGGTGATCAGACAGGGTGCTTACGTTCGCGTCACGTATCTAGACGTGTCAGGGGTCCCAATCACTCCAAATGCACACGCCCCAAATCATTACACACCTTCCACCAACTTGAACAGTCCCCTGTTGGCTTGCTTGAGCCATGGATACATGAGGCTGTCTCCATACCCGTACACATCCATCCACTCGATTCAAACTGAAACGAGACTCATCCGACCAGGCAACATGTTTCCAGTCATCAACAGTCCAATGTCGGTGTCAATGGGCCCAGGTGATGTGTAAAGCTTCGTGTCGTGAAGTCGTCAAGGATGCACGAGTGAGTCTTCGGCTCCGAAAGCCCATAACGATGATGTTTCGTTAAACGGTTCGCTCGCTGACACTTGTTGATGGCCCAGCACCGAAATCTACGGCAGTTTGCCGAAGGGCTGCACTTCTGTCACGTTCAACGGTTCTCTTCAGTCGTCGTTCGTCCCGTTATCGCAGAATGTTTTTCAGGTCGCAGTTATGTCGGAGATTTGTTCTACCGGATTCCTGATATTCACGGTACACTCGTGAAATGGTCGTACGGGAAAATCCCCAGTTACATTGAAATGAACACCCTTAGCTGCTTACAGGCGTTGATATACGTCAACGGGGACAGATAAAAAATGTGTGCCCAGACCAGGACTCGAACCCGGGATGTCCTGCTTACATGGCAGACGCTCTATCCATCTGAGCCACCGAGGACACAGAGGAAAGCGCGACTGCAGGGATTTATCTCTGACACGCCTCCCGCGAAACCCACATTCTCAACGTATTGTCCCGCACAACATTCGTAGTGCCCCCGCTCATTATACTCATTACTCGCGGCGCGTTGCCGATTCCCGTAAGAGTTAGGGCACTGTTTGTGCTTTCGCACAGAAGAAGAAGATGGTCAAGTGGCCGGTGAGTCTTAACTATATATTTACTAAGATGGTATCTGTTCTTTCGGTCATGTCCGAAAGAACAGATACCATTTAGTAAACAAATCCCCAGTTCATCGCTACCTCGGAAACGCTGTGTTCCATCGCTCCTGCGCCGACTATAACACCACGTTTAAACTCACTTAAGTCTCGATAACCTGATATTGAAGCAGCAATAACCGATCGACCAACTGCGCCAGACACTTGTCTTATATAGGCGTTGCCGACCGCAGCGTCGTATTCTGCCTGTTTACATATCTCTGTATTTCGACGCACGTGCCTATACTAGTTTCTTTGGCGCTTCAGACTATATACTACATAGTGTGAGATTAATGCTGGTTTCTGACATTGCATACCGATTCTGCGCAAAAACTTACGATTTGTGGAAAATTTTAATCTACAGGAGACGTTTAACTATCATACGCAAAAGGATATCATGGATGCCCAGCTCCCTAACTGTATTTTACGAAACTCACTTTTTAATCACGAATAAGAGATGCCCTTTCCATATAACTTCATTACAAATACAATTTTATTTCTTTTAAAACACTTATTGAGTTGGCAGTTTACATACAGCATTGTCTTAGATACAAGCGTGACCACTCCAGAAGTCCATTATTTCTGTCTCTCGTACAAGTTGATTCTTGTAAACTAATGTGCTTTCGAAAACGAGAAACATATTTGTCATTGTCACGTTGCATTCTGATTAACCTAATGCTACTACTATAGCCTAATGCGCTTACTGCAACTGAAAATCTTTGTCAAATTAAAGTTATAAGTTATGTGGCCCTACTGGCAGTCTGTGATCTTTGGCCGTCGTACAAGCAAGGATAAACATTCCGAATGCAAAACACATTTTTAGAGGCGTAAAAATGTATATACAAGGATGTATAATAAATTCATGGTTATTATTTCATGAGGTTAGGTTCTCTTTTAGAGATGTTTCCTCTCCATTTCCAACGACTACACTTATTCCAAGTACTTTCATTATTTAAAACTGCACTGAGGTGAAACAAAGTAACGGGATAGCGATATGCACATATAGGAATGGCGGTAATATCGCGTACACAAGGTATGAGGGTCACTCTAAAACAAATGCACACTATTTTTGTAAAAATACCGTTTTCATTCTGCATGTGTGAAAGTTTTAGTGTGTAGATACATCCTTCCCGCTTCTTTTCAAACTTAGTTCAACCTGTTCTCGTGAGTGGCGCTGTCATAGCATGTCTTCAAGATGGCTGCTACACTTGACATTCGTCAGAAGCAACGTGCTGTCATAGAATTCCTGTGCTGTGGAAACGAGACAGTGGGAAACATCCACAAGAGGTTGAAAAAGATGTATGGAGATGCTGCTGTCTATCGCAGTACAGTTAGTCAGTGGGCAAGCAGGTTAGTTGATGAAAGCGGGTACGGCAATATTGAGGATTGTCCTCGCTGCGGCGGACCTCGTACTGCACACGCTCCAGACAATGTGCAGAGAGTTAACGAACTGGTGACTACTGACAGACGCATCACAGTGAACGAATTGTCACGTTACTTTGGGATAGGGGAAGTAAGTGTTTGCAGAATACTGAAAGTGTTGGCGTTAAAAAAGGTTTGTGCCAGGTGGGTTCCCACGATGTTGGCAGTGGCTCACAAAGAAACAAGAAAAACGGTATGCAGCGAACTTTTGGAACAGCACGAGAATGGTGGAGATGAATTTCTTGGAATAATTGTGACAGGTAATGAAACATGGCTCCATCGTTTGTCACCAGAGACGAAGAGGCAATGAATGGAGTGGCATTATTCAAATCCACCCAAGAAAAAAAATTCAAAACCACACCTTCTGCTGGAAGAGTTATGGCTACGGTGTTTTACGATTCCGAAGGATTCTTACTTGTGGACATCATGCCAAGTGGAACCACCATAAATTCTGATGCGTATGTGACGACACTGAAGAAACTTCAAGATCGACTGAGTCGTGTTCGACCACCTCGGCAAAAGCAGGATGTTTTGCTGTTGCATGACAATGCGCTGCCACATGTCAGTCAAAAAAGCATGGAAGCGATCACAAAACTCGGATGGACAACACTGAAACACCCCCCACCCCCACCCCCCTTACAGTCCTGACCTGGTTCCATGTGACTGTCATCTGTTTGGGAAACTGAAAGACTCTCTTCGTGGAACAAGGTTTGAAAACGATGACTCCCTTGTGCACACTGCCAAACAGTGACTCCAACAGGTTGGTCCTGAATGTTACTGTACGGGTATACAGGCGCTGGTTGCAAGATGGCGTAAGGCAGTTGAGAGTGGTGGAAATTATGTAGAGAAAAGAAAATACTGTTTCTAAAGGATGTATTTACACACTGTAAAACTTTCAAACATCTAGAAAAAAAGAAGGAATTTAAGAAAAATAATGTGCATTTCTTTTGGAGTGACCCTTGTATAAAAAAGCAGTGCACTGGCGCTGCTCCCATTTGTATACAGGTGAGTGATGCGAGAATGTTTCCGACGTGATGATGTCTGCACGACGGGAATTAACAGACTTTGAGCGTGGATTGGTAGTTGGAGTTAGAGCTGTGGGATGCAAATCGTTAGACAATTCAAATACCAAGAGTGTTAGAATACCAAATTTCAGACACTACCTCTCCTCACGGACAAACCAGAGGCCGGTGGCCTTCACTCAACGACCGAGAGCAACTGCGTTTGTGTAGAGTCGTAAGTGCTAACAGATACGCAACACTGCCTGAAATAACCGCAGTAATCAATGTGGGTCATACGACGAACGTATCCGTTAGGACTGTGAGGCGAAGTCTGGTTTTAATGTGCTGTGGCAGCAGACGACCGGGCCGAGTGTCTTTGCTAACAGCACTACATCACCTGCAGCGCCTCTCCTGGGCTCGTGACCATACAGTTTGGACCCTAGACGACTGGAAAACTGTGGCCTGGTCGGATGAGTCTAGATTTCAGTTGGTAAGAGCTGACAGTACAGTTCGAGTATGGAGCAGAGCCCATGAAGCCATGGACCCAAGTTATTAACAAGGCACTGTGTGAGCTGGTGGTGGCTCTATAATGGTGTGGGCTGCGTTAACATGGATAGTAGGGTCGTGTGATCCAACTGAACCGATCATTGACTGGAAATGGTTATGTTCGGCTACTTGCAGACCATTTGAAGCCATGAATGGACTTCAAGTTCCCATGGCAAAGTGCATGTCACCGGGCGACAATTGCTAATTACTGATTTGAAGAAAAATCTGAACAGTTCGGGTGAAAGTTTTGGCTACCCAAGTCGCCCAACATGAGTCCCATGGAACATATGTGGGACGTAATGGAGAGGTCAGTTCGTGCACAAAACCCTGCTCCCGCAACACTTTCGCGGCTGTGGACCGCTGAAGAGGCAGCTTGGCTCAGTATTTCTGCAGGGGACTTCCAACGACTTGTTGAGTACATGCCACATCGAGTAACTGCACTACTCCGGCAAAAGGAGGTTCGACACGGTATTACGAGGTATCCCATGGCCCGCATCTCGTGGTCGTGAGGTAGCGTTCTCGCTTCCCACGCCCGGGTTCCCGGGTTCGATTCCCGGCGGGGGCAGGTATTTTCTGTGCCTCGTGATGGCTGGGTGTTGTGTGTTGTCCTTGGGTTAGTTAGATTTAAGTAGTTCTAAGTTCTAGGGGACTGATGACCATAGATGTTAAGTCCCATAGTGCTCAGAGCCATTTTTGAGGTATCCCATGACTTTTGTCATCTCAGTGTGTACAGGTGTGAAGGTTTCGCGTGGATCGCCTAGTTTTTATTAAAGATCGTTACTTAACCATTTTTGAAAAGAAGTTCAGTCACCACTATGAACCGTGTCTTTGGAGCTTGCTGCTTCACCCATCATTCTTTTTCAATTATTAATCCGTCAGTTACTGCTACTGCACTAAAGTAAGAAGTCGACAAACCTGCTCACATTTCAAGATGTTGCAGCCGATAGATCTCAGAGAAGGCAGCGTCAGATAGCAGCTCGGCGTTTCCGACATCAAGTTCCCTCAAAGCGGGGCACCCACGACAGGCAGCAATCACTGTCTCATCGTCCAGCCCGAACCCATTTCGCAAATCCAGCACTCTCAGTTTTGGCAGCCCTCCAGTCCTTAAACACAAAAGTAAGTGGCAGCTTTATTGGTGCTCCAGAAATTACGAGCGGAGCTGTCTCTATTGATCTACTGAAATCACTGCACCAAAAAATAATTAACGTAAAATACTAAAATTTTGGGAATACATTTGTTTACGTAACATATTTAACATTAACGTTGCAACTTCACACGTTAATATAAGCGAAAGATAAGGCATTGCAAATGTGAAATGCTGGTACATTAATAACCGGTGTAACCGGCAGAATGTTGTATGCAAGCATCCAAAAGTACCCAGGAAGCGGCTACACGGGTAGCGGGAGCTGTGTGAAAGGGGGTTGGACGGATTTTTAGGTTAGACGGTCTCAGGAAACCACAGAAAGGGCGTCCGTCTAAACGGGGGTAGGTAAAACACATTAAGTTAGTTGTACAAACGATTGGTATTGAAGGTGTAAATTGCCGTAACTGTGTTGGGAAAGAACCAGAGCTCCAAGCCCTAACAGAGAGCACTGAAGCTCAAACAGTTATAGGTACAGAAAGTTGGCTAAAGCCGGAAATGAGTTGTGCCGAAATTTTTTCTAACGATCTAACAATGTTCAGAAAGAATTGATTAAAAACAGTTGGCGGTGGAGTATTTATTGCTGTCAGAGGTAGTTTGCATTGTAGCGTCAGAGGTAGTTTGCCTTGTAGCGAAATTGAAGTAGATAGTTGCTGCGAAATAGTATGGGTAGAGGTTATATTTGACAATCGGGCTAAACTATTATTTGGCTCGTTTTACCGACCCCCCGACTCAGAAGATATAGTTGCTCAACAGAAACTTGAGTCTCATTTCAGACAAGTACCCCACGCATACAATTATAGTCGATGACGACTTCAGTCTACCCTCGATATACTGGAAAAATTGTACGTTTAAAACCGGCTGCTGGCACAAGACGTCATCCGAAATTGTACTGAATGCTTTCTCAGAAAATTATTTTGAACAATTAATTCATGAGCCTACTAAAAGCGTAAATGTTTGCGAAAGCATACTTGACCTCTTAGCAACAAATGATTCTCGATAAATAGGGAAGATCATGACGAATACAAGGATTAGCGACCACAAGGCAGTTGCTGCTAGGCTGAATACCGTAACACGCACAACCATAAAAAAACCGCAAAGTACTTCTGTTTAAAAAAACTGATAAAAATGCTCTTAAGGCCTTTTTAAGAGACAGTCTCCACTCCTTCCGATCTGGTCACGTAAGCGTAGAAAAGATGTGGAATGATTTCAAAGAGATAGTATCCGGCAATTGAGAGATATATACCATATAAATTAATAAGTCATGGCACTGATCCCCCATGGTACACAGAACGGGTCAGATCGCTGTTGCAGAAGCAACGAAAAAATCATGCCAAATTTAAAAGAACGCAAAATCCCGAAGATTGACAAAGTTTTGCAGACGTTCGAAATACAGCGCGTGCTTCAATGCGAGATGTCTAGGAATCTGGCAGAAAACCCAAAGAGATTCTGGTCGTACATAAAGCACATCAGTGGCAAGACGCAATCAATACCTTCACTGAGCGATAACAACTGTGAAGTCACTGATGACAGTGACACCAAAGCAGTGTTATTAAACACGGTTTTCTGAAACTCCTTCACCAAAGAAGACGAAGTAATTATTCTCGAATTCCAATCAAGACAACTGCGAAGATGAGAAACACAGAAGTAGATATTCTCGGTGTAGCAAAGCAGCTTATATCACGTATGTAATAAAGGCAAGGCTTCCGGTCCGGATGGTATACCAGTCAGGTTCCTTTCAGAGTATGCAGATACAATAGCTCCATATTTATCAGTTATATACAACCGCTCGCTCACAGAAAGTTCCGTACCTAAAGATTGGAAAGTTGCTCAAGTCACACCAATACCCCAAAGGGAAATAGGAGTAATTCGCTGAATTACAAGTCTATATCACTAACAACAATTTGCAGTAGGGTTTTGGAACATATACTGCATTCGAACAGTACGAAGTACCTGGAAGAAAACGATTTCTGACACATAGGCAACACGGATTTAGAAAATATCGTTCTTGCGGAACACAACTAGCTCTTTATACTCATGAAATAATGAGTGCTATCGACAGGGGATATCAAATTGACTCCATATTTTTTAGATTTTCAGAAGGTTTTCGACACCGTTCCTCACAAGCGACTTCTGCCCCAACTGTGTGCATGTGGAATATCGCCTCAGTTGTGCGCCTGGACTCGTGATTTCCTGCCAGAAAGGTCACAGTTCGTAGAATAGACGGAAAGTCATCGAGTAAAACAGAAGCAATATCCGGCGTTCCCCAAGGAAGTGTTATAGGCCCTCTATTGTTCCTGATCTACATTAACGACTTGGAGACAATCTGAGTAGCCGTCTTAAATTGTTTACAGATGATGCTGTTATTTACCGTCTTGGAAAATCATCAGATGACCAAAATCAATTGCAAAATTATTTAGATGAGATATCTGTGTGGAGCGAAAAGTGGCAATTGACCCTGAATAAAGAAAAGTATGAAGTTATTCACATGAGTACTGAAAGAAATTCGCTAAATTTCGATTAGGCGATAAGTCACACAAATCTAAAGGCTGTAAATTCAACGAAATACAATTACAAATAAACTAAATTGGATCGATCACATAGATAAAATTGTCGGTAGAGCAAACCAAAGACTGCAATTGATTGGCAGAACATTTAGAAGGTGCAACAGATCTACTAGAGTGCTTACACTGCACTTGTCCGCCCTATTCTGGAGTATTGCTGTGCGGTGTGGGATTCGTATCAGGTGGGACTGACGGATGATACTGAAAAAGTTCAAAGAAGGACGGTTGGTTTCGTATTATCGCGAAATAAGGGAGATAGTGCCACAGACTTGATACGTGAATTGGAATGGCAATCGTTAAAACAAAGGCCTTTTTCGTCGCGACGGGATCTTCCCATGAAATTTCAATCACAAATTTTCTCCTCCGACTGCGAAAACATTCTGTTGGTACCCACCTACGTAGGTAGGAATGATCATCACGATAAAATGAGAGAAATCAGGGCTCAGACAGAAAAATTTAAGTGCTCGTTTTTCCCGCGCGCCGTTCGAGAGTGGAACGGTAGAGAGACAGCTTGGAGGTGGTTCATTGAACCCTCTGCCAGTTGAGGCTTCAATGCACAGTAATCACGTAGGTGTAGATGTCACGTAGATGTAGACGTACGTACATCGTGTTTTATAGGTCCCAGATATCGATTTCAGGGCTGGAGTGTCGTGCCAGTGGCACTTGGTTGATCAGTACGTGCTCGGTTAACCCTCGTTGTGGATGACAGTGGAGTTGTCCCACATGTGCTCGATTGGCGACAGATCTGGTGATCGAGCAGGCCAAGACGACATTTCGACACTTCATAGAACATGTAGGAGTATGACACTCCGGCCGGCATGGCAGAGTGGTTCTAGGTGCTTCAGTCTGGATCCGAGCGACCTCTACGGTCGCAGGTTCGAATCCTGCCTCGGGCATGGATGTGTGTGATGTCCTTAGGTTTGTTAAGTTTAAGTAGTTCTAGTTTTAGGGGACTGATGACTTCAGATGTTAAGTCCCACAGTGCTCAGAGCCATTTAACCATTTTGAATTTGGTTACGACAGCGGTGTGTGGACGAGCGTTATCCTGTTGGAATCACTCCCTTAATACTGTTCATGAATGGCAGCACAACAGGGTGGATCATCAGACTGATAATAGAAATTTGCCGTCAGGGTGCGTGGGATAACCGCGAGATTGCTCCTCCTGCCACGCGGAATCGCATTCTACGCCATGACTCCAGGTGTACGTCCAGTGCGTCTAGCATTCAGACAGATTGTTGCAGACCCTCCACTGGCCTCCAACACACGGCCATCTCTAGCACCGAGACAGAACCAGTCTTCATCAGAAAACACAACAGAGCACCCTGCTCTCCAATGAGCTCTCGCTTGACACAAATGAAGTCCCAATTTGCGGTGGTTTAGTGTCAGTGGAATGCACGCTCCAGGGCGTCTGACTCGGAGACATCTTTGAAGTAACCAGTTTGCAACATTTCGTTGTGTCACTGTAGTGTCGACTGCTGCTCAAATTGCTGTTGCAGATGCAGTACACTGCGCCAAAGCCGTTCGCCGGACACGATGGTCTTCCCCGAGAGACAGAGCCACGCGGCTATCGGGAGCACGGTCCTTCTTGTGACCGTACATTCTACATCTACATCTACATCTACATTTATACTCCGCAAGCCACCCAACGGTGTGTTCCAGTCGCGTATGGCTCGCGGGAAGAACGACTGCCGGAAAGCCTCCGTGCATGCTCGAATCGCCCTGATTTTACATTCGTGATCTCCTCGGGAGGTGTAAGTAGGGGGAAGCAATATATTCGAAACCTCATCCAGAAACGCACCCTCTCGAAACCTGGACCTCAAGCTACACCGCGATGCAGAGCGCCTCTCTTGAAGAGTCTGCCACTTTAGTTTTGCTAAACATCTCCATAACGCTATCACGCTTACCAAATAACCCTGTGACGAAACGCGCCGCTCTTCTTTGGATCTTCTCTATCTCCTGTGTCAACCCGACCTGGTATGGATCCCACACTGATGGCCAATACTCGAGTATAGGTCCAAAGAGTGTTTTGAAAGCCACCTCCTTTGTTGATGGACTACATTTTCTAAGGACTCTCCCAATGAATCTCAACCTGGCATCCGCCTTACCAACAATTAATTTGATATGATCATTCCACTTCAAATCGTTCCGCACGCACACTCGCAGATATTTTACAGAAGTAACTGCTATCAGTGTTTGTTCTGCTGTCATATAAACATACAATAAAGGATCCTTCTTTCTATGTATTCGTAATACATTAGATTTGTCTATGTTAAGGATCAGCTGCCACTCCCTGCATCACGTGTCTATCCGCTGCAGATCTTCCTGCATTTCGCTGCAATTTTCTAACGCTGCAACTTCTCTGTATACTACAGCAACATGCGCGAAAAGCCGCACGGAACTTCCGACACTATCTACTAGGTCATTTATATATATTGTGAAAATCAATGGTCCCATAACACGCCAAAGGTTACTTGAACGTCTGTAGACGTCTCTCCATTGAGAACAACATGCTGTGTTCTGCTTGCTAAAAACTATTCAACCCAGCCACACAACTGGTGTGATATTCCGTAGGCTCTTACTTTGTTTATCAGGCGACAGTGCGGAACTGTATCGAACACCTTCCGGAAGTCAATGAAAATGGTGTCTATCTGGAAGCCTGTATCTAATATCTTCTGGGTCTCATGAGCAAATAAAGCGAGTTGGGTCTCACACGATCGCTGTTTCCGGAATCCATGTTGATTCGTACAGAGTAGATTCTGGGTTTCCAGAAATGACATGATACACGAGCAAAAAACATGTTCTAAAATTCTACAACAGATCGATGTCAGAGATATAGGCCTATAGTTTTGCGCATCAGCTCGACAACCCTTCTTGAAAACTGGACCACCGCTGCCAGTAACCGTGTACAGTGGCTACATCCTTACCAAGCCTTTCTTCAGTATCGCAGAAGGAACATCCAGCGTCCCGTAGCCCTATTACACGATCTCGTTCAAACTCAGTGGTGTGTTGATAATGGCGTCCTTGCGCCTTAAAGATATTCTTGACTAACATTAACTCATCACATCCAGTCTCAAAGGTAACTAACGTTCACCATCGTTACAACGCGTATTTAAAAGAAACCTGATCTGAATCCCAGCAGTGGCCCCACTGGCGCCACTCTGACACGACTGGCGCCAAAATTTTCACAGACATAGTCTTTCAGGTGCAGAAATGCGCATTCCAACTTCCGTTTATGTTGCACAACTCCTTCTTGGTGTTGCGATTTGTCGAGACAATACCACCTTTACTAAGGTTACTTAAGGTACCTATTCTACATCTACATCTCCAGTGATCTCTCTGCATTTCACATTAATTGCCTGGCAGGGGTATCGTCGAGCCACCTTCAAGCTACTTCTCTACCGGTCCATTCTCGAACAGCTGCGAGTGAAAAGCAAACACTTAAAACTTTCCGTGCGAGAACTGATCACTCTATTGCATTATGATGATCATTTCTCCCTATGCAGGTTGGCACATACGAAGTATTTTCGTTTCTGGAGTAGAAAGTTACTGTTTTCAATTTCAAGAGAGATGTTGTCGGAATGAAAAACGCCTTCCTTTTAATAGCTGCCACTCCAACTCAAATATCATGTTCGCGGTACTCACTCCCTTTTCCGCGATAATACAAAACGAGCTGCCCTTCTTTGGACGTTTTCGATGTCCTCTGTCAGTCCCATCTGATGTTGTGCCCAGACCGTACAGTAGTACTCCAGAAGAGGACCGACGAGTGTAGTGTAGGCACTCTCTTTTGTGGACCTGCTGTATTTTCTAATATTCTGCCAATAAATCGCAGTCTTTGGTTCGCCATCCCTACGACATTATACAAAGTATATGTGATTGTTCCAATTTAAGTTATTTGTAATTGTAATCCCTAAGTCCATAGCTGAATTCACAGCCTAAAGGTTTGTATGATTTATCTTGTAACCGAAATTTAGCGGAGTTTTACGCAACATACAGATATCGTTTCTAAATCACTTTGCAATTAGTTTTGATCATCTGATGCCTTTACAAGACGGTAAATGGCAGCATCATTTGGAAACAATCTGTGAGGATTGCTCAGACCGTCTCTTAAATCGTTGATATAAACCAGGAACAGCAGGGGGCCTATCAAACATCCTTGGGAACACCAGACATTGCTTATGTTTTTTTCGATGACTTTCCATCAGCTACTGCAAATTGTGACCTTTCTGACAAAAATATCATGAATCCAGCCGCACAACTGAAGACGATATTCCGTAGGCTTGCAACATGATTAAAGTAGCATGTGCGGAACGGCACAAAAAGGAGTCTGTAAATCTAAAAATTTGGAATCAATTTGAAATCCTCTGTCGATGGGACTAAATGCTTCGTGAGAATAAAGAGCTAGTTGTGCTTCACATAAACGGTATCTTCTGAATCCATGTTGGCCATTTGTCAATAATTCATAATGATTAAGCACAGTATGTGTTCCAAAATCCTAGTGGAAATTGACGGTAGTGATACAAATCTGTAATTCAGCGGATTACTCCTATTTCCTTTCTTGAATATTGACGTGACCTGTACAAATGTTCAAATGTGTGTGAAATCTTATGGGACTTAACTGCTAAGGTCATCAGTCCCTAAGCTTGCACACTACTTAACCTAAATTATCCTATGGACAAACACACACACCCATGCCCGAGGGAGGACTCGAACCTCCGCCAGGACCAGCCGCACAGTCCATGACTGCAGCGCCTTAGACAGCGTGACCTGTACAACTTTACAGTCTTTAGGTACGGATATTTCGACCAAAGAGTGGCTGTATGTGATTGCTAAGTATAGAGCTGTTGCATCACCGTAATCCGATAGGAACTCAACTGGCATACAGTTTGGAACAGCAGCTTTGCCTTCATTAGGTGACTAGCTACAATACGTGGCATTGCCCAGGTCGGAATATATCGTACTATTGTTAGCATGAGGACCATTCTTCCCTTCAGGTATATACAGTCGTATATTCCATTAAACACGCGATGTACGTAGGGTACACTAAATTAAGTAATCAAGGATTCAGTATAATATTATTATTTAAATGACACAGGCCAGAATAAAAAAGGTACTTACTTTAATAAGAAATTTATTTTTTATTATATATGCATATTTCTATTTTTATTGTTCCACAACGCTTGCTTATCCGCTTTATTTTTAGTTTTGTTGTTCGGACTATAGTTGGACAAATTTTGAGGTGATCCATCTCCTGAGCACACAACATATAATTCACATTCTGAAAAGCATGGTTCTTTTAGGTTAACACCAGACTACACACTATGGAATGTTTGGCTCTGTGGTTTGTTGTCTGTCAAGTTGTAAACCAGCTTAACTGGAAATTGCAGTTGCATTAAACTGAAGGGCAATCCAGATGATATTAAGGGTATCCACAGTGCAAATATTGTTGTGTCGGCTACTGTGGGACTCAGTGAAGTTGCAATGGCTGGTGGTAGGAATCCAAAATGATCTGTAGGTCTACATACGCTTGCAGATTAATAGAATTCTATATTTCTAAAAAGGAAAGAAACATAACTTAACTTCTTGTTATGAAGTGGCATCATGTGCTTCTAGCGCCTCCTGCATGCAGTTATGTAGTTTTATACATAATTACTAGTTGTGGAACGCAGGCTATGTATTGTCTTCATAGTAGTCAGTACTGATGGTCTCAAAGTCTGCAACCGACCTGAGGCCAACCAGCGATGGACGGCTTGTTGAGTCAACATTGAGAGGGGGCGCTGAACTCTGTCTTCTCAGAGGTGTGGCGCTGCCTTCTCTGCCTACTGGAGCACGTGTCAGCGCCTTCTCGATGCCTGATCGATGTCCAGTCGATACTTTAGGACTGCACAAGTATCATCTGCCCTTTTTCTTTGGTAGTCATTATACTGGTTTCGATGATGTTCTTCTACAGTTGTTTGCTGCAGAGTCTTGTACCAATACACAGTTCTGGCAAATTCAGTTTCCGAACTAGTGAACTGACCTTCAATCTGAAGCAGTGCAACAGCATTCCTAGAACATTCAACTAATTTAAAAATTTAGTAGGAAAAATTAGAGTTTCATTTTCACCAGTCATGGTATCGATTGACATGTAAATTTTCTTTGACCCTGAATCAGTTCTTGAATGCTTTTGTTGACGTCGTTGACAATTTCGTTTTTCATTGCTAGAATAACTCCCTCAGATAATCATTCTAAATTGGTATAATTTTCGAAGCTTTCTGAGTATATTTCGCTTCTTCTGTTTCATTTCTAAGTGCCGCTTTTCTTCTTTGTGAAATCACTTAATACAGTGCGAACACTATATTACACTTTGACATTGTCTCTGTAACAACAACTATGAGAAAGGTAGCACGTGATCAGTGGCTGGGCAAGCGATTTCATAGATTAGGGTCGTCTGTCACCTGCCCCCCTAGCTAGACCACGGAGGACTCCCCACCGTCCCACAAGCCACTAGGCGCTCCCCCCCCCCCCCCCCCCCAAGCCCCTTCCCAGCCTCCTGCCCCACTCCATCCCTCACCCCCACACCACCACACTCCATGCCCCTACCTCGCCCAGTACACTCACCATGAACCAGTAAAGAGCTGGCAGTCAACTCAGCACAATGTAGAGAGACAGGTGTGTGCATGTGAGTGTGTGTGTGTGTGCATTTTTTTGCTACAGCTAGAAAAAGGAAGAACATTCCGAAAGCTAGCCAACCTCTGTACCTTTTGTTTGTGTGCCTATCGATGACATAGCACCTCTGCCTTTTAATGAGCTGTCCCTTTTATCCCTAAATAATACACACACACACACACACACACACACACACACACACACACATATATATATATATATATATCAGAAAACTGTGTGTAAAACGCATTAAAGTAAGTCATTAACAGTAAATAAGAAAAGTAAAAAAGTAAGAAAAGTTCTATACTCAGTAAAAATTTTAAGAAAATAATTCAATACAAAGCACAGAAGCACACAATATTTTCCTCGAATTCAATTTTCTGTTGGAATATTTAAATATTTTTTCGAAATCGCTTTATCACTTCAACATTCACAATTTACTTCTTGTATTTTGTCTTTGATTCACTCTTGATTCTACTCAAAATGTGGTTGATGAAAACGCTCTGAGCTGCTACTTATATTGATGATCGAAATTTGATATATTCGATTTGGATATTCTGCATTTCGACTTAGGAAAGTCTACATCTGCATCTACATCTACCTGGATACTCTGCAAATCACACTTAAGTACCTGGCAAGGGTTCATCGAATCAGCTTCACAATAATTCTCTATTATTCCAATATTGAACAGCATGCGGAAAAAATAAACACCTATATCTTTCTGTGTAAGCTCTCATTTCCCTTATTGTATTATAATGATAATTTCTCCCTATGTAGGTTGGCGCCAACAAAATGTTTTTGCATTCGGAGGAGAAAGTTGCTGATTAAAATTTCGTGAGAGGATTCTGCCACAACGAAAAGCGTCTCTGTTCTAATAATTGAAGAAATTTGGTGAAAATTTTGCCTTATGATTAATGTAACTATTGACAGTTATTTTATTACAATTTTCAGCCACACGTATCTCCAAAGGTTTGGAACCTGCTGGAAAAATCTGTTTCGAAAAGTACTTTCTAGAAAATTCCAAACCTAGGATATCTAGATCTAAGTTACTCACATTGGCAATCGTTCTTGATTCGAATTCTAGAATATTTCCTTCATCTTCTTTGGTGAAGGAATTTTGGGAAACCGTGTTTTGTAACTCTGTTTTAGTGGAACTGTGCTCAGAAACATTACCATTGGTATTGCGCAGTGAATGTATTAATTGCGTCTTGGCACTAGTGTACATAATGCATGACCAGACTCTCTTTGGCTTTTTTGCCAGATTTCTAGGCAAAGTTTCCTTGTGGAAACTATTATAAGCATCTCACACTGAAGATCACTGTGCATTTTGCACTTCTGTATAACTTCGCTGATCCCTTAAATCTGACATACTTTTTGCATTGTTTCGGCAACAATGTTCTGACCTGTTTAGTGTACCACAGGCAATAAGTACCATCTCCTATTAATTTATTTGGCATTATATGTTTCAATTGCCTTTGATACTATCATTTCAGTTTAAACCATATCTGGTTTAGGCTTACAAAATCAGATTGAAAGAAGTGGTGACTCTGTCTTAAGATGGCGCCATGAGAATTTTTATCTGCTTTCTTAAATCTATTGAGATAAATCCATTGAGATACGCGACTTTGACAAAGGGAAGATTAATATTATGCAGAGCCTGTGAACGAGTACCACGAAAACGGCACAGCTGGTCGAATGTTTAAGTGCTACTATCACGAGCATCTATGGAAAACGGTAGAAGGACAGCGAAACTACCACTGGGCACTAAATGGTTGTACGTCAATGACTCTTCACAGAACGTGGGGTTTGGCGGCTTGTCTGCTCTGTAAAGCAGGATAGATGGTGATCTGTGGCATCTGTGGCAAGCGAGCACAATGCTGGAGCACGCACAAGTGTTTTTGGAGCACACCGTTTAACGTACATAGTTGAACATGGAGCTCGGCAGCTGACCATCCCTACGTGTTCCCACGTTGACCCAACTACATCGTCAGCTACAATTTCAGTGGGCACGAGACCATTGTGATCCACCGTCACTCAATGGAAACGGGTCAGCTCTTCGGGTGAATCACATTTTTGCTTCACTAGGTCGCTGGTCGTGTCCACAAACGCTGTCGTCGAGGTGAACGGCAGCTCGAAACGTGGAGCGCGCCACAGACGGAGGCTGTTGAGAGCAGTATCATGCTATGGGATACACCTCCTGCACTTGGGCGTGACCTTTGGTAGCAATCAAAGACACGCTGACAGCTGCGAACCACCTGTATCCGTTCCTGCTAGATATCATCCCCACTGGCGATGTCATCTTTCAGCAGTATAATTGTGCATGTGTCCGAGAAAGAACCGCGCTGCAGTAGTTTGAGAAGCATTATAGTGAATCCATGTTGATGTCTCGCCCACCAAATTCGCCTGATGTAAATCCTGTGGAACCCATCTGAGTCGCTATCTGTCGCCATCACCGTGTACTCAAGTCAGTGGTCCATTATATACGCGAATTGCATGACCTGTAGATAGACATCTAATGCCACATACCTCTACCAACCTACCAATAAGCAGTCGAATCGCAGATAGAGAATCAGTGATCTGTTTCGTTCCAAATACGGACGAACAAACTATTAAGTAATTGATCATAATGTTTTGGCTCGTCAGTGAATGTGGCAGTATTTCACAGTAAGCTGTTGAGTGCAGAGCACGATGCATGACGTCACCTCTAGCTATGCAGTCAATAATAGCTTCTCTCAGCTGACTGATATGGGCTGAGGAAGTCCTAACCCTCTTTTCACGCATAACATCTTGCAAACAGCAGATGCCCTGGTCGACCCTCCTTAAGTATTATTAGGGTTGCCAGACTGAACTCAAGGCATGCCCGCAGACCAACCAACGGGACATGGACAGTAATGTAACTGGGAACAGAATTTATTAAACAATTTTTTGTTTAATATTACTGCCACAATGTTTACTAACATAATAAAATTAACTACTAGTAGTACTATTGTAACTACTAATGCTGCCATTACCACGAATCGTATATGTAACAAACCAAATAAAAATAACAGTTGTAAAAAATTGATGTTCTAAACGCATACATTATTGTTCACATTTTGCGGAGTATCTCCCTGGATTCAGAACAGTCTGGTTTTTAGGAAACACGCTGTAGAATCTTCGCATGCCGTTTTCAAATTCACTTGAACACAAATCTTGGCTTTCACAAGCTCAGAGGACGTCCTGTTTCTAGCATCCGACCACAACGCACTCATTACACTAAACACTCGCCCAGTGTGTACATCAGTCACAGGAAGTGCAAGGACTTACTGCACTATTCTGAACAGATTTGGTGAATCTGTTTTTTCGAAAAATTTGCTCCACAATTTCAACAATTATTATCTTGCCTATCAAGATTTGATACTATCGACTTCAAAACAGAAAGCTCATGGTACATTTCGTTTCCCTCGTAATTAATTTTCAGTTTCTTCTCCATTTCGATCAAGTCATTACATGAAAATAGTTCTGGTTGACATAAATCTAGCACGGACGCAATTCGATACAGATTGTCATTCGCGCTAAAATTGCACCATTTATTAAGATAGAACGAGGGCGGTTTGAAAAGTTTTCGGAATCACCATAAGTGGTCAGCGCTAGCGCAACGAGTTGTTCATGTGATATTCATTGGACTGTTGCCTGTAAACACGTGCCACTTCAGTGCTCTTGGAAGAGAGCTGTGGCGGTAACGTGGCTCTGTTGTTATTCCTGCGTAGTGATTTGCGAAGTTGGACAAAATCAAGAATCGAGCAGTGATTAAGCATTTCATAAAGAAACGTATGAAACCAAAGGACATTCATGCCGATTTCCAAAATACGCTGGGGGACTCCTTCATATTCAACTGTTGCCAAGTGGACAAATGAATTTAAATTTGGTCAGAAGAGCTTAGATGATGGTCCGTGCACTGGTCGGCCAAGATGTGTCACTATTCCAGAAATTACTGCAAAAGTGCACAAAATGGTCGTGGAGGATCACCGATTTAATATAAGTGAAATTGCCCACGCTTGCCAGATATCATCTGAAAGGGTATATCACACTTTAAATGAAGAATTAGAAATGAAAAAAATTATCTTTATGTTGGGTGATATCGGAGCAATGTTTGGCCCGTTTTAGGAGAAACGAACAAGTTTTTTGGCGCCGGTTTGTGACCGCAGATAAAACGTGGGTGCACTGAGACAAAACAACATTCAAAGCAATGGAAACATGCTGATTCTCCGCCACCAAAGAAAGCAAAGACAATTCCTTCGGCGGGAAAGATCGTGACATCAGTTTTCAGGGATGTGAAGGGAAATCTGTTTGGAGCTTATCTCCCCACTAGGCAAACAATTACTGGAGAGTACTATGCTAACCTCCTGGACAAATTGCAACAGAAGATACGCAAAAAAAGGCCAGGTTTACCAATGAAGAAAGTCATTTTGAATTAAGACAATGCGCGCCCTGACATATGTGCCGTCGCCATGGCATAATTACATGAACTAAGGTACGAATTGTTGCCACACTCTCCTTATTCACCTGATATGGCTCCGTCAGACTTTCATCTCTTCCCAAAACTGGAAATTTTTCTTACTAGACGAAGATTGATAGCCGGAGTTGACAACTATTTTGCAGGTCTGGAGGAAACTCATTTTTGAGATGGGATCAAGGCACCGCAACACCATTGGCCCAACTGCGTTAGTCTACAAGGAGACTACATTGAAAAATTAAAAAAAGTTTCAGTGATGTAAGAACTTTTTTCTATTCCGTTCAAAAAATTTTTCAAACCACCCTCGTATGACGGGAAAAAAGTTTTTGGGTGCCGTCACGGACTTATTCGCTTCAGCATATTAACTTAGATGTTGGCAAGTATTAAATACGTGATGAAGGGTTTAAACTGTTCTGTAACTAAAGTCTCTACGTGTATGACTGTTGTAGGAAAGTGAGCTTTCGACCGCGCTTGACAGAACGATAAACTTCGGTAAAGAGTCTTCTCGTGTCGCCAGCAGTAGACAAAAGATGTCCGAGCCAGAGATTAGCTGTAAAAAGCGGAAAACTCTGAGATAATTAGCCAGTCGTGGAACGTATATCGGAAAGACAGATTAGTGGCCATAGCAGGAGGAGTGTTCATTGCAGCTGACAAAAATATTGTCTCCATTGAGGTCGAAGTTGAGTGTGATCGTGAAGTCATCTGGTCGCGTGTAAAAGGTGTAGGTGAAACTAAGTTCATTGTTGGATTTTTTACCGTCCACCCGATTCCGCTGTGGCAGTTCTAGTCATTCAATGAAAGTCTACGGTCAATAAAGTGTAAACACTCAGATCATGCAATACTAGCTGGAGGCGACTTTAATCTGCCGAGTATAGGCTGGAGAGTCTATGGATTCATGACGGGTAGCACAGACAGACAGCCATGCAAAATACTTTTGAACACGTTTTCTGAAAATTGTCTTGAGCAGCGAGCTCAGCAGCCTACACGCATTGCAAATATCTTAGACCTTGTAGCTACAAATAGGCCACTCCTTATCGACAATGTCAGTACAGAAACTAGGATTAGCGGTCATGATGCCATTATAGCAACTATGATTACGAAAGTTTATAAATCAGTCTAGAAGGCTAGGAGAGTGTTTCTGTTAGCTAGAACAGATAAGTAGTTATTAACATCTTACTTAGATAGTGAACTGACATCACTTAGTACCAGTAAGATGGATGTAGAGGAATTATGGTCAAAGTTTAAGCAGATTGTAAATCATGGTCTGGAGAGTTACGTGCCTAGGAAGTGTATAAAGGATAGCAAAGACCCATCTTGGTTTAAAAACGAAATTCGTAAGATGCTGAGGAAGCATCCAGGTTCAAAAGGGGACGCACAAATGGCGACAAGCGAGTGTTAGTAATCATTGGTGAGCCTGTGAAAAGATCTATGCAAGAGGCATGCAACAACTACCACTGTCACACCTTAGCAAGAGGTCTGGCAAAGAACCAGAGAAAATTCTGGTCGTATGTAAAATCGCTAATCGAGTCGAAGGCTTCCATTCAGTCCCTTGTTGACCAGTCTGGTGTGACAGTTGAAGACAGCAAAACGAAAGACGAAATTTTAAATTTCACGTTCAAGAAAAGTTCACGCAGGAGAATCGTACAAATATACCGTCATTTGAAAATTGGACAGACTTCCGTATGGATGACATAGAAATAAGCATACCTAATGTAGACAAGCAACTTACAGATTTGAAAACAAATAAATTACCTGGTCCGGATGGAATTCCAGTTTGATTTTACAAAGAGTACTTTACGGCATTGGGCCCTTATCTAGCTTGCATTTATCCTGAATCTCTCGCCTAGCACAAAGTCGAAAGCTACTGGAAAAAAGCACTGGTGCCTTCAGTAGATAAGAAGGTTAAAAGGACGGACGTGGAAAATTACTGGCAAATATCCCTCCCTAACTTCTGTTGCTGCAGAATCCTTGAACACACTCACAGTTCGAATATAATAAACTTTCTCGAGAAAGAGAAGTTAAGTCCACGAATCAGCATGGTTTTAGAATCAGCATGGTTTTAGAAACATAACTCGCGCGAAACTCAGTCTGTCCTTTTCTCACGTGATGTACTGAGAACTATGAATGAAGGGCGACAGGCAGATTCTATATTTCCGGAAAGCATTTGACGCAAATCCCCATTGCAGGCTGTTAGCGAAGATACGAGCATATGAAATAAGTTCACAGACATGTGATTGGCTCGAAGACATCACATCGAGCTGGCTGTCATTCAGCGATACGAAGGCCGCCGAAGAACTTATAATTAATTGTTAAAAGCAATGGAATTGTAAAGTGATTGTCTAATTGGTCCCCCTAAAGTTCTTAGGATTTAGAAGTGCAGTTCTGATTTGAGTATTGCTAGGGACGCCTATGCTAGAGGTAATAGGTGTAAGCCCTAATTAATTATCGTATCTAACAGTCACCAGTAAGATAACAGCTCGCGGATGTAGATCGAATAGCGATTAGACAATTTTTGTGAGAATACCGTCAAGAAGTTTTCTTGAATTATGGAGTTAGTATTCGGTGGGTGTTGTAGATCAGAACGTAGTGTGACGGAGTTGTTAGACGTGTTTAGCAGTGTATCTGCTTCAATTTATATTGTTCCGCGAGAGAAAGTAGGGTACGTTAATGTAATTGATTTCAGTTTATTTTGGGTCGTAGCGCTGGAAAGATTTTTGCTACGATTGGATAGGTGAAGGTATTGGTTAATTGACGCTGCAGTAGCGTGGATAAAGTTTATTAGTGATCACGTTGTGTAGGAAGTGCTGTTGTAAAGTTACGCTCTAATTTCGATGAAACTGGGTTCCATATTTGGAGAAGTTGGTGTTTGAAGGTAATAGTCAGTCACTGGTCTGGACTTATAGAGTGCGGTTCGTGGTATTCTCGGTGCGCACAAGACTATAGAAGTTGTTGTGATTTAAGTTGGTAGAATTTGTATTCACGGTCACTATAAGGGTCATTTAGCGTTTGCGATATTTGGCTCAAATGGCTCTGAGCACTATGCGACTTGACATCTGTGGTCATCAGTCGCCTAGAACTTAGAACTAATTAAACCTAACTAACCTAAGGACATCACACACATCCATGCCCTAGGCAGGATTCGAACCCGCGACCGGTTTGCGATATTTGTGTGAATGTAGACGACCACTCTAAGATAGTTGAGTGTTGAGCGGTTTATGTTAGTGTATATTTTGAGTACGCCCTACAGGGTTAGTGGCGCAATAATTGTGATTTTGTGTGGCACTGAGTTTAAATCTCAGTTGGCTTTTCTATAAAGCCAGGAACCAAGAGCTACACTGTTCCGGCGTAATGACAAGCCCCGGCACGACGATCAAGAACAGGAGAGCAGAGAGGGCTGTGAGACGACGTCAGCCAATAGTGCGCTGACGGACCCCTCTCGAGGACGCACCGAGGCGGGGGCGGCCTCTTCACGAAGAGAATACACTACTGGCCATTAAATTGCGTCACCCAGAAGAAATGCAGATAATAAGCGGGTATTCATTGGAAAAATATATTATACTAGAACTGACGTGTGATTACATTTTCATGCAATTTGGGTGCATAGATCCTGAGAAATCAGTACACAGAACAATCACCTCTAGCCGTAATAACGGCCTTGATACGCCTCGGCATTGAGTCAAACAGAGCTTGGATGGCGTGTAAAGGTAAGGCTGCTATGCAGCTTCAACACGATACCACAGTTCATCAAGAGTAGTGATTGACGTATTGTGACGAGTCAGTTGCTCTGCCACCATTGACCAGACGTTTTCAATTGGTGAGAGATTTTGAGAATGTGCTGGCCAGGACAGCAGGCGAACATTTTCTGTATCCAGAAAGGCACTTACAGGACCTGCAACATGCGGTCGTGTATTATCCTGCTGAAATGTAGGGTTTTGCAGGGATCGAATGAAGGGTAGAGCTACGGGTCGTAACACATCTGAAATGTGACGTCCACTGTTCAGAGTGCCGTCAGTGCTAACAAGAGGTGACCGAGACGTGTAACCAATGGCACCCCATACCATCAAGCCGGGTGATACGCCAGTATGGGGATGAAGAATACACGCTTCCAATATGCGTTCACTTCGATGTCGCCAAACATGGATGAGACCACCATGATGCTGTAAACAGAACCTGGATTCATCCGAAAAAATGACGTTTTGCCATTCGTGCACCCAGGTTCGTCGTTGAGTACACCATCGCAGGCGCTCCTGTCTGTGATGCAGCGTCAAGGGTAAGCGCAGCCACGGTCTCCGAGCTGATAGTCCATGCTGCTGCATACGTCGTCGAAATGTTAGTGCAGATGGTTGTTGTCTTGCAAACGTCCTCATCTGTTGACTCAGGGATCGAGACGTGGCTGACGATCCGTTACAGCCATGCGGATAAGATGCCTGTCATCTCGACTGCTAGTGATACGAGGCTGTTGGGATCCAGCACGGCGTTCCCTATTACCCTCCTGGACCCACCGATTCCATATTCTGCCAACAGGCATTGGATCTCCACCAATGCGAGCAGCAAAGTCGCGATACGATAAACCGTAATCGCGATAGGCTACAATCCGACCTTTACTCATTTCCCCTCCTTACACGAGGCATCACAACAACGTTTCACAATGCAACGTCGGTCAACTGCTGTTTGTGTATGAGAAATCTATTGGAAATTTCCCTCATGTCAGCACGTTGTAGGTGTCGCCACCGGCGCCAACCTTGTGTAAATGCGCTGAAAAGCTAATCATTTGCATATCACAACATGTTATTGCTGTCGGTTAAATTTCACGTCTTTAGCACGTCATCTTCGTGGTGTAGCAATTTTAATGGCCAGTAGTGTATAATCGCCGCTCCGACTAGCCGCGGGCTGAGTGAAATACTAGCTATTAATAAAAGCGTTACAGCTGTGACTTATGAACTGTATTGCTTTGCTTGCATTGAAATTGTATGAGCCAAAGGACATTGATTATTTGCATCTCGCTATTTCCTTGCGACATACCTTTGTGAATACGCAAAGTTAAATATTGTCAAATTAACTTACTGTAATAAACTCCATTAATATAATTTGCTTGAATTGTCTGGCGATCCGAGAAAACAGCTGCCTAGGCACCCTATATCAGAAGAGTGGGCAGACACAATCTACACGACATGTAAAAGAGGTCACAGTTATTGTTGCCCATAAAATGTGTGATCCTAATCCTCGAAGATGAACTTAGTACCCTAGCAGAACCCATTAATATTATTCGACGATACGCAGTTCCTATGTTTGGTAGGGTGAAAAGTGGCAAATTTAATTTAGAGACTGTTAGAGGGAACGCAATTGCCAACACCTTAAGTGGATGAGCCTTGATTGCTGTATTAAAGTCAGTACAGGAGTGGTGGTTTCACGTAGGATTTTTGATGGTGTTTTTGTTTTGTCTGTCCTACCCCGATTTGTGTGGCGTTTAGATTTTTGAATGTCACTCGTTGACAGGAAAGTTGTATGTCAGATACGAATTTGACTCAAATAAAGAAAAGTCAAACCTAATTTCCTAGTTTGGGCAGCAGAAAGGATTGAATGCCCACTGAAAAATGTACAAGTTGCGTAAATAATAAAGAACTAGATTGATGCAAAGTAGTTAAAAGTCAGTCTTGCAGAGATAAGTCCGTTATTCCATGTCAAAGAGCGAGAATCGAAGAATCAATGTATTATAGAGATTTTACTACAATATAAAATCAGCAATTAGAGAAAAAGGTTTTAATTAGATTTCATTTAAGAAAAGGCAAAGGTTTTAACTTCTTTATTCACTTAAAATTTAAAAAAAAGGAAATAACGAAAAGGGACAGTAAAAAATAACGTTTACAGATTGTTAGAGAGTTAATGGTATCGCAGAAGTAATACCGCTATATCACTAGTTTGCAATGAAATTATAACTTTGGTTGTTATGTACTTAATTATAGTAATAAGAGCCAGTTTATTAAATTTAACAGATCAAAGGTGTACAAAATTGAGATTTCTCCTGAACATCTGTGGAAAGTGAGACCTCTTTTTCCAAAAGTCTAATTGCTTTAGAAAATACAGGTAAAGTTGCTTTCAAAAATTTCAGGGAACACTGTTAGTGTTAGTGAATACTCCTTTATTTTGTCTTATTCGAAATTAGGGGGCATGTTTTTTATTGTGATACGTAACACATCTTACAAGAGGCCATGCAGCCGACTCCAAAGACAACCATTGCACAAAAGTCTGTAACAATATTTCAGTGTAGTCATGCTGAGCAATCTCGCTAAATGTTTATAGTTCTTCAACATTTATTGATGATGAAGAAAATTCTGAACGTTTTTCAAGATCTAGACGTTCTACATGATATTTTAGATACTTGAATCCATATTTAGCGAAATTGTATAATTTATTAAAACAATGCATTTCGATTAATTTTGTGTTTTCTTCTTTTAATCTAGCAAAGACAGAATCATGCTTATCGAAATTAACTGAAGCATTGTCGGATGAATAAAAACTGGATTGTTTAGTGTTAACCCATTTTCCAGTAAGATAGATTTTAGCTAAACAAACACTGTTTTTTGTCTTGTTTCACAATTTTATTGTTAATGTTACTGCACAACCTAGATTTCGGGTTATAAATGCATTTTCAAGTACATTACTGATTTCCAAAGATGATAATGCACAGATAAACATGATGGCAAGTCACAGTTAACATCTAAACCTCTTAACATATCGATCCATAGCTTAATGTAAAATTATGTCGATGACCATTTTTATCAAATTACATACATTATTACACAATTCAGCAATTTGTTGAAAATGGTCATTGGCGTAATTTTACAGTAAGCTATCGATCGATATGTTAAAAAGTTGAGATGATTATCTTTGCCTTGACATCATGTTTATCTGTACATTATCATCTTTGGGAATCAGTAAAGTACTTGAAAATGTGCTTATAACCTGAAACAAGGCAAAATACAGTGTTTGTGTAGTTAATTTACAATCTTTTACCAGCACCCACAGTTGATTCAGTTAAGATACATTTTAGGTTATTTGAAATGGCTTCTTCAGATTCGTTCATATCTTCATAGAAATCGAGAACTTGTTACATTTTCCCTTGTCTTTGGAGAAGCACATTATAACTGTTAAGTAATTTTTTTTATTGTCCTTATTTGAAACACCTGAACGTAATGAAAACGGGACTTTTGCCTTTATTTGCTTAAGGGGAGGACACAGCAAGTGCCATCATCCAGTTTCCCAGGAACTTCGCTCAGTGAAAGAGGAGTCAAATTAAACAAACGTGTGTCTTGACCGATACTTAGATTCTCCACTGTTTCTGAAAAAACAATGGTCAAGTTTCTGATGTTTTTTCTAGGTACATTACATGTCTTTTACTGCATCACACTATCGGATGAAATGGTGGTAAAATGCTAAGGATCGCGACTTCTTACTTCTGCATCCCATGTTCGAAACCCAATGATATCTTTTATTATGTTTTATTTTTACTCTTTTCTTTTATGTACCCACGTCCATAGAAGGATACCTCACGAATGTTTCTTATCAAATTTGGAGACATAAGGATGTTACATTAATTGTAAAATTACAACTGGATTTCACAAGAAGTGTATTATTACATAATATATGCGTGTATGATATGTTGAGGGGTTACAGTCGTTTTAAATTCTCATATTCTGCTTCATTCTTATATGAATTCTCACATGAATTCTTATATTTCATTCATATGCTTATTCTTCTTCAGGAAGACGATTAACTTTCAGTTTCTTTTCTGTCTGGGGCAGCATTCTTTTATCCCCAGTGTTGTAATTCAATGGCAAAACACACACACACACACACACACACACACACACACACACACACACACACACACAGAATTTCTTTCCCCATCTCTTTCTCTCTCTCTCTCTCTCTTTCTCTCTCTCTTTCTCTCCCTCACACACACACACACACACACACACACACACACACACACACACACACACAATTCCTCTCTCTCCCTTGCTCCCTCATGCTTCTTCCGTCTGTCCCTGTCACTCCCTGTTTCTCTTACACACACTCCCTGTCACACACTCATCCTTAGTTACACTACATTCTCTCTTCATTCTCTCAATCTCTCTCTCTCTCATTCTCCCCTTCTCTCTCTCTCTCTCTCTCTCTCTTTCTCTCTCTCTCTCTCTAACACACACACACACACATTCACAAGCAGCTGAAAGTGTGTGGCATTCAGACCACCTGGATTTGCTGGAAGATCCAATAGATCTTATTCCTATTAGTGTATACATACGTGAAAAACTGTGTGTGTTCACCACATAGCTTACTCGAATGCCAGAGGAGCTGTGCCAGGTGGTGTTGGATAGAAGATTGACGTCCTGAGCTCCTGCAAGTTCTTCAAGGTTCCCAGGGCAGTGAATGCTTCCACTGCTTCTTCCTCATCTACGTTGTACTCAGAAAGTTCCAAACGTTCCAAGCTGTCAGCACAGACTGACAGTAATGGAAGGACACACCTGTGTAACAACAGAAATTTGGGATGGGAGAATAATACTGTAACTGCTCCAGCTGGAAACAGGTCAATTGGTCGATACCTTTATTAGTGTGCTTACTTCATTTCCCATTTTAATGCGTATCTTTTCAGGCAGTTTAATACGCATGTTTTTCTTTGACATTATTTTTCATATATACTGAAGTAACAAATAACAATAATAATAGTGAATAACTTAGTAACATTGGTTAAAACAGCTAAATATGAGATACTTAACTTTAACTGGAGCAAACATTGTCTGCAGGAGGAGTAGAAGGAGTTACTGTTAAAATAACTTTTTGAAAACAGCCACAAAGCGACCTTCTATTTTTTATTTATTGGCTGCACTCTTCAAATAAACAAGAGCATCATCACAATATATACTGTAACGGATACAAATTGCGACAATACTAAAAGCTTGCACTGATAATAGCGTGTAGGCTTTCACGGCCGGCATCGTCAGTAGTTAAAACTTCCGGGCTGAGAGGCCGTGGTCGAACAGTAGAACTTCTTCTCCCTGACGTTTCGTTGCCAGCTGCGGACAACATCTTCCGAGGCGAGTCTACGAGTGTAGACTCGCCTCGGAAGAGCTTGCACTGATGTTATGTAAAGTACATACTCTATTTCCAGCATCATGACCTACTTTTAAAGTTGACTGACAGCATTAAAGATTGCGTTTAAAGTTGCCTGACATCTCTAAACATTAAACTGGCTGCACTAGTACTTCCATTTAAACTGCATTTAAAATATAGTAGAACAAAGAAAAACCCACAAAACTTATTAAATGAACAGAATGAATTAACTTATGTGGGTCTTCCAGTTATCCGATGAAGTGTAGCAGATAAGCAACCAAAATATATAATACCGGCCATGTTATCCGAACAGAAATATTTTTAAAAACGGTCGTTTTGAAAGCGTTTTGTTAAAGACATTTTTAAATATATACACTCCTGGAAATTGAAATAAGAACACTGTGAATTCATTGTCCCAGGAAGGGGAAACTTTATTGACACATTCCTGGGGTCAGATACATCACATGATCACACTGACAGAACCACAGGCACATAGACACAGGCAACAGAGCATGCACAATGTCGGCACTAGTACAGTGTATATCCACCTTTCGCAGCAATGCAGGCTGCCATTCTCCCGTGGAGACGATCGTAGAGATGCTGGATGTAGTCCTGTGGAACGGCTTGCCATGCCATTTCCACCTGGCGCCTCAGTTGGACCAGCGTTCGTGCTGGACGTGCAGACCGCGTGAGACGACGCTTCATCCAGTCCCAAACATGCTCAATGGGGGACAGATCCGGAGATCTTGCTAGCCAGGGTAGTTGACTTACACCTTCTAGAGCACGTTGGGTGGCACGGGATACATGCGGACGTGCATTCTCCTGTTGGAACAGCAAGTTCCCTTGTCGGTCTAGGAATGGTAGAACCATGGGTTCGATGACGGTTTGGATGTACCGTACACTATTCAGTGTCCCCTCGACGATCACCAGAGGTGTACGGCCAGTGTAGGAGATCGCTCCCCACACCATGATGCCGGCTGTTGGCCCTGTGTGCCTCGGTCGTATGCAGTCCTGATTGTGGCGCTCACCTGCCCCCAGGAGCAACAGTGTCCCTAATTTGCTGGGAAGTGGCGGTGCGGTCCCCTACGGCACTGCGTAGGATCCTACGGTCTAGGCGTGCATCCGTGCGTCGCTGCGGTCCGGTCCCAGGTCGACGGGCACGTGCACGTTCCGTCGACCACTGGCGACAACATCGATGTACTGTGGAGACCTCACGCCCCACGTGTTGAGCAATTCGGCGGTACGTCCACCTGGCCTCCCACATGCCCACATTACGCCCTCGCTCAAAGTCCGTCAACTGCACATACGGTTCACGTCCACGCTGTCACGGCATGTTACCAGTGTTAAAGACTGCGATGGAGCTCCGTATGCCACGGCAAACTGGCTGACACTGACGGCGGCGGTGCACAAATGCTGCGCAGCTAGCGCCATTCGACGGCCAACACCGCGGTTCCTGGTGTGTCCGCTGTGCCGTGCGTGTGATCATTGCTTGTACAGCCCTCTCGCAGTGTCCGGAGCAAGTATGGTGGATCTGACACACCGGTGTCAATGTGTTCTTTTTTCCATTTCCAGGAGTGTATATTTTTATAACATATTTTGAAAGATATTTTAATATTTACTGGTGTAGTCGTATTTTTTGAAGATAAGCAGATATGTATGGATTTGAGGTGTCTACATACACACCTATAAGGAGGCGATTAAAATGTAAATTTTGTTTTCTGTAGTTGTAAACTATCTTTAGAGACTCTACACCATGGATGTTACAACTACTGTTGTCCAGTCAATTTAAACTTTGGAGCTGTCAATGTAAAAATTTACTAATGTACTTTAAACTATATTAAATCTAAGTATTAGAGTATAGACAGTTTAACCTCTAGAGCCATCAGCCAACTTTAAATGCAATCTTTAGTACTGTTAGCCAACTTTAAACATAAGTCATCATATTGGTAATAGAATACTTACTTTACATAATGTCAGTTTACGTTTTCCATATTATCTCAATTTGTTTTTTACAGTGGGTATACTGATGATACTCTTGTTCATTTGGAGAGCGAAACCAGTAAATAAAAAATCGAAAGTGCAGCTTGTGGTTGTTTTCAAACACTTAGACACTTAACTGTTAGTGTTATATAAAAATTGACAATATTTGTTTTGCTTCTTTCTAAGTAAACCCAGAACGTTTATGAATTTAATTGCATGATACATTAGTGTCCTCATTTGGGTAAGTGTTGAAAGCCAATATTAGTCACATCAATTCAATTACGAAATTATTATTCAGCTTGAATGTCTAAACTTGAATTTTGGCGAAATTAATCCATTTCATTAGATGAAACTTGATTTCTCAAGAAAAATTAGTATTCAAATGACTTACAATGCAACAAACAACATGAAAAATTGTAATGCACCAAAATTAATTGCATTTGATCTAAACAACAATGTAACATGTTAAGTTTGTTGGAACTCCATCACTGACAATGGCTGTTATAGAGAGAAAACTCTCTGACTAGCGACAGCGACCTGGTGTGGAATATCTAAGTAGCTATGATTCAGTGTGCTTTATACTGGCCATGAACCTCGACATGAATTCATCCTGTGTCAGTTACAAATAAAGTGAAACTTACGCCTAAATGTGTCATCACTACAAGTTACTTTAATCCCATTCTGGGGTAAAATTTACATTGCGACCACTTATGCCCCATCTGAACACTTCTATGTTTCCAGTTTGGATATTGTGTCGACGATGGAGTCATCTTGCAACTGTTGGTTACCAGAATTCTAATGAAAAGACTGACTTTCACACAGGTGTGTTCAGTGCTTCGCAGTGAAATACTCAGAAACTGATCCTGTCAAGCAGAAAAATGATCACTCTCAGTCCTATGTCACCTGTTCTCACAATGATACCTATGGTGCCGAACAAGGAACACTACAGACAATCTGCTGGGTTACATCATTCTACACTTTACTTTGCATGCATATCAGTCCGATACTGTGCACCAGCTTCTTGGACATGTAAATTCTCGAAGGTTCACTAATGCCATTCCTCCCGTGTCACATCCATCCGATCTTGAACACCCCATTCACACTGTTTACCTAGTCCAGACATTGTTCTAGCCATCTGCACTATCGTGCACCGACTTCAGAATTCAGTTTGGTTCAGCATTTATGCTGCCTCTATTTAGCCCAGACCAACCTAAAATGTGATTGGCAATTGCTGAGTGCATTCTGGTCACCCACAGTCTCTCGGACAACAGTGCGAAATTCGTCGCTTTGCTCAGCCACCTCAGTGACAACGCTAACATAATCAGTGATGTTTTTCTGGTTCACCCAGATTGCGCCACAAGGTGTGCACAACTCCAATGCATTTCACAGACATTGGAGCAGTAATTAAAACAGATCTTCTACAATGCATTTCACAGCTTTGGCGCCAGTTACCTACATTGGCAGGTACTAACCTCACGCTAGATATATGGATGACAGCTATCGCTGATACAACCGGTTTTCTGCTATATCAGTTTATTCCCACGTCGCTTTAACCTGACTGTTAAAACCGCTTAAAATAACCGGTTTCTGAAATAACCGATTTTACTATTATTATTCCTATTATTCTCTGTAATAAACGTAGGAATCGAGCAAAGATTGAAAAATTTGACTCAGTTTCCAGATCAGAAGAGTCAAAATATTGAATTAAAATGGAAAAATAAAAGAAAACGTAGTCTATTCACAATTACCTACTTTTCTCGAAAAGTGACTAGTGGTTGAATACTACAAAAAATCCCGGTATTCCCACACTGATTCTAATTTTTGAAAACTCTGCTCAAATATCCTGTTGTAATCGGAGATCATACCACTATTTGGGTATTACGAATAATCAGTGCTAAAGGGCTATAACTGAGGTAAAGGATTCTATTTTTCGTGTTAATTTGTTCGTTTTCAAGGGCTACTAGAAGATAGAGGAATATTACGAAGACACAGGCAACATATCAGTTACTTTCTATTTTCTTCGTATACTATTTATGAAATCTTGTTAAGTTTTTTTGGCTGATGTCATTCAGCAACACAATGTATGTCTGGCGACGACAGCGAGAAATTACCGTATAGACCAGGTGGGGGCAAGTCTTGCATACTACTGCAAAGGCACTTCCCATTTACAGCCGCTCGCATCAGCAAGCGCGCCAAGTGTCAACTTAGTTTGTGCGTTTAATACATGCATACCTTAAGCCACAACACTTGGCAACAGGGACGTCATAGTCTCAGCAGTGATGTACCAATTCTTATGCTATGCAATTCTTGCACGACAGTTCGGCATAGTTATTAAAATAGCCCTGGTCTCTTTCACAATTTTCTGTAATAACGCAATATTTAAACCAATGCAAAATTTACGACTAAAAATTACTCCTATTTTTAAAAAGGTTTATTTAAAAACGAAAAATTGTAGCATTGCTGCTACGGCGAACTAATATTTCAGTTTTTTATTCGGTTATCAGCAAAAAATAAAAAAAACTCCTGTTACAACCGAGACCAAACAAATATCGAAAAAACCTGTTATTCGGAAGTAAAATACCGGTATCAGTTTTAACTGATCGGTTTTTCTCATCGCTAGCCGTACCACACACTTTGGACTTTGTGGAGCGTCAGGCTCCCACCCAATACACAACTGGCGATAATTTCACACGTATGCTAATCACTGTAAAGAAAGGCAGAAAGGATTTGTACACTTTTGCAACGCCAACAATGTATAAACACTAAAAACAACAATGTCCCCAACCATGATTGACTACAGCTACACCATGGCAACCAGTTAGATGCTGATGAACCATACCAACCACAACCCACCAACATTGAGCGTGACACAACTCCTCCACAGCGTACAAGTCACAGCAGCTAACCACCTGGAACACTCACACACCTGACAACCCTGCCTCCTGCTCTGACATTCCTGGAGTGGCCTCTGCTGGTTCCACACACAGTTCAGTGGCGCAGTGTGCAACTGCCAGCCACCATGTGATTTCACAAACGAGAAGTGCAATCCACATTGGGTGCAGTGGATCATGGCGACAACTGAAGTCGCCTCACCTTGCAACACATCAGTGAAATATCTCACACACCACCTTTTCAGCAGAATGGCAGACTCTGTGTCTTCGACTGCATACATAGACAGTATTTTGTTATCAACTTGGGTTCGGTCGTGAGGACCTCGCCTCCTGTACATTTTCCAGTGAAAAACAACATACCCATCATCCAGCTCCATGTGCCAAATGACTCCCCTATTACCGTCAATAGATCTCCATCTCATACCTTAGGTCTCGGCTTTGGAACTTTCTCATTACAGATGCCACTAAACTGGTACTAGGAGCTGACTCTCTCTATTGCTGGATTTAGCACGTGGCACACTACATTATGAAGACGGTGGTCACTCCATTCATCGTGTCATTGGTTATGGGCCCCACCAACACAGCAGGCTTCAACCACCTCTCAAAACGCCACATCACTGTCCCAACTGCAACAACACCAACAATTTTAGGTTGAGACAAGGTTTGAGTTGTTAAATCTGTGGGACGAAAATGAAACCGTATGATGAGCCATTTGTTCAGTATTGGATGAAAACGCTTCCACACGATGCCAACGAGCCTCTACTTTGACGTAACAATCTCATCCCACCGATTCCAATACATTATCCCAGCCGAAATGCCGTACGACAGGGACACTTACCATCACAGTACACACAATAACACAACCCAGGTTAGTAATGTATATCTTGAAAGTGATTTATTACACAAAAAAGAGGATGTTGATGATAGGAAAGCTGGCCAACCTTTTGTAAAAATAAGAGTCTATGGTAGGGAAGTTAAAGCTCTTTTGGATACTGATAGTGAAATTAGTACAGTAGCTGAAGAGTTTTAATATTGTATAAAACATGGTAATGAGATGATGGATGCACCAGTGTTCCGATTCAAAATAATAGGTGCTACAGGTAAACTAAATGAAGTTGTTAAGTGTTAGTGATGAGAAACCCCAGGGGATTCACTATTCTTTAGTGAATATGTGCCATAGTGTGCAGAGGGCCCCGAGCTGTAGCAGTTCTATTTCTTCTTTAGTTTTCTGTGCTCCTACCTACTCTTTAACTATCTTGTTGTCCGTCTTAAATACTCTTTGGCTATCATGCTATCCAGACTGTGGAGTAAGTAGAGATAATCAGATTTACTATTTTTTTTCAAAGGTGACAATTTACTAATGATAACAAGATATGAGTTGAAGATAGAAGAGTGGTTGGGAAATCAATTGAAAGAGGTAAATTGTTTGTGAACATCATGATATAGAATGGCAGTGAGGCAATGTAGTAAAAAGTTTGATTTGAATTTGTATAATTTGGACAGGAATAACATGGAATGTTAAGTTTCCTATTGCCATGTAACGAAACTAATGACTGTGATAGGAAGGAGTTGCTAACAAGTGTAGAATGGAGTATAACTACAAAAAGTGTTATTGTTTTGCTGATGTGGTAAATGAAAGAGCAAGATGAGTGCAGAAAGAAGTCAGGAATTTTGATGTAGTGTGGTAAGGAAGATTATTAAGTAGTTGACGAAAGGAAGAAGAAATAAATGACAATAATAAATAGATGATAAATAATAAGTGAAGTAAAAGGTAAAGTAACATCAGTATGGGGGACGAAATTCAGAGGAATCGAGAAGAGGAAGATAAGATAAGAGGAGAAGTAAAGGGTGTTCTAAATAGAAGTTATTAGGAACCTTGCCACAGTCTAGTCAAGAGGACTGAATGGCATTCAGTAGACTAAAAAAAATGAAAGTATGTTTTGTGTCACAGCAAACAATGGAGAAAATAATGGTTAATGCAGTACATGTATTATGAGAAAATGAAGGAAGGCTACCTAAAATGAAACTTGAAAGGTATGCACAGCAAATGTGTCAGTAGGATAACACCTGGTGAAATCAAATGAGGTACAGTTTTGTGGGGTTTGTCCATAGGTAGATGCATTTGTCCACCAACTGGGAGTAGAAGGAAGGAATTGATGCATAATGTCTAAGGGGCATTGAGAACTAAATTTACATAATTAAGTGAAGTATTTCAGGAAAAATTCTGTGTTGAAGAATTTTGTAATTTATTGAATTCAGATACTGATTTGCAGTGAATAGTAAGATGACACATGGTGTGAGATGTTTGGTAATATGACGATAATTTTAATCTGTATCTTTAGAGCTCAGTTGATGAGTGACTTCCAGGAGATATAAGAACAGAGAAGAAAAATTCATGCAAAGTCCTTTGGCAAGAGAAGAATTTAACAGGTATGCTAGAGACTAAACATTATTGTGACTAAGACTCAATGATACAGAGACACAAATTTTGTGTTAAAAAGTACATTCCAAAGGACATTCCAAAGTGTGTTAAGAGTGTGATCTGATGTGTAGAAAATTAGTCTATAGGGATATTGTGTGAAATTATTGTGTTTAGTTTATTGTACACCCAAGAGTGTATAATTTTTAAAAAAGTAAGTCTTTCCTGTAGACAAGAGACTAATGTAGTTAGAGTCCAGTGGTAATGTACAAGATTCATTTAAGTATTGTTTAAGTAGCAATTCTGTTTATCTGCTACTATTCATACATTTCTGAGGGATGGATTTTAAAAACATAGAGAACAATCAGTGTTTAAATATTTTGCGTAATTAGTGCCATATTGTAAATAATTTTTCTAAAGTTCTATGGCCACTTCTGCTAGACAGTTTTCACAGTATTCCATGGCAGATTTAAGTATTGATGCAAAAAGTTGTCAGTAAAAAATTCGAATTTTTCAGGTAGATGCATGCTAGAATACTAAATAATTTTATAAGGCCTGTAGTCTCACATGTGTCGAAGACATTTTGTCTTGAGAGATTCGTGGAAACATCTTATGATAAAATGGGGGCATATATGAAGACATGCTAGTTGCGACCTATACACGAGATTTTTCTGTTTTCTTTCTTTTTTCGTAGTTATACATGAATTTATAGCGATATTGCATAGAATAAATGATGACTAATTGAAACCCCCAGCTGCCACCAGGTGTTGTTGATATACCTCGATGTGGACAGTTGAAAATGTGTGCCCCGGCTGGGACTCGAACCCAGGATCTCCTGCTTACATGGCAGACGCTCTATCCACCTTTTTTTTATTGATCGTTGTGTTAGGTCGTTGCAGACGTCGCAAGAAATCCTGTTCAAGTTCTGTGGTTGATTCTTCCACTCAGTTTTTTATTACAGGGGCCAATCGGCTCTCTGACTGAACACGCTGAGCTACCGTGCCGTCATAATATCCATCTGATCCACCGAGGACACAGATGAATAGCGCGACTGCATGGACGTATCCCTTGCACGCTTCTCGTGAGACTCACATATCAGCAACACCTGTCGGCAGCTGAGGGTTTCAATTAGTCATCATTTATTGCAGGGAAAAGCTGCACGGTCATCTACAGTATCTCTTCTTTCGATAAACAGTTACTGTCTTCATAGATATTGCATAGTGTTCATTTTCTTCAATAATGTGATAAGTAACTGTTTGTTGAAAATAATCAAAGGCAAATTATATCATTTCCTTATTGGACATTAGGAATTAAATTTTCTTGTTTATTGAATATATAAAATATTTTGATTCTTCGTTTATCATTTATTGCATTAATTGTGACTGGAATGACTTTTTAATGTTAAATGTATGCTGAGATATTGTACAAGAACAGTGAGGGAGCGAGAGCCATCCGAATATCGATTGTGAGGATCGAAACAGTGTGAGTAGAGCATATGCTGCATTCATGTTCGTACCAAGGAGGAAGGAGTTTAAAAGTTTGCTATGTTGTGTCGTGGAACAATCAGTACCAACGAAACTGATTAAGGATGAGATACATTTCTGCTCTTTCATGTAATGGCATGTAAGAACGTTTAAAAGTGTACCGAGAAGTTGGACTGTGTAAAACCGCTAAACGAACTGTGTCGCGTAACTACGACAGTATAGCTATGGACAAATGACATTGAAAAATTAATGTGTTAGGGAAAGAACAATGTTTGCTGTGACTGTGCCATGTGCATTTTAAATACTCTGTAATATCAAGGCGAACTCGCGCCTTCACTGACTACCGTGTGCATGAACTGTTAATTTGCCACAGGCGTATAGAGACTGTTTACTATGAGTGTGCATGTTAGTACCAACAGTAGAGAGTATGCGGTTGCATTATTCGCCTGGTAAAACCACGAGCGAAATAACTTTAAAACCGCTCTTCTGAACTGTGTTACTTCAGCCTTGTGCATAAGAGACAAAATAAATTGCACGTGCAAAGCTGAATGTTGGCAGCAACTGTAACAGAGTCCAACTGCAACAATAAGCTGCCGACAACGTTGCACCTCACCGCCTGCATCGGAACAGATAAGGATAGCTGCTTTACCTCGCGTCAAAAGACTAAAAACAAGTATTAAAATTGTAAACTTTCTATTTGGAACTTGTTCAGAGAAACTAATCTTTAATTTGCTTCTTCTTCAAAAATAAATGTTATGTAATTATATGTTTCCCTAAGACATTTAAGTCTCTTCATTATCTACGATGATGTTGAAAGCAGAAGAAATGAACTATGAGCCACGGATGGGACTCGAACCCGGGTCTTCTTGCTTGCTAGGCCGAAATGCTAACTATTGCACCAATGGTCAGCATTTCTTGCACAAACTACCCAAGTTGAGTGCCCTCCTCAAGACAAACTTCAATTCCTATGTTCTGCATACTTTCTCTTACTCGTTACTACTGCCAGGGCTCTCTGACATTGGACTAGCACCCCTGCGTTGCACGTAATGGGACAGTCCTGTACCATAGGAAATCTTTTAGATCTTCTCATTACATGTTTTCCTAAGACATTTAAGTCTCTTCATTATCTGTGATGATGCAAGGGAAAATAAGCAGAAGACGTGAATTAAAGTTTGTGTTGGGAAGGGCGCTCAACTTGGGTAGTTTGTGTAGGAGTGATTCCCACTGTGCTGTTGTGGTGCAGTGGTTAGCATTTCTGCTTCCCAAGGGAGACAGCCAAGGTTCGATGTCCGGCTGCACCATGAATTTTAATTCATTTCTTCTGCTTTGAACATTATCATAGATAATGAAGAGACTTAAATGTCTCAGTGAAACATTTACTTATGAGATCTATAATATCTCCTATGGTACAGGACTTTCCCATTACATCCAATGTCGGATAGCCGCGGCAGTAGTGACGATGTAAGGGAAAATAAGCAGAAGATATGAATTGAAGTTTGTGTTGGGGTGTGCACTCAATATGGGTAGTTTGTTCAGTAATGGTGGCCACTGTGCTATGGTGTTGCAATTGTTAGCATTTCGGCCCAGCAAGCAGGAAGACGTGGGTTCAAGTCCCAGCTGCGGCACAAATTTTATTTCATTTCTTCTGCTTTGATCATTATTGAAAACACATGTCAGCGAAATTTTTTTATTAATATAGATCTTTTTCACTTCCATTAGTGTAGTCGTTTCCAAGCAGCAGCAGCAGCAGCAACACTCTGTCTTCAGGCCACACATGGCTGATTTGGACCATCCGAACGCCGTATCATCCTAAGCTCAGGATGCGGATAGGAGGCGAGTGTGGTCAGCACACTGCTCTCCTGGTCGTTATGATGGTTTTCTTTGACCGGAGCAGCTACTATTCGGTCGAGTAGCTCCTTAATTGGCATCACAAGGCTGAGTGCACCCCGAAAAAATGTCAACAGCACGTGACAGCCTGGATTGTCACCCATCCAAGTGCCCGCCACCCTTGACAGCACTTAACTTCAGTGATCTCACAGGAACTGGTGTATCCACTGCAACAAGGCGTTGCCTAGTTGTTTCCACTCCTATACCTATTTCTTTCATTCATAATTTTAGCGTTGCTGTCCTTGCCTGCTAGTTTAAGTACCTTTTGGGTGAGTGTGAAACGTGTGCACTTTGAAGAAGGTCCCGAGTTTGAGTCTCGGTCTGGCACACAGTTTAATGTGCCACGAAGTTTCATATCAGCGCACACTCCGCTGTAGAGTGAAAATTTCATTCTAGAAACAACCCCCAGGCTGTGGCTAAGCCATGTCTCCACAATATCCTTTCTTCCAGGAGTGCTAGTTCTGCAAGGTTCGCAGGAGAGCTTCTGTAAAGTTTGGAAGGTAGGAGACGAGGTACTGGCGGAATTGAAGCTGTGAGGACGGGGCGTGAGTCGTACTTGGGTAGCTCAGTTGGTAGAGCACTTGCCTGCGAAAGGCAAAGGTCCCGATTTCGAGTCTCAGTCCGCATACAGTTTTAATCTGCCAGGAAATTTCATGTGTGCACTTTAATTTCTGTGAATGAATTTAATGTGCAATTATTTAGGCTTTGTATTTGTTCGAATTGTGACGTCAGCTATTGAGCTGAATCCAACAGCCAATGGCAGCATAGCTGCTTACACCCGATTGGTGCAATATACACAGATGTGAGTAAACATAGTAACTGGTGTCATACTGAGCACTGTGTATTCACTTTGAAATAGATATCCTGTTGCCACATCGTTATAACTGTATGTGCATGCAGTTTTACCGTACTTAACTGTGTGTGCAGAGTTAAATGATGGACAAAGTGGTAAAAATTTTGTTAGTAGACATCAGAGAGTGTGTTTTTTTCCAGGCCGCATCATATTTACAACGAGCAGGGTTGACCCAGAGTTTTAAGGTAGTTTGGCGATAATTTAGTGGCAGGGCAGAGTCACGATCACTGCATATGGCTTGATTCATAACTGAACTAGATAGCATAGCAGGTTAGGTCTTAATTTTGTTAGCCATAAGTAGCTGGATCATTACACAGCATAGCGAGTTGGTGGTTAGGTGCAGCTGCCACTTGGTCGTTTTGAGATTCCAAAAGTTCTACTTCTGCATGTCCACATAGATCTGGTAAGGCCTCTTCCCAAGGTTGAAGGCTACCATTATATACCCTCCATCATCGATTATGTGATGTGCTGCATGGACGCCATTCCGCTCAAGGATTTTACAGCAGAGACGAAAGTAAGAGCATTTGTCGACATGCATTTCACATTTTGGCTGCTCGATCTCTGTAAACATTCACCAAGGACGGCAGATTGAATCGGCCCTATTTAACAAACTATGCAGTGTACGATGTTACAGCATAATGGCCTACCATCCACAAAACAATGGCTTCAAAGAACAATGGCACCATACTCTTAAAACTGTCATTATGTGTCACAGTGGTCGCCATATGGAAGTATTAGGTTGGGTGCCTTAGGTGTTCACACTGCTCACAAAAACAATCTTGGTGCCACCCTCACAGAAGTCCTCTTCAGTGAGTCGCTCATTCTGCCTTCAGACTTTATGCTACAAGTATCCAACAAAGACCTCAGAAATCGCCACTCTCGTCACATGAGTCAAACAATACGTCACATCATTCTGGATACCATCACCACAGCTGCACACTTCTCTGAAAATCTTCGTCCGTAAGGCAGTAGCAGACTGTGACTATGTCATGCTCCAGGTTGTTACTACAGGTGCCTTACACTGGTCTCACAAAGTCATCAGATGAGGCACTAATACTTTCAAAACATTCCTTCACAGTACGCCTACCATTGTGGCAGTCAACCACTTAAAATCAGCTTTGACATCACACAACGTTGCCCACACCTACAATGTAGAAATCACCATGACCAATTAAGTTCTTCCAATCCCTTCACAGCTTGTGACACATCGTCCAGGTTTAGTACTGACAGTACATTGGTGTACTAATTGGAAATGCAGCACTTTCCACTGGACCAAATTCAGATCAAAGTAGTCGATGATTCCATTGTGGCTGAGGGACTGGATCAGCATTGTCAAGTCGAGAATAGATTTCGCACCAACATTTCTCCCATAGTTAAAATATCCCAAGGGATGTACACATAGCTACAATCACATCATGACTCTCACCTGAGCACTCCCTCGCCATCATGGTCACTAGGACGTTATGATGTCCTGCAACTCATTTTTTGGATTCTGGCATATCTCCTCCCTCCCCCCCTCCCAATGCTTTGCTATGTCCATGTTCTAGTTCCACACTGTTGACAATCATCATCGATCACCCTGATTATTCTCATTATGGCTGGCCTCACTGCCCTCCATCTCATCTCAGTGAATACCATGTATATGCTATACTACAGGATAGACATACATGGAAGAACCCTGGATATACTAAAAGGTATCAGATAGATTATATAATGGTAAGACAAAGATTTAGGAACCAGATTTTAAATTGAAAGACATTTCCAGGGGCAGATGTGGACTCTGACCACAACTTATTGGTTATGAACTGTAGATTAAAACTGAAGAAACTGCAAAAAGGTGGGAATTTGAGGAGATGGGACCTGGAAAAACTGAAAGATCAAGAGGTTGTACAGAGTTTCATGGACAGCATAAGGGAACAATTGACAGGAATGGGGGAAAGAAATACAGTAGAAGAAGAATGGGTAGCTTTGAGCACCAAGTAGGGTTGATAGAAGAGATGGAGAGGATCCAACGGAGAGCGGTGCGCTTCGTTACAGGATCATTTAGTAATTGCGGAAGCGTTACGGAGATGATAGATGAACTCCAGTGGAAGACTCTGCAGGAGAGACGCTCAGTAGCTCGGTACGGGCTTTTGTTAAAGTTTCGAGAACATACCTTCACCGAAGAGTCAAGCAGTATATTGCTCCCTCCTACGTATATCTCGCGAAGAGACCATGAGGATAAAATCAGAGAGATTAGAGCCCACACAGAAGCATACCGACAATCCTTCTTTCCACGTACAATACGAGACTGGAATAGAAGGGAGAACCGATAGAGGTACTCAGGGTACCCTCCGCCACACACCGTCAGGTGGCTTGCGGAGTATGGATGTAGATGTAGATGTAGAAGTAGTGAAGGCAGCAGAGGATCAAATAGGTAAAACGATGAGGGCTAGTAGAAACCCTTGGGTAACGGAAGAAATATTGAATTTAATTGATGAAAGGAGAAAATATAAAAACGCAGTAAATGAAGCAGGCAAAAAGCAATACAAACGTCTCAAAAATGGGATCGACAGGAAGTGCAAAATGGCTAAGCAGGGATGGCTAGAGGACAAATGTAAAGATGTAGAAGCTTATCTCACTAGGGGTAAGATAGACACTACCTACAGGAAAATTAAAGAGACCTTTGGAGAAAGAAGAACCACTTGCATGAATATCAAGAGCTCAGATAGAAACCCAGTTCTAATCAAAGAAGGGAAAGCAGAAAGGTGGAAGGAGTATATAGAGGGTCTATACAAGGGCGACGTACTTGAGGACAATATTTTGGAAATGGAAGACGATGTAGATTAAGATGAAATGGAGGATGCGATACTGCGTCAAGAGTTTGACAGAGCACTGAAAGACCTGAGTCGAGGCAAGGCCCCAGGAGTAGACAACATTCCATTAGAACTACTGACGGCCTTGGGAGAGCCAGTCCTGACAAAACTCTACCATCTGGTGAGCAAGATGTATGAGACAGGCGAAATATCCTCAGACTTCAAGAAGAATATAATAATTTCAATCCCAAAGAACGCAGGTGCTGACAGATGTGAGAATTACCGAACAGTCAGTTTAATAAGACACGGATGCAAAATACTAACACGAATTCTTTACAGACGAATGGAAAAACTGGTAGAAGCCGACCTCGAGAAATATCAGTTTGGATTCAATAGAAATATTGGAACACGTGAGGCTATACTGACCCTACGACTTATCTTGGAAGCTAGATTATGGAAAGGCAAACCTACGTTTCTAGCATTTATACAGTTAGAGAATGCTTTTGACAATGTTGACTGGAATACTCACTTTCAAATTCTGAAGGTGCACGGGTAAAATACAGGGAGCGAAAGGACATTTACAATTTGTACAGAAACCAGGTGGCAGTTAAAAGAGTCGAGGGGTATGAAAGGGAAGCAGTGGTTGGGAAGGGAGTGAGACAGGGTTGTAGCCTCTCACCGATGTTATTCAATCTGTATATTGAGCAATCAGTAAAGGAAACAATGGAAAAGTTCGGAGTAGGTATTAAAATCCATGGAGAAGATATAAAAACTTTGAGGTTCGCTGGTGACATTGTAATTCTGTCAGAGACAGCAAATAACTTGGAAGAGCAGTTGAACGGAATGGACAGTTCTTGAGAGGAGGGTATAAGATGAACATCAACAAAAGCAAAACGAGGATAATGGAATGTAGTCGAATTAAGTCGGGTGATGCTGAGGGAATTAGATTAGGAAATGAGACACTTGAAGTAGTAAAGGAGTTTTGCTATTTGGGGAGCAAAATAACTGATGATGGTCGAAGTAGAGAGGATATAAAATGTAGACTGGCAATGGCAAGGAAAGCGTTTCTGAAGAAGAGAAATTTGTTAACATCGAATATTGATTTAAGTTTGAGGAAGTCATTTATGAAAGTATTTGTATGGAGTGTAGCCATGTATGGAAGTGAAACATGGACGATAAATAGTTTGGACAAGAAGAGAATAGAAGCTTTCGAAATGTGGTGCTACAGAAGAATGCTGAAGATTAGATGGGTAGATCACATAACTAATGAGGAAGTATTGAATAGAATTGGGTTGGTAGGACATGTTCTGAGACATCGAGGGATCACCAATTTAGTATTGGGTGGGGGGGGGGGGCAGCTTGGAGGGTAAAAATCGTAGAGGGTGACCAAGAGATGGATACACTAAACAGATTCAGAATGATGTAGGCTGCAGTAGGTACAGGGAGATGAAGAAGCTTGCACAGGATAGAGTAGCGAGCTGCATCAACCAGTCTCAGGACTGGAGACCACAACAACAGCAACAGCATCGAATCATTGCGTCCTTCCCCGAAGGAAAAGTCTAAACGCACTCTGCTTTTCAGTCAGCCACGGCCTGGTTGGTATTTTGACCATGTAGAGAGGCATCAAAATGATTGCAGTAGTGAAATTACCTGGCTATCTCCTCCCACAGTGCTCAGCTCTGCTGGGGGCGGGGGCGGAGGGGGGGGGAGGAGGAGGTTTCTATTTAGACTCCAGCAGCGACAGTGGCTGTCAGAGTAGAAACACTCTGACTAGCGACTGTGTGCCAATTGTGGAATAATGTGCATGTATATCTAGCTGTCATAACTACATGTTATCTTCATCCCATCCTTGGGTAAAATCTGCAAGTTAATTATTTATGAAGATGTAGACACCCAAGGCTGCTGCTACTGTATATTTGACTTTCAATTTCATCAAGGACTCTGTCTCGCATCTAAACAAAATGAAAAAAAAGTTTGAATTGTATGATGCTATATTGTTTGGAACTAAAACCTCAGTACCTGTTGCTCCTGTATCAACGATGAGGGTTAATTTTAACTTTAAAATATTTATTTCATTTTTTATCTTTGCCAACTCTGTCACTGACATATGGACGAGATATGGTTATTGAGGAAAGTTAATCACCAGCTGAAATCATTTTTGATAATTTTTAATGTCTTATATATTTACATGGTTTGAAAAGTTAAAAACTGAGCTCTTTGGGACAGAAGTCTGACACTTATAGTATATATACTGTTATACTACATGATAGTTTAAGAGAGTCAGATTGAATACGAGAATATTTCAGTTTAACATCTTAAAAGTGAGCATTTTTTGATTTCATCAGTTCCTACAGTCTCAAATTCTAGAACAACTCTGGAGTCTAATCTTCACAGGTGAGAGAAGGGGGCTGAGGGGTACTGTTGCACTACACAGAACTAAAGTGTGTACTACTGTTAAAAACAGTGCAAACAATACCACAGTCAGTTGGAGTTGAAGTAATTCTGCAACAAACACAATCAAAGATTTTGTTGGAGAGAGAGACAAGTTTAATTATACAGTTTTCCTGATGAAAATGTAAATAAGCTGAAGGTATAGAGCTTGCAACACGAAGCTCTAAGGTATCACATAATCTGAAACGAATGAATGACTGCCAGGAGAACTAATTAACCAAAAATTAACTGTATGGTTCAAATGGCTCTGAGCACTATGGGACTTAACTTCTGAGGTCATCAGTCCGCTAGAACTTAGAACTACTTAAACCTAACTAACCTAAGGACATCACATACATCCATGCCCGAAGCAGGATTCGAACCTGCGACCGTAGCGGTCGCGCGGTTCCAGACTGTAGCGCCTAGAGCCGCTCGGCCACGCCGACCGGCAAATTAACTTGATGTAGAGCTGTACTAACACTGGAGGACAGGTGTTAGCACTCACCTTTCTTCCATTGTCCAGTTTATGGATATGGACTTAAGGCTGTTCCTTTTGGCATTCAGAAAATATCTCAGATCATCCAGATCAACAGTCATGAATCCGAAATGCACCGCAGTTAACTGTGGGCACCCATCACCCAAAGGTCGCAGCAGAAGACGGTTCCTCATAAAGTGTTCTTGCAGTTCCAGCACATGGAGGTGCTGAAACTGCGACACTGCTTCTGCAAACTTCTTCAACTTCAGAAGTTCACTGGATATCCTCAGTGTGTGTATTTTGGAGCACTTCTCAACTAAGTTCTTCAGCACCTGTAAGCAAACAACGACATCCTTCCTTATTAAAATTACCTAAATGTGGAACCTATAGAACTTCAGACTTCACTTTCTGTTACCAATTTATTTATTCCATATTCAGTGGATCCATGCAGCGATGAGTTCACCATGGATGTGGAATGCGTAAAATTAAAATTGTATGTATTTACAAAAAGAGGAAAGTGGGGTAAAATGGCCTGGATGGGAAAGTGGACATCGCATTTTTTTCCTCTGAACAGTGGTGCTGTCTGCCAGGAAATGGTCACATTATTTCTGATATACACAGTCACTGTTGTTAGTGAATCTGACAGAGGATGCTTGTTCTGTCATTGTCATGACAAGAAGGATGAATATTTCTTCTCACGGTTTATTTTCAAACTGTTGACCCCAAGTTGGAAAACTAGAGCACAAACGTAATGATATAGATGAACATCTAACTAGGGAGACTATAGATTACAATCTACAGGAAAATTGAAGAAATATTTGGAGAAAAGAAGAGCAACTGTATGAATATGAAGAGCTCAGATAGAAAACGATTACTAAGCAAAGAATGGAAATCTAAAAAGGTCTGTACAATGGAAATGAACTTGAAGTCAGTATTACAGAGACGGAATAGGATGAAAACGAGATAGTAAATATGATACTTCCAGAAGAATTTGACAGAGCACTCAAAGACGTAACTAGAGTAGACGATGTTCCCTCGAAAATACTGATCTTTCTGGAGGAGCTAACCATAAGAACAGCAATCAATTTGGTGTGCAAGATGTATAAGATAAGCGAAATACCTGAACCTTCAAGAAGATTATAATAATTACATTTCACTAAAGCAGGCGTAAATATTACCATACTATCACTTTAATAAATAGTGTTTACAATATAGATGAAGTATTTACAGAACAATGAAAAAGCTGCTAGAACCTGACCTCAGAGAATATCAGTTTGGATTTTAGAGAAACAGGTGAAGCAATGTTGACCCTACAACTTATCTTACAAGATAGCTTAAGGAGAGGCAAACAAGCTGGCGGTTCTAGGCGCTTCAGTCTGGAACCGCGTGACTGCTACAGTCGCAGGTTCGAATTCTGCCTCGGGCATGGATGCGTGTGATGTCCTTAGGTCAGTTAGGTTTAAGTAGTTCTAAGTTCTAGGGGACTGTTGACCACAGATGTTAAGTCCCATAGCGCTCAGAGAGGCAAACCTGTGTTTATAAGTTTTATAGACTTAGGAAAAACTTTTGGCAATATAGATTGGAATACACACTTTGAAATTCTAATAGTAGCAGGAATAAAATAAAAGTAGTGGAGGATTATTTACGACTTGTACAGAAACCAGACAGCAGTTATAAGAGTCAAGTGGCATGAAACGGAAGCAATGGTGGAAAGGAGAGTGAAATAGCATTGTAACTTATCCCCTGTGGTATTCAGTCTGTACAATGAGTAAGCAGTAAAGGAATCGAAAGAAAAGTTTGGCGAAGGAATTAAAGTGCAGGGAGAAAATGTAAAAACGTCGAGGCGTGCTGAATGACGATGTAATTCTGTCAGAGATAGCAAGGGGCTTGGAAGAGTAGTTGAACGGAATAGACAGCATTTTGAAAGTAGGATATACGATGAATATCAACAAAAGCAAAACAAAAGTAGTGGAACATAGTAAAATTAAATCAGATGATGCTGAAGGAATTGGATTGAGAAATGAGACACTAAAGGTCATTGATTTTTGGTATGAGGACAGTAAAATAACAGATGGAGGCAAAAGTAGTGAGGATATAAAATATAGACTGACAATGGAAAGAAAGGCATTTCTGAAGAAGAGAAATTTGTGAACAGCGAATTTGGATTTGAGCGTTAGGAAGTCTTTTCTGAAGGTGTTAGCCCTGCATGTATGTGAAACGTCCATGATAAACAGTTTAGACAAGAAGGGAACAGAAGTTTTTGAAATGTGCTGCTGCAGAAGAATGCTGAAGATTAGATGGGTGATCATGTAACAAATGAAAAGGTATGGAAAAGAATGAGAGAAGAAATTTGTGGAGCAACTTGACTAAAAGTAACGATTGGTTAATAGGATACTATCTGAGGTATCAAGAATGACCAATTTAGTAATGGAGGGAAGTGGGGAGGGGGTGAGGGAGGAACTGTAGAGGGATACCAAGAGATGAATACAGGAATCAGATGCAGAAGGATATAGGTTGAAGTAGTTATTCAGAGATGAAGAGGCTTGCACAGAATAGTGTAGCATCGAAGATGCATGAAATCTCTTTGGACTGAAGACCACAACAACAAAAACGATCTTCCTAGTGAGACTTCCATATATCATGTATAATACTAAAGACTGACTTCTAAACAATTTTGTACACAAATCTATCCCTCTGTGACAGTTTTGAATTAATTAATTAACTTATTGTATTTGGAACATCTCTGTTCCATTATATTTGGTTTAGAACAAGCATCCAAATCAAAACGGTCTGCTGAGCCACTTGGTATTATTTTAGATAGTAAGACATGACATCAAGAAATCAAAGAAAGTAATATGTTATCCTGTTGTGAAGGAAAACTCTATTGAGTTGCTAGGCAGAGTGGTGTAGAAGCTGCATCAAACCACAAAGACCACACAAGCGAAAAACCGTGCCAGACTCGGCAGCCAGTGGTATGTACTCCTGACGATGGTGGTGAAGATAGTTACTGAAAGCTCGACTGTTTTATTAGAAATGACACAGCTTGGAAAATGACTAGATTCTATCCAAGGAAGGTACTGTAATGGAACTGGTCAGTGATCCTATCTCACTTACGTATCACAGAATACAATACCCACATTAAATTCCAGTGGAATCAAAATCCTAAGACTAAACACCTAAATTATTCTTCCATTTTTTCGTAAATAAAGCAAATATATATATATATATATATATATATATATATATATATATATATATATATATATATATATATATAACACAAGATTTAGCTCCAGTTTAGTTTTAAACTGCAATAATAATTTAAAATTGTTGTAAGTATTCCTATTTGCATAATTTACGAATGGAGTATTCAACTGTGATAGAAAAACTTCGGATGATAAAGATCAATGTATATGATCTCTGAAATGCAACCTGTTGCATTTTTGCTGTTGTTGATTTTTGTGTATTAGTGAGTTATGGAATATGATAGAAGAGGTAAGCCTGAAATGGTGTAAATTACAACGTGGTGCATTATAATGTGAGATGTTGTACACTCTCTCTGTGAAATTGTGACGTCAAAGAATAGAACCCAGATTTGTGACATTTCACTTAAATTTGAAAGAAAGAAATTAAAAGAAGCGATAAAACTTCATCCTACTCCATTGTCCTTATTTGTTAACTACTAACCTGATCATACCTAAGAGATCACAGTGAATATTGCAGCGAGATTTGTTTTTGACGAAGATGTATGAGAGTCAAATGAGAACATTTCCTTAAATTTTTTAACTGTTATTCCTGACTTCCTTCTCACTTAAAATTCTTCGAGCTATTATACATAAGAAAAGTGCACAAGAACGATCGAAACTTTTCACTACTAACAGAGAAGGGGGTTAATGATAGTATGTAACTGAAAAAACTTCAGGTGCCAGAAGACATACTTCAACTAACACATGAAAGAGCGAAAAATTCTCAGGAAAAAGACACTCAGCAATGACATCAATATAAAGTGCCAGGAAACTAAAACAAAATGGCTGCAGGAAAGATTTTAAAAAATCGAAATCAAATGGTAACAGGGAAGACAAATTAAATCCATAGAAAAATCAAAATACCTTTTAGAGGATTCTGAACCAAAGAAGTGTTCACTAAAAGTGCAAGAAATAACAGGTGAAAAGAGTACATAGTACACTTGTAGGAGGGAGAAGACTTGCTTATCATAGTGGCATAAAAAAATGAGTACCTGTTTGGAAGACATACAAGATTCAGAACTAGCACAAGATTTTAACTGAACTTTTGAAAGCATCCAGTCATACAAGAAAGAAGGGACAGCTAACATTCCAGTGGAATTCCTGAACTCTGTGGGGGAAGCGGCCATCAATTCATTATTCAAGTCAGCGTGTGAACCCTATTAGTCTGGGATACATCTTTGGACTTTTGGAAGAGTATAATCCACACAGTCCCAAAGTTAGCAAAGGCATTCATTGATTCATTCAGTGTGCTCTGTAGAGCCCATTAATAAAGAGAACCTTTTGGGATGTGTCAATGGCCAATATATACATTAATGTGAGACATCATAGAAACGCAATCTGTAAACTATATTCATACTAATAATAAATGTGCAAAACTTTCGTTTCTGTGTATTTGTCTGTTTGCACACACGAAACTTCAAAACTACTAGACAGATTTTCATGGAATTTTTCACTTTTAATTTGAGTGTAGATTGGGGCAAGCTGGCCGCTGTGGCCGAGCGGTTCTAGACGCTTCAGTCCGGAACCACGCGGCTTCTACGGTCGCAGGTTCGAATCCTGCCTCAGGCATGGCTGTGTGTGATGTCCTCAGATTAATTAGGTTTAAGTAGTTCTAAGTCTATGAGACTGATGATCTCAGATGTTAAGTCCCATAGTGCATAGAGCCATTTTGATTGGTACAGGCTTTATATCATCAAAACCAGGTCACGAAAAGGACAACCAAAAAAGATATTGTGATTGAAAGTTTTATCTAAAACTGTCATATTTGTCTGTTCATCTATTTGAATATGCTAGTCTCCAAAATTACTTGAGGAATTTTCACAGTTAACTTGAACATAGTTTGCTGCAACACACAGGCTTTATATGTTCAATCAAGATGATGAAGAAAAAACTGATATCGTTATTTAGAGTTATCTCCATACTAATATTAGCATTGGAAAATATCTCGGTCTGTCACGTTTCCACGACTAAACCATTGAATCGATTTTGATGAAATTTGATATGGAGAGAACTTGAAAGCTGAGGAAGAACATAGGCTAATTTAGAAAGTGTATAGAATTAGATATTCATTTACTCGAACAGTATTGTGTGAATTGAAGATAAATATTTACTCTTTGGATGAGGTGCTTACTTTCTGACTTTTGAACTACATCATATTTGTGAAAATGCTTTAACTCGTTGATATGCATTACATGATATGATTAAATATATTGAATATAATGCTTATACAATATTCAATGTGTTTACTTCATACCTCCATACTTCTATTGTTGTTGTGGTCTTCAGTCTTGAGACTGGTTTGATGCAGCTCTCCATGCTACTCTATCCTGTGCAAGCTTCTTCATCTCCAAGTACCCACTGCAACCCACATCCTTCTGAATCTGCTTAGTGTAGTCATCTCTTTGCCTCCCTCTACGATTTTTACCATCTACACTGCCCTCCAATACTAAATAGGTGATCCTTTGATGCCTCAGAACATGTCCTACCAACCGATCACTTCTTCTGGTCAAGTTGTGCCACAAACTACTCTTCTCCTCAATCCTATTCAGTACTTCCTCATTAGTTATGTGATCGACCCATCTAATCTTCAGCATTCTTCAGTAGCACCACATTTCGAAAGCTTCTATTCTCTTCTTGTCCAAACTATTTATCGTCCATGTTTCACATCCACACATGGCTACACTCCATACAAATACTATCAGAAACGACTTATTGACAATTAAATCTATACTCGATGTTAACAAATTTCTCTTCTTCAGAAACGCTTTCCTTGCCATTGCCAGTCTGCATCGTATATCCTCTCTACTTCGACCATCATCAGTTATTTTGCTCCCCAAATAGCAAAACTCCTTTACTACATTTAGTGTCTCATTTCCTAATCTAATTCCCTCAGCATCACCCGACTTCATTCGACTACATTCCATTATCCTCGTTTTGCTTTTGTTGATGTTCATTTTATATCCTCCTTTCAAGACAGAATCCATTCCGTGCAACTGCTCTACCAAGTCATTTGCTGTCTAAAAGTTTTTATTTCTTCTCCATAGATTTTAATACCTATTCCAAATTTTTCTTTTGTTTCCTTTACTGCTTGCTCAATATACAGATTGAATAACATCGGGGAGAGACTACAACTCTGTCTCACTCCCTTCCCAACCACTGCTTCCCTTTCATACCCCTCGACTCATAACTGCCATCTGGTTTCTGTACAAATTGTAAATAGCCTTTCGCTCCCTGTATTTTACCCGCGCCACCTTCAGAATTTGAAAGAGAGTATTCCAGTCAACATTGTCAAAAGCTTTCTCTAAGTCAACAAATGCTAGAAACGTAGGTTTGCCCTTCCTTAATCTAGCTTCTAAGAGTCAGTATTGCCTCACGTGTTCCAACATTTCTACGGAATCCAAACTGAACTTCCTCGAGGTCGGCTTCTACTAGTTTTTCCATTCGTCTGTAAAGAATTCGTGTTAGTATTTAGCAGCTGTGACTTATTAAACTGATAGTTCGGTAATTTTCACATCTGTCAATACCTGCTTTCTTTGGGATGGGAATTATTATATTCTTCTTGAAGTCTGAGGGTATTTCGCCTGTCTCATACATCTTGCTCACCAGATGGTAGAGTTTTGTCAGGACTGGATCTCCCAAGGCCGTCAGTAGTTCCAGTGGAATGTTGTCTACTCCGGGGGCCTTGTTTCGACTCAGGTCTTTCAGTGCTCTGTCAAACTCTTGACGCAGTATTGCATCTCCCATTTCATCTTCATCTACATCCTCTTCCATTTCCATAATATTGTCCTCAAGTACATCGCCCTTGTATAGACCCTCTATATACTCCTTCCACATTTCTGCTTTCCCTTCTTTGCTAATAACTGGGTTTCCATCTGAGCTCTTGATGTTCATACAAGTCGTTCTCTTATCTCCAAAGGTCTCTTTAATTTTAATACTTCTATTATTAAATATGAAAGTAACTCTGTGTGTTATGTTTTCACAGTTAAACTGCTGAACCAATTTCGATGAAATTTGATAAAGAGATAGCTTCAATCCTGAGGAAGAAAATGGGTCACATTTTTATAGCATTAATCTGAAGGTGAGTATAACATAAAGTTTTCTGAATATGCACATGTTGTATAATTTATAACTAGTTCAATAGTAGGAAGAGGATGAGAGAGGGTGGGTTGCAGTTGCACATCATGAGCCATGTTTACCTGAGCAGCAGACATGTGCTGTAGCTTACTTACTCTACATCACTCATCATAACAATGCTATGGGCAACAGTAGTTAACAAGAAATTATCACTACATTGCGTAACAGTTAACTGATTACAATGGTACATTTTAAAGGAAATATTTTACAGCTATAAATAATGATCATATTTATTATATGTTATTGTCATACAACTTTATAATAAACACTGGTACCTGCCAAATAACATACAGAAATTTTAAAACCCTCAGTCTCAATATTCAGATAATTTGTACAAAGAGTGGCTGATGATGTATCAAAAACTGTCTGTCAGCTTAACAGCTCATGCTCACAGACTACTGATGAGGACAATATATGGAGGAATCAAAAAGAATACTGAAAATCTGTTGGTTGTGCATCAGTTTGACTTTAGGAAAGGAGAAGACATGAGAGAGGCAGTTCTGACGTTGCTCTTAATAATGGAAGCAAGACAGGAAAAATCAATACATGTTCATGCTGGCCTACAAAAGGATTCTGAAAAATTAAACATGCTCAAAATCCTCAGAAAATAGATATACATTACAGGGAAAGATGGATAGTATACAATGTGTACAAGAAGCAAAACGAAAAATTTAAAACAGTAGACTGAGAGTGAACTGGTCAGATTAAAAATGGCATAATATAGTGATCAAGTTTTTCTCCTTGGCTGTTCCTCCAGCATTTAAATCATTGAAGGAAGTTAAAAGAAGCCTCAAAAGCTAGATTAAAATTCAGAGTGAAAGATATCAACAATAAAATTTGCTGATCACAGTAAAATGTTCCATGAACACGAGGAAGAATTACAGGGATTGTTAAACTGGATAAATAGTGTAATGATTATGGATTATGGGTAAACTGAAGAAAGAGAAAAATATTGAGGAGCAGCAGAATGAGATTAGTGACTTATAAAGTTAAAAAATTAGGAAAAATTATTTTTCATCGCCCAAAGTAGATATTTACGGTTGTATGTGCAATGAAACAGTGTGAGAAATTTCTTGTGGTTCAACTGGAACTGGATGACAAGTTCAAATGTAGTGAACACAGGAATAAACTAATCACAAAGCTCAAATTGGTAAACCTTTCCCTTAGAAGTATCACTTAGGGTGTTGGTGTATAGACCTGATTGTCTGTTATTCTGTGTTTTTTCATTCCCTGTTTTCATATGAACCAAACACCAAAGCTCTATTCTCTGAGTAAATTATCAAATCTTTTCTAAAACAATGGGAAATCTGGTATGAGTTAATTTAGATTGCTACTCACAACATAGAGGAGGCATTGAGCAACAGACAGGCATATTTAAGAGTAGATTGTCAAATACTGATCTACATGCATATGCCACAGTATTGGGCATGGCTGAAGGTACCCTGTACCACTGCTAGTCACTTTTTCTCCCATTCAACTCATAAATGGAGCAAGGGAAAAACGACTATCCACATGCTTCCATACGAGCCCTAATTTCTCTCATCTTACCTTTGTGGTCCTTATGTGCAATATATATTGGCGACAGTAAAATAGTTCTGCAGTCTCCTTCAAATTCTGGTTCTCTAAATTTTCTCAGTAGTGCTCCTTGAAAACAATGTCACCTTTCCTCCAGGGAATCCCATATGAGTACTGAGTTATCAGAAAAAACACTTGTCAGATGTAGCCACAAGGTCGCTACCCACACACACTGTCATCCTCGGTGAACATTTCTAAAGATAATTATGGTCCTACTGTTTGATCTCCTGACATGTGGAGAGTAATCAGAGACTACCAACACAGGTGTTTCAATTCTGCCTTAGTCACCATTTTGAAAATCGAATAGCATGAAGAAGTGAAGTATTCATTTATTCCTAACTAGTTAATACACTCATTCATCACTAACGTAGTGTACATTAAGAAGGAGAATATTCAGGGAAGTGAAACGAGTCAAGTGAAGTAACTTTCCTTTAGAAACTAAATCAGATCACTGCATTAACAGTAAACTATTAGTCTACAGCTTAGTGCTATTTGTGAGTATATCAACTAAATATAGTGTTGTAAATCAAAAGAAAAGTTGTTGGTTTGATGGACGTTGCTTTATATATGTACTTAACCATAGCATTCTTCAAGGTTAATCATCATATTAATTCATTTGAGACACATAACAGTAATTAAAATTTTATTGTATAATTAATGTGGAAGTGGTTTTTAGCTTGGGGGTCATATAATACTTAAACATAACATTCTTCAAGGTTAATTGTACTATTAATTCATGTGAGACAGATAACAATAACTACATAGGAAATTAATAATCAATTTTTTAAACATTCTGGTCAAAATGTTAGTTGCAACATGCTACAATGCAGATTTGAGAAATGTGGAATTTAAACCTTTATATGTGGAAATTCGTTATTTAAGACTCAGTTTAAGCTGTGCTGACTAAAGTGACCAGTTTATTTCACTAAAAATAAATTATTTCAGCTTGAGGAAGAGAAAGCAAAAACGAAACAAGGCCTGCTACATACATTCTATTTCAACAGAAAAAATTCTGACAATCATTACATGGCTAAATATAAGAGTGCTATCATGTTGTCAACAAATATTTTAGCTTGTTAAAGATGTATTAGGTCAAACATAGTGAACTCTTAGAGTTTTAGACATTTTGGAAACATTCAAATTATAAATTAATTATTTAAAATAACAATTTTTTGTAAGTTTTTCAACCCTTCAATCAGCACAATAGGATAATTTGTAGGAATGGTTGTTGTTGTTGTGGCCCTCAGTCCAGAGACTGGCTTGATGCAGGTCTCCATACTACTCTATCCTGTGCAAGCTTCTTCATCTCCCAGTACCTACTGAAACCTACATCATTCTGAATCTGCTTAGTGTATTCTTCTCTTGATCTCCCTCTACGATTTTTACCCTCCACGCTGTCCTCCAATACTAAATAGGTGATCCCTTGATGCCTCAGAATATGCCCTACCATCCGATCCCTTCTTCTAGTCAGGATACGCCACAAATTTCTTTTTTCTCCAACTCTATTTTATACCTCCTCATTAGTTATGTGATCTACCCATCTAATCTTCAGTATTCGTCTGTAGCACCACATTTCGAAAGCTCCTATTCTCTTCTTGTCAAAGCTATTTATCGTCCACGTTTCACTTCCATAGATGGCTACACTCCACACAAATACTTTCAGAAACGACTTCCTGACACTTAAATCTATACCCAATGTTAACAAAATTCTCTTCTTGTGAAACACTTTTCTTACCATTGTCAGTCTACATTTTATATCCTCTCTACTTCGACCATCATCAGTTATTTTGCTCCCCAAATAGCAAAACTCATTTACTACTTTAAGTGTCTCATTTCCTAATCTAATTCCCTCAGCATCACCTGATTTAATTAGACTATATTCCATTATCCTCGTTTTGCTTTTGTTCAGTTCATCTTATATCCTCCTTTTTAGACATTGTCCATTCCTTTCAGCTGCTCTTCCAGGTCGTTTGCTGTCTCTGACAGAATTACAATGTCATCGGCAAACCTCAAAGTTTTTATTTCTTCTCCATGGATTTTTAATTCCTACTCCGAAATTTTGTTTTGTTTCCATTACTGCTTGCTCAATATACAGATTGAATAACATTGGGGATAGGCTACAAGCCTGTCTCACTCCCTTCGCAACCACTGCTTCCCTTTCATACCTCTCGACTCTTATAACTGCTATCTTGTTTCTGTACAAATTGTAAATAGCCTTTCGCTCCCTGTATTTTACCCCTGACACTTCCAGAATTTCTCTATGTCTACAAATACTAGAAACATAGGTTTGCCTTTCCTTAATCTATTATCTAAGATAAGTCGTAGGGTCAGTACTGCCTCACGTGTTCTTACATTTCTACAGAATCCAAACTGATCTTCCCCGAGGTCACCTTGTGCCAGTTTTTCCATTCGTCTGTAAAGAATTCGTGCTAGTATTTTGCAGCCGTGTCTTATAAACTGATAGTTCGATAATTTTCACATCTGTCAGCACCTGCTTTCATTGGGACTAGAATTATTATATTCTTCTTGAAGTGTGAGGGTATTTCGCCTGTCTCATACATCTTGCTCACCAGATGGTAGAGTTTTGTCAGGACTTGCTCTCCCAAGGCTATCAGTAGTTCCAATGGAATGTTGTCTACGCCCGGGGCCTTTTTTCGACCCAGGTCTTTCAGTGCTCTGTCAAACTCTTGACGCAGTATCATATCTTCCATTTCATCTTCATCTACATCCTCTTCCATTTCTATAATATTGTCCTCAAGTACATCGCCCTTGTATAGACCCTCTATATGCTCCTTCCATCTTTATGCTTTCCCTTCTTTGCTTAGAACTGGGTTTCCATCTGAGCTCTTGATGTTCATACAAGTGGTTCTCTTATCTCCAAAGGTCTATTTAATTTTCCTGTAGGCAGTATCTACACTCCTGGAAATGGAAAAAAGAACACATTGACACTGGTGTGTCAGACCCACCATACTTGCTCCGGACACTGCAAGAGGGCTGTACAAGCAATGATCACACGCACGGCACAGCGGACACACCAGGAACCGCGGTGTTGGCCGTCGAATGGCGCTAGCTGCGCAGCATTTGTGCACCGCCGCCGTCAGTGTCAGCCAGTTTGCCGTGGCATACGGAGCTCCATCGCAGTCTTTAACACTGGTAACATGCCGTGACAGCGTGGACGTGAACCGTATGTGCAGTTGACGGACTTTGAGCGAGGGCGTATAGTGGGCATGCGGGAGGCCGGGTGGACGTACCGCCGAATTGCTCAACACGTGGGGCGTGAGGTCTCCACAGTACATCGATGTTGTCGCCAGTAGTCGGCGGAAGGTGCACGTGCCCGTCGACCTGGGACCGGACCGCAGCGACACACGGATGCACGCCAAGACCGTAGGATCCTACGCAGTGCCGTAGGGGACCACACCGCCACTTCCCAGCAAATTAGGGACACTGTTGCTCCTGGGGTATCGGCGAGGACCATTCGCAACCGTCTCCATGAAGCTGGGCTACGGTCCCGCACAACGTTAAGCCGTCTTCCGCTCACGCCCCAACATCGTGCAGCCCGCCTCCAGTGGTGTCGCGACATGCGTGAATGGAGGGACGAATGGAGACGTGTCGTCTTCAGCGATGAGAGTCGCTTCTGCCTTTGTGCCAATGATGGTCGTATGCGTGTTTGGCGCCGTGCAGGTGAGCGCCACAATCAGGACTGCATACGACTGAGGCACACAGGGCCTACACCCGGTATCATGGTGTGGGGAGCGATCTCCTACACTGGCCGTACACCTCTGGTGATCGTCGAGGGGACACTGAATAGTGCACGGTACATCCAAACCGTCATCGAACCCATCGTTCTACCATTCCTAGACCGGCAAGGGAACTTGCTGTTCCAACAGGACAATGCACGTCTGCATGTATCCCGTGCCACCCAACGTGCTCTAGAAGGTGTAAGTCAACTACCCTGGCCAGCAAGATCTCCGGATCTGTCCCCCATTGAACATGTTTGGGACTGGATGAAGCGTCGTCTCATGCAGTCTGCACGTCCAGCACGAACGCTGGTCCAACTGAGGCGCCAGGTGGAAATTTATTTATTTATTTATTTATTTATTTATTTATTTATTTAACCTGGCAAGATTAGGGCCATCAGGCCCTCTCTTACATCTAACCAGGCATTCTACTTATTTTACAGTCATATGTTTCAGTAGGCATGTTAAACTACATCTAATACAAAAAGTGAGATAAACAATTAGAAAGGTACACCTCGAAAAATACATTATTGAAGAGAAAGATTTAAGATAGGAGTGCTGGCAGCAGGGAGTATGAGGGAGACTCATGGTGAAGCGAGGAGAAGAATAGAGAGACATGATGAAACATAATTAAGGAAAATATAGAAGGAAAAGGAGACTGCGTGTCTAATAGAGATAGATGAAGAGGAAGGCATCTCAGGAGCAAGATAGGAGACACTAGCTTTGCTATTTGACAGATGAGAGGATTGGCCTTGCACATTAATTTTGTGGAGAATTTTATGCGGATGATAGTAGGAAATGCTTCAACTTCTTCTTAAAAGCAACAGGAGACTGAATTTTCCTCAAGGTAAGGGGCAGTTTGTTCCAGAGGCGGACAGCGGCAACTGAGAAGGAGTTTGCAAAAGTTTTTGTTTTGTGAGTGGGTACAGTTAGGATACCAGATAAGAGTGACCTCGTGTTTCGATTATGATGGCATGACAGGATTTTAATCTCTGAAGCTAGGTACTGGGGTGCTTGCGCGATGAGGAGTCGGTGAAGTAGACATAGAGTGTGGTAGTCACGCAGTTTGTCCGGCCGCAGCCACCCTAGCTCGGAGTATGAAGCACTAACATGATCATATCGGCGAATGTTGCAGGTGTAACGCACACAGGCATTCATGGTTAGCTCTAGCCGTCTTTTGTTTTCACTACTCATGCCTTGTTGAATCACATCACAATAGTGGAGGTTCGGTAGAACGAGTGCTTGTACGAGCTGGCGTTTCAAGTCCTGTGGGAATATGTTCCGAAACTTTTTGAGAGCATAGAGACAAGCAGACGTCTTTCGGCACACTGCGACTGTATTCTCCGCCCAGTTGAGATGCTCGTCCAAAGTTACACCCAAGTTCTTCACTGTTTTCTGATGTGGTATTGGAGTACCGTCGAGCAGAATAGGAGGTAGCCGTTCGCGGAAATCTGAACTTATTAATTTCTGATGGGCTATTAAGATTACTTGCGTCTTTTTTGCATTTAATTTAAGCCCCAGGTTTTTCGCCCATGTCACTACTGAAGAAATGGCATGGCAAGCCGTTCCACAGGACTACATCCAGCATCTCTACGATCGTCTCCACGGGAGAATGGCAGCCTGCATTGCTGCGAATGGTGGATATACACTGTACTAGTGCCGACATTGTGCATGCTCTGTTGCCTGTGTCTATGTGCCTGTGGTTCTGTCAGTGTGATCATGTGATGTATCTGGACAATGAATTCATTTTGTTCTTATTTCAATTTCCAGGAGTGTATCTTACCCCTAGTGATATGTGCCTCCACATCCTTACATTTGTCGTCTAGCCATCTCTGCTAAGCCATTTTGCACTTTCTGTCGATCTCATTTTTGATACGTTTGTATTCCTTTCTGCCTGCTTCATTTAGTGCATATTTTATATTTTCATTCTTTCATCAATTAAATTCAATACCACTTCTGTTACTCAAGGATTTCTATTAGCCCTCGTCCTTTTACCTACTTGATCTTCTGCTGCCTTCATTATTAATGAGGTTAATTTTAAATCAGGTTTTGAGCTGATAATGATTCCCAGTTTTTTGCTTTGTGTTAGATGGGAACGTGATGAATACCTTTTCTTCATCAGAAAATCAGTCAACGCTGGAGAATTTCAATGCCGTTTCCCACTATTCCCTTCAGCAGAAGACCAAATTTTAAGCAAACAATTGCACTTACGACTAAGGGCTGTTACCAAATATTGTTTTTCAGCTAGGAAGCAAACACAGGTCCTGAATGCTTGCACTGTGTAACCGTTGGTAGGATAACTGAACATAGGATTACATATCACTGCCAACAGCTTAGAGAGAGAGAGAGAGAGAGAACAAAAGACACTTGTTAAAAAGGAGATAGTCTCCAAATTAGGCACCAGCAAGGACTTTGAAACTTATTTTAAACTTACCTCATAGCTGAGCTTCTGTCTGGGATGGAGGTACAGCTCAGAGAGTCTGTGGCACCTGTTGTAGAGTGCACGGAAGACACGGGATTTGGCACCACGCCACATGCAAACACTACGGAGGTTTGGGCAATTGCTGATAGTCTGGACTGCCTGCTGATCAGTCTTGTCTGCCTTCCAACAGTCAGAACTGAGAACGCACCCCCTTCTGTCAGAAAATAATACAGTTTTACATGAGATGACTTCAGAACACCGCCTCTCTTTTTGGAATTGTCAGTGAGGAAGAAACATGCAATTAGTTACAATATACAGTAGTGCAGGGTTCCACGAAAGTAATAACACGATGTCTGAACCATACATTTATTGCATTTACTGTGGAAGTAGTAGATATATACAAGACAGTCACGATGGAATTACATCATTCATAAAACGAATAACAAAATACGTTGTTTTCAGTTCATGGATGGAAACTGGCATAAAGGCACCAACTGTTCTGTTGTGTTATTGCACTGCTGGTACTTTGTCCAACCTCCGTTCTTCTTAATTACCTCAAAAATGCACTTCGGCGTTGATTCAGTTAGGATTTGTAGTTCCTGAAGTGAAACTCTCGCCCGCTCTTCTCGTATCGCACTTTTCAGCTCACATAGGTCTCAAATTGCCTTCCATTGGAATAAACACTCGTTGCAGGTATTCCTTAAAGGTTCTTCAGGCGATTCAAATCGAGGCTACTTGCAGGACAGATCAAGACATAGAAATCTTTATCTTCAAACCACATTTTGTTGTAGCAGAAATACATACAGGCGCAATATATTGTTGAAAGATTAGAGTTTTTTTCCCTAAGTCTTCATGCATTCTAATCAGTTCTGTCTCTAGGACCACAGTGCACATGTTGGAGTTCATACCAGTGTTCAGTCAAGCAATACGTGACTTAGCTTTAGCGCATAGGGCTGCCCGAATCATAAAAGTTCCATCATCAAAACTTCAGCTCATTCTTAACTGCTGTTCTGTTCTCAGATCATGCCAATAACATTGAAATCCATCCCGTCCATCCAAACTGAACATCTTCTCATCACTGAAGACCACTTTATCGCATGCTGAAGTCCATGTTTTTTATAGCAAACCCCAGTGTAGCCTGTTAATGTTTGGATGTTAGGGAAGGTTTCTGCACTCGACTCTTGAATGCAAGAGGTTTGTCACGTGAAAAAATTGGCTACATATGTCTAGCAGCTACAGGCAACTGTGTGTCAGCAACAAGCTGAGAGGAACAACGATTTGTGGCCCTTTTGCGTAAAAGTAGCCCTTTCGATGCTTCAGGTAATTTTCTGAGCCCAGTTTAGCGACATTATCAATCACTGTACTTGAACAGTTCAACTTTTTGGCAATTAGACGATTAGTGAGTGGTATTAGATGTCTACGCACATATCATGTACGAGGTGCATTCAAGTTCTAAGGCCTCCGATTTTTTTTTCTAATTAACTACTCACCCGAAATCGATGAAACTGGCGTTACTTCTCGACGTAATCGCCCTGCAGACGTACACATTTTTCACAACGCTGGCGCCATGATTCCATAGGAGCGGCGAGGGCTTCTTTAGGTCGCTGAGGCAATAGCAGCACGGCTGGTGAATGTGCGGCCACGGAGAGTGTCTTTCATTGTCGGAAAAAGCCAAAAGTCACTAGGAGCCAGGTCAGGTGAGTAGGGAGCATGAGGAATCACTTCAAAGTTGTTATCACGAAGAAACTGTTGCGTAACGTTAGCTCGATGTGCGGGTGCGTTGTCTCGGTGAAACAGCACGCGCGCAGCCCTTCCCGGACATTTTTGTTGCAGTGCAGGAAGGAATTTGTTGCTCAAAACATTTTCGTAGGATGCACCTGTTACCGTATTGCCCTTTGCAACGCAATGGGTAAGTATTACGCCCTCGGTGTCCCAGAACATGGACACCATCATTTTTTCAGTACTGGCGGTTACCCGAATTTTTTTTTGGTGGTGGTGAATCTGTGTGCTTCCATTGAGCTGACAGGCGTTTTGTTTCAGGATTGAAAAGTGGCATCCACGTCTCATCCATTGTCACAACTGATGAAAAGAAAGTCCCATTCATGCTGTCATTGCGCGTCAACATTGCTTGGCAACATGCCACACGGGTAGCCGTGTGGTCGTCCGTCAGCATTCGTGGCACCCACCTGGATGACACTTTTCGCATTTTCAGGTCGTCATGCAGGATTGTGTGCACAGAACCCACAGAAATGCCAACTCTGGAGGCGATCTGTTCAACAGTCATTCGGCGATCTCCCAAAACAATTCTCTCCACTTTCTCGACCATGTCATCAGACCGGCTTGTGCGAGCCCGAGGTTGTTTCGGTTTGTTGTCACATGATGTTCTGCCTTCATTAAACTGTCGCACCCACGAACGCACTTTCGACACATCCATAACTCCATCACCACGTCTCCTTCAACTGCCGATGAATTTCAATTGGTTTCACACCACGCAAATTCAGAAAACGGATGATTGCACGCTGTTCAAGTAAGGAAAACGTCGCCATTTTAAGTATTTAAAACATTTCTCATTCTCGCCGCTGGCGGTAAAATTCCATCCGCGTACGGTGCTGCCATCTCTGGGACGCATTGACAATGAATGCGGCCTCATTTTAAAACAATGCGCATGTTTCTATCTCTTTCCAGTCCGGAGAAAAGAAATCGGAGGCCTTAGAATTTGAATGCACCTCGTAATTCGCATAGCCGGCCTTATGGCCTAGCGGTTCTAGGCGCTTCAGTCCGGAACCGCGCTGCTGCTATGGTCACAGGTTCGAATCCTGCCTAGGGCATAGATGTGTGTGATGTCGTTAGGTTAGTTAGGTTTAAGTAGTTCTAAGTCTAGGGGACTGATGACCTCAGATGTTAAGTCCCTTAGTGCTTAGAGCCATTGAAACCATTTTGAATTCGCATAAATAACGGGCCTCTGATTTGAGTACGCGGTGATGGTGCCTAACAGCGACCCAGATGGGCTCCATAAGATTTACGTCAGGCCAATACGGTCGCCATGACATCAATATGGGTTCATTATAATGTTCCTGAAACTACTGTAGCACGGTTCTGGCTCCGAGACACGGACAATTGTACTGCTGAAAGATGACAACACCGTTGGGGAAGACGTCAAATGTGAAGGCATGCAGATGGTTCGAAGCTGACAGCCTGTCTTCGATTACTACAGGTCGCGTGCAAGCTCAGGAGGATGTCTCCCGCAGCACAACACTGCTCCCACCAGCGTGCGTGCTGCACGTTTCGAGCCGCCGTTCACTTCGATGACGGCGTTTGTGGAGACGACCACCGACCTAGTGTAACAGAAATGTGAGTCACCCGAAGAGTCAACACGTTTCCAGTGATCGACGGCAAATCCCGATGGTCCCGCGCCCACTGCAGTCGTAACTTGCGATGTCCTTGGGCCAACATGTGAACACATAAGGATGGTCTGTAGCGGAACTACATGTTCAACAATATACTATGAACGGCGTGTTACAAAACACTTGTGCCACAGATCACTATCGATCCTACTTTACAGATCAGACAAGCCTCCGAACCCCGCGTTCTGTGGAGAGTCATGGACGTTCAGCCATTTAGCACCTAGTGGTGGTTCCACTGTCCTTTTACCTCTTTCCGTAGATGCTCACGGCTGCATAACGTGAACATTCGGCCAGCTTCGCCGTTTTCGAGTTTCTCGTTCACAGGCTCTGCGTAATAATAATCTGCCCTTTGACAGAGTCGCTTATCTCAAATGATTTCCCCATTTGCAGCCCATATCATCACTAGGGTCATCCCCCACCTGTGTCTTCCCCGCTTACAAACTTTTGTTACCCTGCCATGTTCCCACAATGCCACCAGGCAGTATCCAACGTCGCAACGGACAGAGGTCACTATGTTTTGGCTGATCAATGTATTTGTCCAGAATATAATGTTGCTACGGATCCCAGATATGCTCAATAATGTTCATGTCTGGAAAGTTTGGTGGACAGCCTGTGTCTTCCCCGCTTACAAACTTTTGTTACCCTGCCATGTTCCCACAATGCCACCAGGCAGTATCCAACGTCGCAACGGACAGAGATCACTATGTTTTGGCTGATCAATGTATTTGTCCAGAATATAATGTTGCTACGCATCCCAGATATGCTCAATAATGTTCATGTCTGGAAAGTTTGGTGGACAGCGGGAGTGTTTAAACTCAAAAGAATGTCCCTGGCATGGAGGTAAAAATAAGAGGAGTTGTCATCACGTCACAAACTTGAAGCCAACCCAAGTGAAGATCCGCCATGTTAGCTACCCCAAAACATTCGCTTCTGATGGTTTGATTCCGTGTAGTCGTGAAGTGATTTGATAAAAAAAAAAAAAATACCGGCTTGCGTCGCTTATGGGTGTACTAATCGTTCTGCTCGTAGTCTGAAGTTTAAACAAATCACATTTCATTCGTAAGTGGACTTATTTAAGCGCTATTTTCGTATATATACTTGAAATTCTGATGCACTGTAAAGTTTTACAGTAAGGTTTTATTTCTGTGATTTGACTTTAGATTTCCTATCAGTCCAACACGAAGAGCTCTCTGGAGGTGAGCAATACACTTGGTTTTCAGTGTTTGGTTATTCCGAAGTAACTGAAAAGTCCTGGCAAAAAATGTCCTGGAAATGGGGACTAATGTTTTAAAATTCGATAATTTAATATAAAAGTAATGTAACTACATGTAGTTAATTAAATCTTCAGTAAAATGTGTGGAACGCCTGTTACAGTGGTTAAATTATAAGTACTTAAAGGGTTACATATTTGTTAAAGCAAAGTTCCCTACCTAGGTCCGGGCTAATCACTGTGTTGTCGTGTTACCCTGTAAATTGCTGTTATTTGCCACACTGAATATTACTTGGAAGGCACAATTTAAGAACAAAGCAGATGTGTAAACTACAATGGGCCTGACAGTCTTAAATTCCGTTCTTTTCCTTCGTAATGTAACAAATCTTTCATTTTGTGTCATGACAGCTGGCTTGTTTATATCGTCCCTGCATACATCTATGGGACACCAAAGGAAATAAGATAAGTTTATTGCAAACTTGAACATTTAAAATTTGCATTTGAGTTGAAAATGCAACGAATCCAAATCGGTGCCTCCAAACTATCAATCACTGCTTTTGGAGTTCTGGCTTTATCAATTATCGACACAAACACAATGAAAGTGAATAGAAATAGATTACTAAAGGACGCTTTTCATAGCACATATTTCTCTTCTCGGTTTTTCGAAGTGTATAAACAAAAAGGAATTGCAGTACTGAGGCCAGAAGCGTCATATTTTCGTGTCGTATTACTGTGTCTAATACGCATTTAAGACCAGAAAAACATTTGAAGTTGCATTCCTTATGCTGTGTTATTCACTAAAACATAGTAACATTTACTATATAACATACATATTGCGTGCACAAGACAGAAATAACGAACAAGAATTAATTGTAAACACTCGTCAGCTAATGTTTTGGGGGATCCAAGATGGCGGCAGGCGCCGTCCATTGGCTTGAAAACAACTTACAGCGTAAGTCTGTAGCGCCATCTCCCCTTATTCTACCTCCATGGTCCCTGGAGCCAGTCTATTGCAATTCTGGACGTGTGGGGTGTCGCAGTCTCCTCTTTGAATTGCCGAAGTCCGTCGGAATGCACAATGGACATGAATGGATGCAGCTGATCAGACAGGCTGTTTACATACGAGTCACCTATCATAGTCGTATCGAGACGTATCAAGGGTCCAATATTACTCCATCTACACACGCCCCACACCATTACAAAGCCTCCACCAGCCTGAACAGTCCTCTGCTGATATGCAGGGTCCGTGGATTCATGAGATTGTCTCCATACCCATATACATCCATCTGGTCAATACAACTTGAAACAAGACTCGTCCGAGCAGGAAACATGTTTCCAGTCACCAACAGACCAAAGTCGTTGCTAACAGGCCCAGGCGACGCATGAAGCTTCGTGTCGTGCAGTCATCAAGGGTACACGAGTGGCCCTCCGGCTCGGAAAGCCCATATCGATGACGTTTCACTGAATGGTTCGCACGCTGACCCAGCACTTAAATCTGCAGCAATTTGTGGAAGGGTTGCACTTGCGTGACGTTGAACGATTCTCTTCAGTTGTCGTAGGTCCCGTTCTTGCAGGATCTTTTCCCGCCCGCAGCTATGTCTGAGATTTAATATTTTATCGAATTCCTGATATTCATGGTACACTCGTGTAATGGTCGTAGGGCAAAATTCTCACTTTATCTCTACCTCGGAGATTCAGTGTCCTATCTCTCGTTCGCCGACTAAAACACTACCTTCAAACTCACTTAGATCTGGATAACCTGCCATTTTAGCAGCAGTAACCGATCTAACAACTGCTCCATACCCTTTTTGTCTTACCGAGCGATGTGGCGCAGTGGTTATCACACTGGACTCGCATTTGGGAGGACAACGGTTCAATCCCGTCTCCAGCCATCCTGATTTAGGTTTTCCGTGATTTCCCTAAATCGTTTCAGGCGAATGCCGGGATGGTTCCTTTGAAAGGATACGGCCGAGTTCCCTCCCTATCCTTCCCTAACCCGAACTTGCGCTCCGTCTCTCATGACCTCGTTGTTGACAGAACGTTAAACACTAACCACCACCTTTTTGTCTTATATAGGCGTTGCCGACCGCACCGCTGTGTTATGCCTGTTAACGTATACACATGCCTCTACCAGTTTCTCTGGCGCTGCAGTGTAGGAGGCTTCTTGTTGCAGGATATGAAATGTTTCCAGCTTTTATTTCAGCTTTGCATTTCACAAAGCCCCATGTACAAAGCAAAAACAACTATGCATCTAACTGGTGTAATAGTGATGACACTTTTTCCATAACTTTCCATTACATATTCGTGCCAGAAAAAATTATCACCAAAATAATGAATAGAAGACAGGATGATTTTAACAACTTTCATTTCCCTATCATCTCTTTCATCTTCCAAATTTAGTACAACATGGTTACCCATACATTTGAGGAGTCTGTTTACTTGTGCCATGCATAAAATAGCACACAGCTCTTTGTTAGAATAAATGTTAAAAGCCTTATTTCAATGACATAAGCACATTTCTCTAATAGGAAAAGGAGGTTAAGCTGGCATAAACCCACAGGTTGGCTTGAACACCGCAAAGGTTTGGTGGCCATAGCCCTACTGCACGTCGTACGGCTCTGCTTCCTATAAAATGCGCGTCCACTCTTATTATTTCCTCTTGACTCTTGTACATATTGTATATTACCCGTCTTTCCCTATAGCTTACCCCTATTTTTCTCAGAATTTCGAATAGCTTGCATCATTTTACACTGTCGACGCTCTCTCCAGATCGACAAATCCTATGAACGTGTCCAGATTTTTCTTTAGTCTTGCTTCCATTATCAATCGCAACCTCAGACTTCCCTCTCTGGTGCCGTTACACTCTCTAAAGCCAAATTGATTGTCATCTAACACGTCCTCAATTTTCTTTTCCATTCTTGTCAGCAACTTGGATGCATGAGCTGTTAAGGTGATTGTGCGACAATTCTAGCACTTGCCACCTCTTACAGTCTTCGGAATTGAATGGATGATATTTTTCCGTAAGTCAGATGGTATGTCGCCAGACTCATACACTCTACACATGAATGTAAATAGTCGTTTTGTCGCCACTTCCCACCATGATTTTAGAATTTCTGATGGAATGTTATTTATTCGTTCTGCCTTATTTGATCACAAGTCAACCAAAGCTCTCTTAAATTCTGATTCTAATACTGGATTCCCTTCTAAATGGACTCATGTTTTTTCTTCTATCACATCAGACAAATATTCCCCCTCATAGCGGCCTTCAACATACTCTTTCCACCTATCCGCACTGTCCTCTACATTGCACTCTTAATGTTGCCACCTAGGTTTTAATTTCACTGAAGGTTATTATGACTTTCCTGTATGCTGAGTCAGTTGATCCGAAAATAATATCTTTTTCGATTCGTTCATATACTATGTGATCAAAAGTATCTGCACACCCCCAAAAGAACACTACTGGCCATTAAAATTGCTACACCCAGAAGAAATGCAGATAATAAGCGGGTATTCATTGGAAAAATATATTATACTAGAACTGACATGTGATTACATTTTCATGCAATTTGGGTGCATAGATCCTGAGAAATCAGTACACAGAACAATCACCTCTAGCCGTAATAACGGCCTTGATACGCCTTGGCATTGAGTCAAACAGAGCTTGGATGGCGTGTACAGGTACAGCTGCCCATGCAGCTTCAACACGATACCACAGTTCATCAAGAGTAGTGACTGGCGTATTGTGAAAAGCCAGTTGCTCTGCCACCATTGACCAGACGTTTTCAGTTGGTGAGAGATCTGGAGAATGTGCTGGCCAGGGCAGCAGTCGAACATTTTCTGTGTCCGGAATGGCCCGTACAGGACCTGCAAAATGCGGTCGTGAATTATCCTGCTGAAATGTAGGGTTTCGAAGGGATCGAATGAAGGGTAGAGCCACGGGTCGTAACACATCTGAAATGTAACGTCCACTGTTCAAAGTGCCGTCAATGCGAACAAGAGGTGACCGAGACGTGTAACCAATGGCACCCCATACCATCACGCCGGGTGATACGCCAGTATGGCGATGACGAACACACGCTTCCAATGTGCGTTCACCGCGATGTCGCCAAACACGGATGTGACCATCATGATGCTGTAAACAGAACCTGGATTCATCCATTTGTGCATCCAAGTTCGTCGTTGAGTACACCATCGCAGGCGCTCCTGTCTGTGATGAATCGTCAAGGGTAACCGCAGCCATGGCCTCCGAGGCGATAGTTCGTGCTGCTGCAAACGTCGTCGAACTGTTCGTGCAGATGGTTGTTGTCTTGCAAGCGTCCCCATCTGTTGACTCAGGGAGCGAGACGTGGCTGCACAATCCTTTACAGCCGTGCGGATAAGATGCTTGTCATCTCGACTGCTGATGATACGAGTCCGTTGGGATCCAGCACGGCGATTCGTATTACCCTCCTGAATCCACCGATTCAATATTCTGCTAACAGTCATTAGATCTCGACCAACTCGAGCAGCAATGTCGCGATACGATAAACCGCAATCGCGATAGGCTACAATCCGACCTTTATCGAAGTCGGGACGTTATGGTACGCATTTCACCAGACAACGCCGGTCAACTGCTATTTGTGTACGAGAAATCGGTTGGGAACTTTCCTCATGTCAGCACATTTTTGGTGCCACCACCGGTGCCAACCTTGTGTGAATGCTCTGAAAAGCTAATCATTTGCTTATCACAGCATGTTCTTCCAGTGGGTAAAATTTCTCGTCTGTAGCACGTCATCTTCGTAGTGTAGCAATTTTAATGGCCAGTCGCGTAAATGTTTTCATATTATGTGCATTGTGCTGCCACCTACTGCGAGGTACTCCATATCAGCGACCTCAGTAGTCATTAGACATCGTGAGAGAGCAGAATGGGGCTCTCCGTGGAACTGAAGACTTCGAATGTGGTCAGGTGACTGGGTGCCACTTGTGTCATACGTCTGTACGTGAAATTTCCACAGTCTTAAACATCCCTAGATCCACTGTTTCCTATGTGGTAGTGAAGAGAAACGTGAAGGGACACGTACAGCACAAAAGCCCACAGGCCGACCACGCCTGTTGATTGACAGAGACCGCCGACAGTCGAAGATGGTCGTAATGTTTTATAGGCAGACATCTATCTAGACCATCACACAGGAATTCCAAACTGCATCAGGATCCACTGCAAGTACTATAGCAGTTAGGCGGGAGGTGAGAAAACTTGGATTTCATGGTCAAGAGGCTGCTCATAACCCACACATCGCGCCGGTAAATGACAAACGACGCCTCGCTTGGTGTAAGGAGCGTAAACATTGGGTGACTAAACAGTGGAAAAAAGGTTGTGTGGAGTGACGAATCACGGCACACAATATGGCGATCCGATGGCAGGGTGTGGGTATAGTGAATGTCTAGTGAACGTCATGTGCCAGCGTGTGTAGAGCCAACAGTAAAATTCGGAAGCGGTGTTGTTATGGTGTAGACGTGTTTTTCATGGAGGAGACTTGCACACCTTGTTGTGCGTGGCACTATCACAGCACAGGTCTACATTGATTTTTTAAGCACCTTCTCGCTTCCCAGTGTTGAAGAGCAATTCGGGGATAGCGATTGCACCTTTTGATAATTCACGGCCTGTGGCGGAGTCGTTACAAGACAATAACATCCCTGTAATGGACTGGTCTTCACAGAGTCCTGACATGAATCCTACAGAACACTTTTGGGATGCTTTATAACGCCGACTTCATGCCAGCCCTCACCGACCGACATCGATACCTCTCCCCAGTGCAGCACTACGTGAAGAATGGGCTGCCGTTCCGCAAGAAACCTTCCAGCACCTGATTGAACGTTGCCTGTGGGAGTGGGCCGCGCGGAACGGACGTACGGTTTGAGGCCCCAAGTCACAGACTGCGGAGCCCCTCCAGCCGGAGGTACCAGTCCTCCCTCGGGCATGGGTGTGTGTGTTGTTCTTAGTATAAGTTAGTTTAAGTATCCAGAATGAGATTTTTCACTCTGCAGCGGAGTGTGCGCTGATATGAAACTTCCTGGCGGATTAAAACTGTGTGCCGGACCGAGACTCGAACTCGGGACCTTTGCCTTTCGCGGGCAAGTGCTCTACCAACTGAGCTACCCACGCACGACTCACGGCCCGTCTTCACAGCAGGTACTGGCACAAGTAAATCTGTGAGGATAGGGCATAAGTCGTGCTTGGGTAGCTCAGATGGTAGAGCACTTGCCCGCAAAAGGCAAAGGTCCCAAGTTCGAGTCTCTGTCGGGCACACAGTTTTAATCTGCCAGGAAGTTTCTTGGTTTAAGTAGTGTGTAAGTCTAGGGACCGACGACCTCAGCGGTTTGGCCCCTTAAGAATTCACACACATTCGAACATTTTGAGAATGGAAGTTGTCATCAAGGCTGAGGGTGGGCTAACGCGATGGAGGGCGCCACGAACTTGTAAGTCATTTTCTGCCAGATGTCGGGATACTTTCGATCACATAGTGTATTTTTCATGTAGCCATTTCGTCTTAGCTTCCCTGCAGTTCCTGTTTATTTTATTCCTCAGCGACCTGTATTTCTGTATTCCTGAATTTCCCTGTACATTTTTGTACTTCCATCTCTCAATGATCAACTGAAGTATTTCTTTTGCTACCCATGCTTTCTTCGCTGTTACTTTCTTTGTACCTATGTTTCTCTATCCAGTTCTACGATTGACCTTTTTAGAGATGTCCATTTCTCTTCAGCTGTAGTGCCTACTGAGCTATTCCTCTTTGCCGTATCTAGCGTGACACGTAACTCCAAATCACTTGCTCCACCCATCCAGTACCCACTCTTTAACCAGCTCAGGGGTCGCTTACCATTAATTACAGAAATGTGAGGCTTATGAGGTGCTGCTCGTCCAGAACTCCCAATATACGGCTATTGTGCTAGATGAACTTCCAGTAACACTTTGGAACACACGAGTGTTTCCTTCCACCGCTATCCTGCGATTTTTTTTTACAGCTACCCTTCACGATTCTCAGCGATCCCTGTCCATCGGTATATGAGGTCTACTTGGCCTTGGTTCAGCTGTAATTGTTCCTTTGTATTTCCAGTTCATTATCTTGTCACCAACAGTCGACTTGTACAGCATTTGAAGGGCCCCTGGTGAATGAATTTTTTACGTGGATGACATCCAATGATCTGTCTACACTCAAAGTCACTAAGCTCTCCTGACAAACCAATGCTCTTGTTACTGCTTCTCTACTGACAACACAATGCTCCAGGTCTACTTCAATACTACTGGCTTAGTGGATTGTGACGTGTAGTGCTCAACTCTACATTAAACAGCGATGTTGACGTACGCTCGATCTGATAGTGTAATAGAAAGGTTCTTTTCACTCCCATACTGTGGTGATGGTTATTAATCAAAACAGGTAGTGATAACAAAGGACATATTCGGAACAGCTGTTGACACCTGCGTTCAAGAGACCGTTGAACTAACTTTTGGACTTTGTCTACTGAAATTCAGAATAATACAATTCCGAGGTTAGATGAATTACAGTCCAAGAAAATTCAGCCAAAAATATTTGATGTAAAATTATAAATTGGAGACCAATTGTATCAAAAGTATGTTAATACAGATTACAATAATTAATTTCATCATAAGTCACTCATTTGTATTCATTTTCGTCGTTCTGGTGCCAACATTCCATGGCACATACGTTCTGACGTGGAGCTCATTGCAAGAAGTTGTAAATGCTCGCACAGAGGTTACTGTAGAATTCATTTGAAATGAAAATATGAAATCCTACAATTAGAAGACCTTTAATGAATTTTGTAGAGACAGCGGACAACGAAGTGTGAAATGAAACAAAAGAAAGATGAATACAATTTCGACTTTGATTTTTAACCAAAGTGCCAACCCCATCTTCCACATATGTTATTGGAAGTAAAAAAAAGGGAGTTCAGTGCTAACTACAAAATTACAGCTAAATCAGTAAATGCTCAAGTCTAAAATTATATGCTCAGGAAACTTTCGGTTTAAAAAAATAGTTAGGAAACATGTATTAAACAGACATCCGATTGTAAGTGGAAAGCAGTGGTAAATTACGATAATCTCTACGTATATGAAGGACAGCGTCCTGACCGACTCGCTCATCACCGCCCAGCCCAAAAACACTAAGAATGGAAACTTGAAATTTGAACATAGTGTTGATCTTATAGTGGAGACGTCGCTTAAGAGGAGAGTATTCGAGATTTCACTCCTATAGGGGGTGAAATAGAGTAGGAAAGATTTTTGAAAATACGTCGCTATTAAGGCAATTTTGAAGCTAGATCCACGAAAATTTGTATCTGTTCTCTCTACCGGAAATAATACAATATATGTTTCACCTTTTTTGGAAATTTGACCCCTATGGCCATGAAATAGTGCCTGAAAGTTTTCTTTAAATAAGTCTTTATTAAAGAACTACTACAGTATTTTTAAGGCACATCTATAAAAATTGGTATTTGACTTCTCAGTTACAAAGAAAGTACGTGTTTTACCGGTTTTGGAAATCCAACCGCTGACAGGGTGGAATAGGGGTTGAAAATTTTTGAGAAAATATTTGGTTATGTTACACTACTGGCCATTAAAATTGCTACTCCACGAAGATGACGTGCTGCAGACGCGAAAATTAACGGACAGGAAGAAGATGCCGTGATATGCAAATGCTTAGCTTTTCACAGCATTCACACAAGGTTGGCGGCGCTGGCGACACCTCCAACGTGCTGAGATGAAGAAAGTTTCCTACCGATTTCTCATACACGAACAGCAGTTGACCGGCGTTGCCTGTTGAAACGTTGTTGAGATGCTTCGTGTAAGGAGGAGAAATGCGTACCATGCCATTTCCGACTCTGATAAAGGTTGGATTGTAGCCTATCGCGATTGCGGTTTATCATATCGCGATATTGCTGCTCTCGTTGGTCGACATCCAATAAATGTTAGGAGAATATGGAATCTGTGGGTTCCGGAGGGTAATTCGGAACGCCGTGCTTGATCCCAACGGCCTCGTAACACTAGCAGTCAAGATGACAAGCATCTTATCCGCATGGCTGTAACGGACCGTGCAGCCACGTCTCGATCCCTGAGTCAAAAGATGGGGACGTTTGCAAGACAAAAACCTTCTGCAAGAACAGTTCGACGACGTTTGCAGCAGGATGGACCATCAGCTCGGAGACCATGGCTAAGGTTACCCTTGACGCTGTATCACAGACATGAGCGTCTGCGATGGTGTACTCAACGACGAACCTGGGTGCACGGATGGCAAAACGTCATTTTTTCGGATGAAACCAGGTTCTGTTAAAAGCATCATGATGGTCGCATCCGTGTTTGGCGATATCGCGCTGAACGCACATTGGAAGCGGGTATTCGTCATCGCCATACTGGCGTATCACCCCGCGTGATGGTATGGGGTGCCATTGGTTACTCGTCTCGGTCACCTCTTGTTCGTACTGACGGCACTTTGAACAGTGGACGTTACATTTCAGGTGTATTACGACCCGTGGCTTTACCCTTCATTCGATCCCTGCGAAATCCTACATTTCAGCAGGTAATGCACGACCGCATGTTGCAGGTCCACTACGGGCCTTTCTGGATACAGAAAATGTTCGCCTGCTGTCCTGGCCAGCACATTCTCAAAATCTCTCGCCAATTGAAAACGTCTGGTCAATGGTGGCAGAGCAACTGACTCGTCACAATACGCCAATCACTACTCTTGATGAACTGTGGTATCGTGTTGAAGCTGCATAGCAGCCTTACCTTTACACGCCATCCAAGCTCTGTTTGACTCAATGCCGAGGCACATCAAGGCCGTTATTACGGCCAGAGGTGGTTGTTCTGGGTACTGATTTCTCAGGATCTATGCACCCAAATTGCGTGAAACTGTAATCACATGCCAGTTCTAGTATAATCTTCTTGGTGTTGCAATTTTAATGTCCAGTAGTCTATGTTTTACCTTTTCTGGAAATAATAAAATATATGTTTCACCTTTTTTGGAAATTTGACCCCTATGGCCGTGAAATAGTGCCTGAAAGTTTTCTTTAAATAAGTCGTTATTAAAGAACTACTACAGTATTATTAAGGCACATCTACAAAAATTGGTATTTGACTTCTCAGTTAGAAAAAAAGTATTTGTTTTACTGGTTTTGGAAATCCAGCCGCTAAAAAGGTGGAATAGGGGTTGAAAATTTTTAAGAAAATATTTCGTAATATTAAAATATTTTAAGCTAAAACTTTTCAACTGGTATTTTTACTTCTCGGTTAGATATAAAGAAGTGTGTGTAAGGGGATGATAGTTTCTATGGAAATATCACTACAAATCGCAAAAGGCATAACAAAAACCTTGGACTCCAGCTACCAGAGTCGCTTTTTGATCATAAGAGCATTGCCAAACGACCATCGTTATATGCCTTTAATTATCGTGAAAAGTTTAGAAGGTGTTGCAGTTTGTGAACAGCGAAAAAATTCGCTTTCAGATAAACAAAAAAAATCTGTAAAGACCACAACAGTCTACGCCAACGAAGCAACTGGCGCTACACCAGTCAGACATAAACAAAAACCATTCATATGATTCACAAGACTGACTACGGAAGGTTGGTTTAAATGCTTTTCGTACAATTATAGAACTGGAGCTCATTTGAATGTAATACAAAAATACTCACAACATCCATCGCGAAAAGAGAGGATTTACACGTTTCATATCTGTATCAGATTAAAAGAAAATGTTGTTTCTGAATATTCTCTCCTGGCATACAGCTATAAGAAATTTCATTTTATAAAGCGACAGATTTCTTACGTTATTAAATACGTCTTGTCAGACCACAAATATGCATCTTGCGACAGCCTCTCCCACCGGGTGCACACTTTCTTTATCACATCCATCAGCTCACTGAAAGACATGTGAGAAAAGATTTTTATCAGTATCTCATCCGGCAAGTCATCAATGCTGACACGCCAGGCGTCCAAGCTGCATGCTGTGCTGTCAGGCACCTCGGGAACACTCGCTTCCAACTCCTGTTGGGACTGCAGTTTGACTGCACTGCTGAGACCGGAACAGACAGCTGACAGAGATGCTTGGCTCGATGTACTACTCGAACACGCTTCATCATTTGCCACGAAACACCCTTCACTTCGTTCAGGTTCTGAAGCTGTATCACTGCTGAATTCACTTTCGTCACTCGGGGAGCTGCAACGTGTTGGGTAGGAGCCCATGATATGGACCTCCGTCAGAGATACTTGTTGGCACTGTAAATAGGAGAGAAAACGTTACAAAAACATATTAGAAATAAAAAAAATGGAGAACTTACATAAATACTCTCGCTCTAAACACAATGTCAAAGCACCATATAAAAACAGCAGTGTTAGCTATACAGACTGGCATCACCAGTGTACAGCTTGTAATATAGTAGATTATATAATCACCTTCCTTTGGTGATTCTGTAGGATGATATACACTGAGATGCCAAAGGTGATGGGAAACCTCCTGATACCCTGTCGAACCTGCTTTTGCCCAGCATAGTCCAGGAAGACTACGTGGCATGGAGTGAAGAAGTCGTTGGAAGTCCCCTGCAGAAATATTGAGCCATACGGCCTCTATAGCCGCCCATAACTGCGGAAGTATGGCCAGTGTAGGATTTTGTGCACGAACTGATCATTCGATTATGTTCCATAAATGTTCGATACGATTCACGCCGGCCAATATGGGAAGCCAATTCATTTGTTCGAATTGTCCATGTTGTTGTTGTGGTCTTCAGTGCTGAGACTGGTTTGATGCAGCTCTCCATGATACTCTATCCTGTGCAAGCTTCTTCATGTCCCAGCACCTACTGCAGCCTACATCCTTCTGAATCTGTTTAGTGTATTCATCTCTTGGTCTCCCTCTACGATTTTTACCCTCCAAGTTTTCCTGCCACGCTGCCCTCCAGTACTAAATTGATGATCCCTTGATGCCTCAGAACATGTCCTACCAACCGATCCCTTCTTCTAGTCAAGTTGTGCCACAAGCTCCTCTTCTCCCCAATTCTATTCAATACCTCATCATTAGTTATGTGATCTACCCATCTAATCTTCGGCATTCTTCTGTAGCACCACGTTTCGAAAGCTTCTATTCTCTTCTTGTCTAAACTATTTATCGTCCATGTTTCACTTCCATACATGGCTACACTCCATACAAAAACTTTCAGAAAGAGACTTCCTGACACTTAAATCTATACTCGATGTTAACAAATTTGTCTTCTTCAGAAACGCTTACCTTACCATTGCCAGTCTACATTTTATATACTCCCTACTTCGACCATCATCAGTTATTTTGCTCCCCATATAGCAAAACTCCTTTACTACTTTATGTGTCTCATTTCCTAATCTAATTCCTTGAGCATCACCCGACTTAATTCGACTACACTCCATTATCCTCGTTTTGCTTTTGTTGATGCTCATCTTATACCCTCCTTTCAAGACACTGTCCATTCTGTTCAGCTGCTCTTCCAAGTCCTTTTCTGTCTCTGACAGAAGTACAATGTCATCGGCGAACCTCAAAGTTTTAATTGTCCATAATGTTCTTCAAACCAATCACAAACAATTGCGGCCTGGTGACATGTTTGGGAACATGAGCTCCATGAATTGTTACAAATACTCTTCAAATAATCAAAAATCACCATTTCCAGTCAATGGTCGGTTCGCCAGAGAACCCACTCCATTCCACGTAAGCAAACTCAACACCATTATGGTTCCTTGTGAAGCCTGCGTCAGACCAGTAGCCCCCATAAGTTCTTACCAAAGGAAAGCGGGAAACATGTGACCAGGCCACGGTTTTCCAGTCGTCTAGCATCCAACCGATATGGTGACGAGTGCAGGTGGGGTGTTGCAAGCGATGTTGTACTGTTAGCAAAGGCAAATTTCACCGCTCTGTCCCAACGGACGCGTTCGTCGTACATCCCACTTCGATTTTTGCGGTTATTCCACGCAGTGTTGCTTGTCTGTTGGCACTGACAACGCTGCGCAAACGCCGAAGCTCTCGGGCGTTAACTGAATGCGGTCAGCCACTGAGTGGTCCGCGGTCAGAGGTAATGACTGAAATGTGGTACTCTCGGCGCACTCTAGACACTGTGGATATCGGAATACTGAATCATGGAATGTTCCATGCGTCTAGCTCCAACTACGATTCCGCCTACAAAGTCTGTTAATTCCTGTCGTGCGACCATAATCTCGTCGGAAAGCCTATCACATGAACCACCAGAACAAATGACAGTTTCGCGAATGCAGTGCCCTTTTACATCTTGTGTAAGCGACACTGCCGCCGCCTGTATATGCGCATATTGCTATCCCATGACTTTCTTCACCAATTTCATAAAAGTGTAACTAACTAACACCTTATGACAGTGCCATCTCCTTCCTTCCTGTATTCTCAAACAATTTTAATTTATAAACAAAATTGAACCACTTTTGTGATCCGCCAGGTTAGCCGAGAGCTCTAATGCTCTGCTTCCCGGACTCGGGTAGGTGCGCCAGCTCCGGATCAAATCCGCGTGGCGGATTACTGATGAAGGCCGGTGTGCCAGTCAGCCTGGATGTGGTTTTTAGGCGGTTTTCGTCTTCCCACTAGGTAAATACCGGGCTGGTCCCCACATTCAACCTCAGTTACACGACCTGCAGACATCAGAACTCGTTCGCACTATTCCATAGATTACACTAGACGCAGACAGCTGGGGTACACTACTTCCATCCAGCGGGGAAGGGGGGGGGGGGGGGGGAAGTTCAGGGTGGCGACAGGAAACCACGGGAGAAAGGCACAAGCAAAATAAGAAGAAGAACGTTCAACCTCTTTTCTGATAATAAACTTTTAAGAACAACTCATTTGGCTTCCGTAAAAGCGTCTGTATAGTGAAGGGAATTTATACTCTCACAGACTCAATTCTCGTCAAATTAAACAAAAAAATTACACCTCTTGTCAACAAGAGCACTGTTAACTCTCGTGACCGAATTCTGCTTTTCTATGAACTTTTGCCGTATAGGGGACTTGGACACATTACTAAGTATCTTACTGTAAGAATGTCTCTGCTAATAAAATAAGGGATGTACTCTGCGTTTATATCATAAAACTTGCTTCGTGCCTGCTGTTTCACTCAAGAAGACTGTCTGGTCTGCACAGTTTTTTTACGTAGTTCACAAATTAAAACGCCTTCTAAAGTTTTTACACTAATTAGGTCCACAGAATATGGTCTTTACCGAATGTACTTATGACCAGAAATCGTTTTTGGTACCTGGAGTCCAAGGCTTTGTTAATCGTGCCTTTTGCGTTCTGGTGATGGTATTTTCATAGTCACTTCGTCGCCTGACTCATGTTTCTTAATATCTAATCGAGAAGTGAAATACCAGTTCTCACAGACTTATCTTTAAAATTTCTTTAATATAACAAATATATTCTTAAAAAGTTTCATTCCCTATTGAATTTACAAAAACAGTGATAAATGCATGTTTTTTTCTAATTGGGAAGCTAAAACACCAGTTTTCAAAGACTTAGGTTTAAAAATGCTTTCACAATGAAATATTTCCATAAAATATTTCACCCTCTACTTCATCCCCTTAAGAGTTGAATTTTCAAAAACAGTGAAATGCGTATTTTTTATTTGTAACGAGTAGTTAAAAATAAATTTTCATACATTAAGCTTCAAAACTGCTTGCCTATTGAAATAGTTCCACAAAAACTCTTATCCCATATTTCACCCCTTTAAGTGTTCAATTTCCAAAAACACTGAAACACGTTTTTTTTTAGTTGTAACCAAGGAGTGAAATATCAATTTCCATAGGTGTAACTTTAAAAATACTTTAGTAGTTCTTTAATAATTATTTATTTAAAAAAAACTTTCACCTTCTATTTCATCCCAAAGAGGTTAAATTTCCAGAAATGCTGAAACACGTATTTCTTTGTAATTCTTCAGTTTCTCCCGGCGTATCTTTTGCTCGAACAGTCCAAGGGTATACTGCCGGTTCATAGTGTCCAACGGGCACAATATTTCGGCGACCAGACATGTCGCCATCGTCAAGTGCGCTGACGAACTGAGCTCCTGAGGGCGTCTTCGCGCCCGCCGGCGCGAGGGCGCGGACGGCGAAGAGAGCGGCCCGCGGGGGGAGGGGATTTAAATCGGCCGGCCACCCTCAGGAGCTCAGTTCGTCAGCGCACCTGACGATAGCGACGTGTCTGATCGCTGAAATATTGTGCCCGTTGGACACTATGAACCGGCTGTATACCCGTGCACTGTTCGAACCATGTATTTCTTTATTTCTGACGGAGAAACCATATACCAATTTTCGTAGGCATTAATAATGTCATATATATTTTTTAAAAGGACCTTAGGGTTTAACTACGAAAAATATCTTCTTAAACAGTATAAGACCAATACCCTCTCCAAAGTTCAGGTGTCTCTCCTTAGTGGTTTGGGCTGAGGGCCCCTATAGATTATAAAACAGGATCAATATTATCTCTCCTAACGAAATGCTGTCTTTCTGGAATTATTACTCTGTTGGCGATTTTCAGTATTCTTGTCAGAACCTTCAGTTTAGCTCATAAAGTTCCACAGAGGAAATGGAGATGTTATGAAATTAACTGGAATCGCCCTTGCATGGATGAAGTCCGATCTCAACAACAGAAACAGAGGATCACGTTAGTAAATCATACCACAGAAATAAGACTCAATTTAGATGAGTAGTTCACAAAATTCTACTGGGGTAATGCAAGTGCTATGAGATTAACAGAATCACACATGCGTGGATGGAGTCCTCCCTCAACAACATAAAAGAGAGGAGCAAATTAGTAAATGGTGGCACAAAAATAAGACTAAATTCAGAGAGAAGAAACTTTAAATATGGAGTCCCACAAAGTTTGATACTTCATCCACTCCTGCTCTCCGACTACACAAATGATTAACATAAGCCACTGGAGAGTTCTCCATACCTATGTTTGCCGGTGACAGAAGTATATTAATAATGGGCTCGGACATATGCATACTAAACACAGCTCTGGAAATAACGGAAGAAGCTTATAACTATTTCACAGCTATCAGTTTAACCACTAATCTTGCAAAGGATCGTAGTATGCAATTCAAAACAATTAAAATGATTTACAGATACCAGAAGTGGAGAATGATCACTGAATGAGGTTCCATGGGTCAGGTGCCTGGGCATCCAGATGGATAAGGCAATGAGTTAGCACCAGTCAGTGGCTACATTAAGCAGAAATCTCAGCTCCATTTTGCACTGAGGAATCTCCCATTCGGCTGACCTATAGACTGGATCTCTGACGTATCTGAGTACTGCTTTGTGACTTCCCCTCACTGCTGTCTTATAGGGTAATTTTACAGAGTAATGCCCTATGTTAAAAGGAGAAGCATGCAGCAAAACTGTTGTGTAAAATTTATAACTAAACATCTTGTAGAATTATTTTCGAAGATCTAGTGGTTCCTTACAGATACTATTTAATGGTAATTGTGGTTAATAGTAAGAGTGTTTTAGGATAAATAGCAATACTAAAAGTAGAAATAATTGTCATATTGGCTGTGGGTCCCTGTCCAGGGTTCAGAATGAAGTTTCTTATTCTGGAACAAATGGTGTGAAACTGAAAATCTCCATATCTTCATTACTACAGTGAAAGAGAGCCTTATATGAAACACTCTACATCATCTACATCTACATCCATACTCCGCAACCCACCTGACGGTGTGTGGCGTAGTGTACCTTGAGTACCTATATCGGTTCTCGCTTCTGTTCCAGTCTCGTATTGTTCATGAAAAGAAGGATTATCGGTATGCCTCTGTGTGGGCTCTAATCTCTGTGATTTTATCCGCATGGTCTCTTCGCGAGATATACGTAGGAGGGAGTAATATACTGCTTGAGTCCTCGGTGAAGGTGTGTTCTAGAAACTTCAACAAAAGCCCGCACCGAGCTACTGAGCGTCTCTCCTGCCGAGTCTTCCACTGCAGTTTATCTATCATCTCCGTAAGCCTTTCGCGATTACTAAATGATCCTGTAACGAAGCGCGCTGCTTTCCGTTGGATCTTCTCTATATCTTCTATCAACCCTATCTGGTACGGATCCCCCAATGCTGAGCAGTATTCAAGCAGTGGGCGAACAAGCGTACTGTAACCTACTTCCTTTGTTTTCGGATTGCATTTCCTTAGGATTCTTCCACAGTTTTCCAGAATACGAGTATCTGGACTCAGATACGAACAATTTTACATTCACATTAAATAGGTTTTAACTTGCTGTCGAATCACGTGCATAAAGTATGGTATCTATATTTTCGTCGCATATCATTTATGTAGAGTAAGAATAGTAATAAGGCCAAGTACTGGCCGTTAAGGAACACCACAGAATTTCTCTCCACAGATTGAATAAGTCCTGTCGTCACTTTCCTGATGAACTACTCTCCACTTTCTACATTTTAAGCAAGAGAGACTCTCCCCAGAAGAAATACCTCATCACTCCAAAAGTTTCGACACTTCATTAATAAAAAAAAAATAGAGAAAATTTAAGATGATGGTCTTAATGCTCCAGAGGTTCTACATAGTCTTCCCCCATCTGACTAAAAAGCACCGAACATTTGTAAAACAACATGAAAACGTCAGAAAAGTCCTCCTATGGGATGTTGGTCAACTCACACGTCACAGTCACACCTCCTTCGGCCTCGAGGAACCATCAGAGACCCATCATGTTCTTTGTCACGTTCATCTTGATAACACGAAGTCTCATTAACGGCAATGATTTTTTGCGGAAGAGAAGTGTCAATGTTTTTCCTTTCAGTCAAGTCACTGCAGGCAACCACGTTAAGACTTATATTTTGGGGGGGGGGGGGGGGGGGTTCTTGGTGTGCAGGACAAACATTGCACGCACTTCTCTCTTCTTCAACGCAGTTTGTGTGAATGAAGTTTCTATTGAATACTTCAGAGATTTGCATGGGATTTGCAATGATTTCACCACCTACCTTTAACTCTCATTTATGTCGATGTTGGGTATTCCTACAATACTTAAGGCTGTCTTGAATATTTCATTTCAAGATGTTGAGTTCATTGCTCGGTTGTGATTTGTAACATTACAACGCTGACATACTACAGCCAAGCGTTCACTGCTTCTCACCGCTTACTCACAACTCACTGGTCAAATGCACGCCTGTTGTTTATAGTTGTTAGCTCAAGCTGCCACCGAAGTTATTGTGCTGATGTTCTTTATACATCAGGAATGAAATTAGCATTGAAACATTTTGAATGGATGATTTAGGTGGCCATTTTGCAAACTAAAAAGTCATGGTCACAAAAAGTACCTTTTATATACTTGTAAATCTTGTTTTCCAGGCATCTGTTTACTTTGGTGATAAGTTTATTAATGGCTTGTATTCTAAAGTGGTCTTTTCTGAAACCATGTTGGTTATCCAAAATAATTTTGTGTGTTTTATTATAGTTTTCTATTTGGTGTATTCTATCCTTTCGAATATTTTGAAAAACCAGAATGAGATTTTCACTCTGCAGCGGAGTGTACGCTGATATTAAACTTACTGGCAGATTAAAACTGTATGCCAGACCGATACTCGAACTCGGGACCTTTGCCTTTCGCGGGCAAGTGCTCTACCAAATGAGCTACCCAAGAACGAGTCACGCCCCGTACTCACAGCTTTACTTCTGCCAGTACCTCGTCTCCTACCTTCCAAATTTTACAGCAGCTCTTCTGTGAACCAGGTTGGGCAGCTCTGTTGGTAGATCACTTGCCCGCGAAAGGCAAAGGTCCCGAGTTCGAGTCTCGGTCCGGCACACAGTTTTAATCTGCCAGGAAGTTTCATTTTGAAAAACGTTTGCTGTAGAGAAATTGGGCAATAATTTCCTGCATCGTCATGTTTGCCACTTTTATGGACTGGTTGTACTCCTGTATCAGTTCGGGAAGGTTCCTTCTTTAATTGACCGACTGATGGTAAGAGAGAGCGAGTACAGTTTAGGTTGCTTGAGGTATTTATTATATTAACACCATTTTGTCATGACACATGTTTAAGTCTGAATTCAATAAAACTGTTCCGTATGATAAGGTTAAATTTATAGAGGGGAGCATTCTCTACCCGGTTGGAATGAATGAAGTTTCTATTGAACTTTCACAGATTTTTATGGGATTTCCAGTGGTTTCATCATCTAGCACTCTCTCTCAGTTTTAACACTAGGTCGCTTTCTTGTCTGTTTATCTGTTCAGTACAAATTTTGCAGTTGATTCTAAACTAACATCCCGATGAGCTAAAGACCTGAAACGTTGTACATAACTCAGAATTGGATGACAACGCAATATTAACTCGCTTTCATGTTTAGTGTGTGTCGTAGAGTACTTTGTTTTCCTGCCTGTTTGTTCGGCACAAATTTTGCAATTGATTTTAAAATAACGTCGTGATGGGCTAGAGACTACATATTTCAGAACTGGATGACAGTGCGGTATTAACTTATTTTGTCTGGTGCTTTGCGGTGGGTACTTTGTTTTTCTGTCTGTTTGTATGTCCAGCTCATATTTTGCAATTGATTTCGAACTAACTTTCCGATGAGTTAGAGAAATGAAACTTGCTACATTGCTCAGGACTGGATGGCAATACAATATTAACTCGCTTTCTTGTCTGGTATGTGCCAGAGGGTACTCTGCTTTTACTTTTTGCTTCTTTATTATATTCTTTAGGAAAATAACAATTAAACATTGGCTGTCGCTTTTGTACCTCGCTACACCTCTTCTCTCACAGCCGCTTATAGCATGTGTCCTTTAGATACAGGCGACTTCCAAGAGTCAGCTTTCGCGTCAGCCGAGCAAAGTCGGGACATACTACAGGATGGTCTGCGTGGAGCAACGACGAAAACAACGTTAATTTAACAACGCGTGGCTCAAATAATCATACGGAAAAATTAGCGCCACTTGAACTGTTTCAGATAATATGAGGTGAAAAGACAATGAAATAAACCTTGAATGTAACACAGGTCTCCGATATGAAGTCGTGAAAATGTTTATAATCCTCTGAAAAATTTCACACACAGAAGACTAAAGGACAGAAAATAACTATTTAAATAATTTTTTTATGTAATGCGGTTCTAAAATGGACTAAAAAGCACGCAATACTTTCTCCTTGGCCTATACAGAATGAAAATTTTTAATACATATGAAAATGCTCCAGTACAGGAAACAAAAGATAAATTCGGAGTAGGAATTAAAATCCATGAAGAAGAAATAAAAACTGTGAGGTTCGCAGATGACATTTTAATTCTGTCTGGGACAGCAAAGGACCTGGAAGAGCAACTGAACGGAATGGACAGTGTCTTGAAAGGAGGATATAAGATGGACATCAACAAAAGCAAAACGAGGATAATGGAATGCAGTCAAATTAAATCGGGTGATGCTGAGGGAATTAGATTAGGAAATGAGACGCTTCAAGTAGTAAAGGAGTTTTGCTATTTGGGGAGCAAAATAACTGATGATGGTCGAAGTAGAGAGGATATAAAATGTAGACTGGCAATGGTAAGGTAAGCGTTTCTGAAGAAGAGAAATTTGTTAACATCGAGTATAGATTTAAGTGTCAGGAAGTCCCTTTCTGAAAGTTTTTGTATGGAGTGTAGCCATGTATGGAAGTGAAACATGGACGATAAATAGTTTAGACAAGAAGAGAATAGAAGCTTTCGAAACGTGGTGCTACAGAAGAATGCCGAAGATTAGATGGGTAGATCACATAACTAATGATGAGGTATTGAATAGAATTGGGGAGAAGAGGAGCTTGTGGCACAACTTGACTAGAAGAAGGGATCGGTTGGTAGGTCATGTTCTGAGGCATCAAGGGATCACCAATTTAGTACTGGAGGGCAGCGTGGCAGGAAAACTTGGAGGGTAAAAATCGTAGAGGGAGACCAAGAGATGAATACACTAAACAGATTCAGAAGGATGTAGGTTGCAGTAGGCACTGGGAGAGGAAGAAGCTTGCACAGGATAGAGTAGCATGGAGAGCTGCATCAAACCAGTCTCTGGACTGAAGACCACAACAACAACAATATGATAATGCTCGCAAGATTTAAAACGGAAAACGTGAGACGCAAGTTCAAGCTAACCAACAAGAAGTGACGTCACAGTAGCCGTTACAGTTACGTCAGTGATAAATCCAGTGTCTTGTATCGGAAATGCCCGTCAGTGGGGGAAACCAGCGCACATGAGTGGTCTGCAGCAGCTACGTCGTATCTGAGTAGGATTCACGAGCAGTAGCGTTGGTTCTGCAGTGAGGTCACGCGGTCTGCAGGTCAGTGAATGCTCTTGCGTGCACTGCCAACTCATTCTCAGGCAAACTTCTTAGAGTTCCTTTAAATGTCCATGACGATGTCGATAACTTACTGGTCATGACTTTCCGAGTGAGCAGTCTCAGAAATACATAGAGCGACGTAACTGAGACAGGCCACCCAAAACGCATCTAAAATGATGGAATATAACGAGGTGCGTTTTTCGCGAAGTTATAGCGAAAGATATGGCGAATTTCCCGACGTTCCCCAAGTAACTTTTAAGCTTCAGTTCGTCGGTCGGTAAAAAGGGAACCCTTGAAGGATAATTTTGTTGTTCACCTGTCTGTCTGTTCGACTGTTAAAAACTCTTTTTCTCAGGAACGGGTAGTCGTATCTAGTTGAAATTTATGTCACTTACTGAGGTCTATGATCCCTTGGCGCTTTAAATAAAACACTGAAGCTTCTAATTCAATGCACTCAAAGGATACGGCTATTTATGTCGCACATTTTAACACTCACAAACTCACCCGTCGAAACTTCTACGGTACTTTCCGTTGGCCTAAATAATGAAATTTGGCAAAAGGGAAGGTTGTACAGTAGAACCAAAGGGAAAAACCCGAAAACTGTAAATTTGTAATTGTTGTTGTTGTTGTTGCTGTGGTCTTCAGTCCAGAAAGCTTCTTCATCTCCGAGTAACTTCTGCAACCTACATCCTTCTGAATTTGCTATAGATAATTCATCTCTTGGTCTCCCTCTACGATTTTTACCCTCCAAAATTTCGTCCAGTACTAAATTGGTGATCCATTGATCGCTCAGAACGTGTCCTATCAACCGATCTCTTCTTCTAGTCAAGTTGTGCCACAAATGCCTCTTCTCCCCAATTATATTCAGTACCTCCTCATTAGTTACGTGATCTACCCATCTAAACTTCAGTATTCTTCTGTAGCACCACATTTCGAAAGCTTCTATTCTCTTCTTGTCTACATCATTTATCGTCCATGTTTCCATTCCATACGTGACTACACTCCATACAAATACTTTCAGAAAGGGACTTCCTGACACTTAAATCTATACTCGATGTTAACAAATTTCTCTTCTTCAGAAATGCTTTCCTTGCCCATAGCCAGTCTACATTTTATACTCTCTATGCTTCGACCATCATCAGTTACTTTGCTCCTTCAACAGCAAAACTCATCTACTACTTTAAGTGTCTCATTTCCTAACCTAATTCCCTCAGCATCACCTGATTTAATTCGACTACATTCCATTACCCTCGTTTTACTCTTGTTGACGTTCATCTTATTTCCTCATTTCAAGACACTGTCCATTCCGTTCAACTGCTCTCCCCCCCAAGAACCATGGACCTCACCATTGGTGGAAAGGCTTGCGTGCCTCAGCGATACAGATAGCCGTACCGTAGGTGCAACCACAATGGAGGGGTATTTGTTGAGAGGCCAGACAAACGTGTGGTTCCTGAAGAGGGGCAGCAGCCTTTTCAGTAGTTGCAGTGACAACAATCTGGATCATTGCCTGATCTGGCCTTGTAACATGAACCAAAACAGCCTGCTGGTACAGTGAACGGCTGAAAGCAAGGGGAAACTACCGCCGTAATTTTTTCCGAGGGCATGCAGCTTCACTGTAAATTTGTAATTACGTGACACAATTTTTTTTTTTTATCCTTTCTCATCTGACTCTCTATCTGTGGTCCGTCTGTGGAGGCCTGGTTTCCTGGGGAACGGATAAGCATATCAAGTTGAACCTTAAGTCACACACTAAGGTCTTTAGGCCCTTGGTGGTGTCATAAATTTAAGCTTCTAAGTCAATGAAATCAAAAGATGCGGCCGTTTAGGTCGTATATATTGATACGCATTAAAATCTACCGAGTTTTTCCTTGTGCCTGGAGTCATGAAATTCGGCAAGAAGAAGGTTTCACTGTACAACCAAAGGAAAAAAATCCGAAAATCGTTAATTTGCAATTATACTACACAGATGAAATACTTCTTGGTCATTTGTTATCCGATGTCAAACTTGAAATTATGATACAGCAGTTCTGCATTCCTGCTCACTGCGTTGCAATGGTAAAAGTCAAACATCAGGCAAGGAGCTTAATTGCTCATAGGTCGTGTTTTGGAATCTATCCACACTCGACTCTAATGTTTGTTTCACACATAACTTGAAACGCCGCGTCTACGTGGAGTAATCAAACGGTTAAACAGCTCTGAGTACTATGGGACTTAACATCTGAGGTCATCAGTCCCTTAGTACTTAGAACTACACTACTGACCATTAAAATTGCTACACCACGAAGATGACGTGCTACAGACGCGAAAATTAACAGACAGGAAGAAGATGCTGTGATATGCAAATGATTCGCTTTTCAGAGCATTCACACAAGGTTGGCGGCGGTGGCGACACCTACAACGTGCTGACATGAGGAAAGTTTCCTTTGCAAAAACAGACATAATGTCTTATGGGATAACAGCAATCAGTGATTTTATAATGTTACTTAAAAAACGTCTTGATTGCAATTTTTTTTATTCATATGACCGGTTTCGGTTCATTCAGAACCATTTTCAGATGGTTTTTAAGTAACATTAGGTCAGTTTCCAACCCATTTCTCATACAGAATTAGCAGTTGACCGGCGTTGCCTTGTGAAACGTTGTGATGCTATGCGTAAGGATGAGAAATGCGTAACATCACGTTTCCATCTTTGATAAAGGTCGGATTGTAGCCTATCGCGATTGCGGTTTAGCGTATCACGACATTGCTGCTCGTGTTGGTCGAGATCCAATGACTGTTAGCAGAATATGGAATCGGTGGGTTCAGGAGGGTAATTCGGAACGCCGTGCTGGATCCCAAAGGCTTCGTATCACCAGCAGTCGAGATGACAGGCATCTTACCCGCATGGGTGTAACGGATCGTGCAGCCACGTCTCGATCCCTGAGTCAACAGATGGGGACGTTTGTAAGTCAACAAGCATCTGCACGAACAGTTCGAAGACGTTTGCAGCAGCATGGTTTATCAGCTCGGAGACCGTGGCTGCGGTTACCTTTGACGCTGCATCACAGACAGGAGCGCCTGCGATGGTGTACTCAACGACGAACCTGGGTGCACGAATGGCAAAATGTCATTTTTTCGGATGAATCCAGGTTCTGTCTACAACATCGTGATGGTCGCATCCGTGTTTGGCGACATCGCGGTGAACGCACATTGAAAGCGTGTATTCGTCATCGCCATACTGGCGTATCCCCAGGTGTGATGGTATGGGGTGCCATTGGTTACACGTCTCGGTCACCTCTTGTTCGTCCTGACGGCACTTTGAACAGTGGACGTTACATTTCAGACGTGTTACGACCCGTGGTTCTACCGTACATTCGATTCCTGCGAAACCTTAGATTTCAGTAGGATAATGCACGACCGCATGTTGCAGGTCCTGTACGGGCCTTTATGGATACAGAAAATGTTCGACTGCTGCCCTGGCCAGCACATTCTCCAGATCTCTCATCAATTGAAAAATTCTGCTAAATGGTGGCCGAGTAACTGGCTCGTCACAATACGCCAGTCACTACTCTTGACGAACTGTGGTATCGTGTTGAAGCTGCGTGGGTAGCTGTACCTGTACACGCCATCCGAGCTCTGTTTGACTCAGTGCCCAGGCGTATCAAGGCTGTTGTTACGGCCAGAGGTGGATGTTCTGGGTACTGATTTGGGTAAAGATTTCTCAGGATCTATGCACCCAAACTGCGTGAAAATCTAATCACATCTCAGTTGTAGTATAATATATTTGTCCAATGAATGCCCGTTTATCATCTGCATTTCTTCTTGGTGTAGCAATTTTAATGACCAGTAGAGTACTTAAACCTAACTAACACATCCATGCCCGAGGCACGATTGAAACCTGCGACCGAGCATTCGCGCAGTTACCGACTGAAGCGCCTAGAGCCGCTCAGCCACCGCGGCCGGCTACGTGCGGTAATCGCTCTTGGACATGTGACTATGCACAAATTCCGAAACGCGACATATGATCAATAAAGTCATTCCTTGCCTGATGTTTGACTTTTACATTTGCAACACGGGCTGCTTGAATGGAGATCTACTTATTATTTTCATAAGGGTCGCCTGCCTTTTGCATGACTCTATTTCACATTGATATTACTGAAATTAAAACGTTCTCGAAAATCTTCGAATCTCTGGGACCGATATCTTGTCGGTATGATGGTCGATAACCTACAAAAATGGTCGAGAAACTCGATTTCCGGAATGGATGAACTGTCTGTGTACGAAGGGAACGGTACGTAAAGAGAGTTCTGCAGTTTTCTGCTGGTTTCCAGGGCTGAAGTATTGTCGTCTCCAACAATCTTATACAACGTGTCACTCTTATTCCCGCGTTGGTCGTCGTTGTGTAGCAGACCGTGCAATACGGCAGCTCCATTGTCGATCTGCACCGAGAACGAAATGAAGGCAGTAATTCGTTTTTTGTTTGCGGAAACTGTGAACTTACGCCAAGGAAAACACACACACATCCATACCCGAGGGAGGACTCGAACCTCCGACGGAGGGAGACGCGCGAACCGTGACAAGGCACCCATAGACCACGCGGCTACCCCGTGTGACGAAAACGGTTGAACCTGCGCAGATCATTCGTCGAATGCAAGCGCAGTATGGTGACGGCTGTTTATCGCGAAGAAAGCTCTAATAAGAGCGCTTCAAACAGGGAAGAACTGGTCTATTCGATGAGGAAAGACCGGGCATTCCATCGACGTCAATAACCGAGGACGATGCGGAAGTCGTTCATGGTACGCTGGTGGAAAGCAGACGAATCACAGTGCAGGAAATCACCAATAGTTTACGTATCAGACACGGTTCAGCGTATTCCATCTTACACAACAGGCTAAATTTTAGGAAAGTGTGTGCAAGGTGGGTACCGAATGAATTGTCAGCCCAGCATAAGCCACAAAGGATGGACATCCCTCGTAAACATTTGGCCGGTCAACATCGCGAGAGTCATGGAGTTTTACAGAAAATCATTACTGCAGACTGTAACGTCTCCTGGAAAAACACATATTATGTATGGTAAAAAAAATTGATCTGTATGATTATAATTTTATTTCTCCAAGGACAATGATTGTATGAACTTTATGTAATAAAGAGAAACCATTGTGTGTCATGTTTTATACTCGTATAGAATTACGTATCTATTTTTTAAAGATAATATCTATGTCAGAGAGTACTGGAAACGCCACAGACGATTTCTTATTAAATATCAAACAAATATGTAAATATATCAAACCGAGTACAAATAGTTGTAACCGAGCTTTAATTTCTCTGTCGTCTTTTTGGAGTTATGTGAGTAGGAAGAGCCTATGATGCTATATTGTATGGTGGTGGAGCATTCTTTTGTCAAGATTGAGAAAAGGACGCCATTAGGCATTGATTTGTAAAGGTGTGCAAGAATTTAATCTGTCTAAATGTTTTGAATAGAGTTACTTAGCGAAAACTTGCATTATGATTTGTGTGGTGTCACCGCCAGACACCACACTTGCTACGTGGTAGCCTTTAAATCGGCCGCGGTCCGTTAGTATACGTCGGACCCGCGTGTCGCCACTATCAGTGATTGCAGACCGGCAAGTCTAGTCTAGAGAGACTCCCTATCACTCGCCCCAGTTGTACAACCGACTTTGCTAGCGATGGTTCACTGTCTACATACGCTCTCATTTGCCGAGGCGGCAGTTTAGCATAGTCTTCAGCTACGTCATTTGCTACGACCTAGCAAGGCGCCTTATTCAGTTATTATTCTGAACAGATAATATTGGGAATCATGTACCGTCAAGAGCGACGTTACTCATTAATGGATTAAAGTTAAGTATCAAACTAATTACGTCCGCTTTCTGAATTCTAATTCCTTGTCATGTTCCAGACGTCACGTCAGTATAGTTCTCTCCTCGCGCCAGCATGCGTGAGCTAAAACGCGTGCATTTCGGCCTCCATTCATAACACGCTGTTGGCTCTTCTGCCAACACAACAATTTGTAATAAGCTTACCTGGTATTTTATGCCATCCCTTTAAGACATTTTCAGCTGTTTAAATATTATTCGTGGTGCAGAGCTGCGCTACGAACGAACGAGCCGCTGCCGCGGCGCATTCAAACTGCATTAAATGAAACCAATCATACCGCAAAGAAGCGGACAGGTAATAGTGAACTAAAATTATTTCTTTCAGGTTTCGGGATTGCAGGGCAGAGCAGCAGATTTGATGTTTTAGAGGTGGACGCGGGCTGCGGATGTTGTTACATTATAAACAGTGCAAAAAGATAATTTATCTTCATGACATAAAAGGAATCTCGCTGTGCGTAGTTCTGGTCTGGCAAACATTACAGTAAAAAATTTTTTCTCTGATAATAGTGTCGTGTTCTCGTGTTAGTCGTGGTACTTATTGGTGTTTTAATGTTAACAGAAGTCCGGTGCAAAATTTTGATGTTGAACAAACATTGCGTACTGTAACATCAGTATTGATAACGAAGTAATTTTCAGTAACCTTTTCAATAACTGTAAAGTAAGAAAGATATGTTGAAGTTTATAGCGAGTTACAGGAACGAAACAATGTTCCTTTTATAACAAGCCAGATCCAGAATAATAACATAACATATTTTGTTTTGTTGAAAATCAATGATCCAAAGAAAGTCACAGCACAGCATCCCTAAAAAGTATTTCAGGGCTCTTCGTAGCAACATATTTTATCTCATCCATTTATCAATATATTAGTTGTTAGGCGAGAGCGAAGAGACGAAATGTGGGTTCGTCACCACGAACATCACAGTAAGGCTGCGAGCGTGGCTTGGAAACACTCCATGATCATCAGAAGTTATACGTCACCATCACCTGGTAAGATTGTGCTAACACTACTTGGGACATAGAAGGTGTGGCAGCCGTTCATTTCACCCCAAGAGGCGAAACTGTGAACAGTGAGAACTACTGTGGTGTGTTGCGAACTAAACTGAAACCTGCAGTCAGATAAAAACGTCGCGGAAAAAAGCGAGAAGGTGTCATCCTGCAGCAAGACGCTCGGCCACATTCTGCCAAACGGACGGCTGAAACAATAAACGAGTTGGCATTCGAACTGCTGCAGCACCCGCCATACAGTCCAAACCTGGCTCCAGGCAATTTCCGTATGTTTAGGGCATTGAAGGAAGCGTTGAGGGGAAGAGGATTTTTAACCGATGCAGAAATCATTGTTTGCGGTACAAAATTGATTACAGGTGCAACCAATAAACTTTTTTTTCTAACGTAATTTAAAAAAAAAGTGGAACGTGCCTTGAAGTGAAGGGAGGCTCTGTAGAAAAATAATACATGTTTCAGTTTTCTGCCATTCGAATAAATATTACTTTTAACAAAAGGCCCTTTACATTTTGAATTGCTCTCGTATACAGTTAAGTTTGTATGGAACCCTGACTGCCGGAGTCCTGCTGGCATCTGGGCAATTTTTATCATTTATAGCCGACTTTCTTTTTGTAAAGGAACTATGTACTTTTCCTGTGGTATTTGAAAGAAACTTATGAGAGAACGTCACAAGGACTGATGGGCCTCAAGCGCACACATGCAGAAAAGAACCCTACCTGAGTTCCATGTTTGCTTACCCTTCTACAATAGGGCAGGCTTTATGGAAATTCTTCTCCTGACCGAGTCCGATTCGTGTTATGTCGTAGCAGTTCGCTTTAAAGTTTCTTTCAAACGCCGCAGAAAAATGTGTGTACTTAGATTAGGAAAAAGATTAGTGTCGTACTTCGTCTACTATAAACGATAAAAATTACTCGCGTACGTCAGGAAATTCGCCATATAGTTCGCTACAACTTGGCGACAACCACATCTCTATATATTTATTAATTCTGCATACATTTCAAGTGCCCTGTCTTAACTGCCTCGCCTGTGTATATTGAACTAATTAAAAATGACATGCTTTGCTTCTCAGTTTTTTTAGCTGAAAAGATATGCACACAGAGTCATCTAATTTGTACACCATCAACGCTATTCAGAGTATATTGTTACAACGTTAGCTGCCTCGCCCTGTGTATGTTGAACTAACTGAAAGCTAAATTGTTAGTTGGAGCCACATAACCCCATGATTATTGCTTCAAACTTGTGATTACCTTACAAATAAATTTCTGCGTGAAATAGTTGACGTTATTCATAAAAGAGAGAAACGAAGTTTGAAATTATGTTTAAAATTTCTAGGTTGTAGCCAAGCCGAAGAACCAACAAACACTCGAGGAATGTTCAAAAATGGCTCCGAGCACTGTGGTACTTAACTTCTGGGGTCATCAGTCCCCTAGAACTCCAGACTGGAGCGCCTAGAATCGCTCGGCCGCCCCGGCCGGATCGAGGAATGTAGCTTGTGAAATTAGCATTCTGCATTAAGCAATTGCGAGGTTTTCAACTATCTCAGTGTTTATGATGTTCGTACCTCCTCAACCATGTATTGTAAAGTGATACAATTACCAGGGTGAAAAATACTCCTCTCACAGCACAAAAAGGAGAATATGTCCTGACAGGGTTAGGGAAGCGAAAGAAGGGAACTAGGTCTCAACTTATCTGGCAGTTTCAAAGTCATTTAAATCGAAACATTTGCGCTTTTTTCTTGTTGGTATTAGTACCCATGTCACGTAATAAAATGCATCATCAGTAGTTAAAACTTCCGGGCTGAGAGGCCGTGGTCAAACAGTAGAACTTCTTCTCCCTGACGTTTCGTTGCCAGCTGCGGACAACATCTTCCGAGGCGAGTCTACGACTGGCTACCAAGCCGCGGAGATCCTGTATATATAGAGCGGCTAGAGGGCACCACCACTCGTCACGTGATGTCACCAGTAAAACTATCTCTGACTGGCGTCATTACTCTCGATCGAAGGTAATCGATTGTCACATCTTTGATGCAAGGTTGATCGCCATATTTTATCTAACTTCAAACCTTCTTCTTGTCTCGCTAAATTTTATCTCATGGTCTCCGTCTTCGAAAACATGTTCCGCTACAGCTGACTTATCCGTGTGTCCCAATCGGCAGTTCCTCTTGTGTTCAGTCAGGCGAGTATTGATACTTCTTTTAGTTGTTCCAATGTAAACTTTCCCACAACTACACGGAATTTTGTAAACACCCGGAGTAGCTAAAGGGTGTCGTGCATCCTTCGCCGATCTTAAACATTCACTAATCTTCTTAGTTGGTCTGTAGATTGTTTCAATTCTAAACTTGGCTAGCACTTTTCCGATACGGTCCGTAATATTATGGATGTAAGGAAGAAAAACTTTCCCTGCTGAAGGTTGTTGTTTTTGCATGTTTTCGGACATTTTCTTTCTAGGGTGGAGTGCACGATCTATCTCCTTATCAGTATATCCATTTTTCCGAAAAACTGTCCGCAAATGATTTAGTTCCTCTTGTAAATACGCTGGCTCACAAATTCTATTGGCCCTGTCCACCAGTGTTTTGATGACACCTCTCTTCTGCCTGGGATGATGATTTGAACTCTTATGAAGATAACGGCCGGTATGCGTATCTTTTCTGTATACTTTGTGACCAAGAGTACCATCTGCTCGTTTAATTACTGAAACGTCCAGAAAATTAATCTGTCCATTACTCTCTGTCTCCATGGTAAATTGAATTTTTGAATTAATGCTGTTCAAATGCTTCAGAAATTCGTTCAGTTGCTCTTCTCCGTGATTCCATATCACAAAAGTATCGTCCACATACCGATACCACTTCAAAGGACTTTTTCTGGCTGACTGAAGTGCCTGTTGCTCAAAAAATTCCATAAAAATATTAGCAGCGACTGGACTTAGGGGGCTACCCATAGCCACTCCATCAATTTGTTCATAGAACTCATTATTATACTGGAAATAAGTCGTAGATAGGCAGTGCCGGAACAAGGCTACTATATCAGTAGGAAATATGTCAGATATGTAAGCCAGAGTTTCGTTCACCGGAACCATAGTAAACAAGGATACAACATCAAAGCTAACAAGGATATCACTGGGGCTTATAGTAATCCCCTTCAGTTTTTCGATGAAGTGCATGGAGTTCTTAATATGATGATCAGTCTTTCCGATAAACGGTTGTAGCAATGAGGCAAGATATCTAGCCAACTCTTGAGTAGGGGATCCTATAGCACTCAAAATCGGCCTAAGAGGGACATTTGGTTTATGTACCTTAGGTAACCCATATAATCTAGGAGGGAATGCTTCCGTTTTACAAAGATCTTTTTTATCTGCTGCAGGAATAGAAGACTTTTTTATTAGTTGGTTAGTAGCTGTCAGCACTTTTGTTGTAGGATCTTTGTTCAGCTTCCTGTAAATGGTAGGATCCAAAAGATCGTCGATCTTCCTGTGGTAATCCTCACTCTTCATCAACACTGTAGCCATTTCTACGAGAACGGATCCATTAAACACGTCGTGGACTAGCGGTAACCAGCAGTCAATTATGAAGAGTGAAGAGATGAAGAATTTGTGAGCCAGCGTATTTACAAGAGGAACTAAATCATTTGCGGACAGTTTTTCGGAAAAATGGATATACTGATAAGGAGATAGATCGTGCACTCCACCCTAGAAAGAAAATGTCCGAAAACATGCAAAAACAACAACCTTCAGCAGGGAAAGTTTTTCTTCCTTACATCCATAATATTACGGACCGTATCGGAAAAGTGCTAGCCAAGTTTAGAATTGAAACAATCTACAGACCAACTAAGAAGATTAGTGAATGTTTAAGATCGGCGAAGGATGCACGACACCCTTTAGCTACTCCGGGTGTTTACAAAATTCCGTGTAGTTGTGGGAAAGTTTACATTGGAACAACTAAAAGAAGTATCAATACTCGCCTGACTGAACACAAGAGGAACTGCCGATTGGGACACACGGATAAGTCAGCTGTAGCAGAACATGTTTTCGAAGACGGAGACCATGAGATAAAATTTAGCGAGACAAGCGTGCTATCTAAGACATCGCATTATCATGCACGTATGTATAGAGAGGCGATAGAGATTTTTAAACACCACAATTATTTTAACATGAAAGAAGAAGGTTTGAAGTTAGATAAAATATGGCGATCAACCTTGCATCAAAGATGTGACAATCGATTACCTTCGATCGAGAGTAATGACGCCAGTCAGAGATAGTTTTACTGGTGACATCACGTGACGAGTGGTGGTGCCCTCTACCCGCTCTATATATACAGGACCTCCGCGGCTTGGTAGCCAGTCGTAGACTCGCCTCGGAAGATGTTGTCCGCAGCTGGCAACGAAACGTCAGGGAGAAGAATTTCTACTGTTCGACCACGGCCTCTCAGCCCGGAAGTTTTAACTACTGACGATGCCGGCCGTGAAAGCCTACACGCTATGAAAATGCATCATATCAAGTAAAGTAATCCCTTTCCAGCAGCAAACCCACTCCAGAAATGTTATCACCCCAGAAAACTTTTTTAGGTATTTCATGTATGATCTTCATCCACATGATATCGGACACTGCTTATTATGGCTGGCGAGTCTTCTGGATTTTGGGCACAGGATCAGGCACTTAAGCCTATAAATTGCAAAATACAGGTGTGACAACGCTTTGCGCTAACACTAGCAGAGTTCACTGCCCTGGGGAAGTAGGGTTAACTCGTAAAAAAGCACGAATATATCAAGATGTTTGGTGTAAATGTCTTTGCAGCTGCCACATAAGTTGTCCCTAGCTTTGACCAGAACCAATTCGCCTTTTATTGTACTATGACAGAAGCATTTTTAATTCTAGTTCCCAACTTTTACCCCGCCATAGGTTAGGCTGCCATGGCTTGGCAACTGGTATAGACTTTTCTTAAATTGGACAACTACTGATTCGGCATAGGTTCTTTTAATTGTATTTCGAACCATGTTCTCACTTCCTGGCAACGGATAAAGCCTTCACAAAACAACAGGACGATCCTTCACTGTAATACATGTATTTGTTTCACTTCTTAAAAACCTGGGACTGATTCGCACAAGTTTTAAACATACGAGGGTTGCCCAGAGAGTAATGCACTGCATTTTTTTCCTCTCAGCCTAAAACAATGCTACGAAAGGGAAACGTTACTGATCCGTAGTAAAATTCGCTGTTTTGAAAAGCGCGCTGCAGCGCGTCGTGTAAAGCAGTCGCCCTCCGTTTCTGACGGTGGCGCCGCTGTGACAATCGCAGCTTTGGTGTCTCCCTCTGGCGTGAAAGGGGAAAGGTTGCCTGTTCACGTGAGTTTAAGGGACGCTATCAGCTCGGCAGTCGCTAGAATCGCCAATTGTGTTTTTTAACTTTCTGGTGACTTGTTTTAACTGTCCCCCATGAACGTCTCCATGTCAGTGTATATTTTACCTCCATTTTCTCCCCTTACTCTGTCTTATGTTCCCCTTTTTTATCTCCTTATGTATGTATCACTTTATTCTTGTCACTCGGCTGAAGAGCGGTGGATTGTGCCGCTGACAGTCCTCCCCTGCCCATATGGGGCAGGGGAATGAAATCACAATAAAGAAAAAAAAACTCGGCAGTCTGTTAGTCGCATGAAGTCAGTCGGAGGCAGTTGTTCAGCCAAGGGGTGAGCCGAGTCTAGTCAGTTGGTCAGCCGGCTCAGTGTGGGGCAGTCAGTGTCTGTTTGTCGTCCGGAGTGCTAGTACGTGTTAGGCCGCCAGTCTACGCGAGTTTCTTTAGGCAGTGGTCATTGGCGGCTAGATCGGTCTGTTGGTCGGTCGCACCCTGGGACGCAGATGATTTGTCCGCCTTGAGCGCCGGCGCATGTGAGGTCGCCACGTGAGTCCAGTGGGCCGCGCCGTATAGCGGGGGGTAGCGGCTTCGGTGCCGACACGACAACAGGAGTCAAGCCACGACATCGGTGTGGCCGGCGCGAGCTGCGACGCCGCGAGACGGGAGATCGGCGCGCCTTCCTGCGTCCGTTGAAGCGGCTGCCAACGGACGGTTCGGGAGAGCGTTCTGGGCGTGCTGCGCCAGGTCTTCGCCAGACATCGCAGTTTATTAAAGGTTAAATGATTCGTGATATGTTGTTTCACTTACTTTTTAAATTCTACTGGTGTTCTTGGTCAGTCTCTCGTCTCAAGCTTGCTCATCTGTCTCTCATCCACATTTGTTAGGCAGTTAGTGTCTGTCTGTCTGTCTGCCTGCCGTACGTCAATAGCTGCCTCTGTAATGTTTGTCGGACTCGGTGTTGACGAATTTATTGCTTAAAGGCCGAATTCTTGAAATGTATTTCTATCTTGCTCATCATCTTGCGAGGTGGTATATGTGTAATGTAAAGCATGTTGTACATTTTATATAAGTCTGCATTTTATGTGTTTTATTTAAATAGGTATTTTAGGTTATAAGCTTGCCACACTTTCACCGTAAAAGTCATTTCAAAAAAATGCACTTTCGGTGGCAAATAATTTGAGGGTTGTACCATTTCTATTCCTCTTACGGGGTGTATAGTTTACATGTTTGTGTGAGTTGTTAAAAATTTTTGTTTAAAGTAATGTGGTGTGCTGCAGATTTGCACTAGTGTACTCTTTCAGAGGTTGTTGTTAGCCGTCACGGCTACGACCGCGTTAAAAGGAAGCAGGCAACTTCTCAGCCCGAAGGCTCCTACTGTTAATATTGTTCTTGCCTCTAAACATAACTGTAACTTGACATTTCGAGGGTGCTTTTCTGCTTATAATTTTAAATCTGTTTTGAAAAGACTTTTAGGAATAAATTCATATTTGTTAAAAGTAATTTTCCATCAGTTGCTTCCTGGCAACGACTTCCACACTCACCTAGTGTGATTAAATGTGTCAATGTTCTTGACGAATCGCCAGTAAATAAATTCTTTAAGAAAATATTTTGAAAGTTAAAATTCACGGTTCAGTTAAGTAAGTTATATAATTTGAAGTGTCCTGAGTGAGCGCGCCAAGTTTTCGTCACTTCTGACAGGTAGTGTAGCTGCAGGACAGTTTCAAAATGGCGTCTGTAGACCATGTGCCGTGCCGTCACTGAATTTCTCACTGCCGAGAAATGCACTCTGGGGAATATTCACGAACGCTTGTGCGAAGTCTATGGAGCATCTGCTGTCGATGTAAGTACAGTTATTCGCTGGGCACGGAGGGCGAGGTCATCAGAAGGCGGTTCGGCTGATCTCCACGATTTGCAGCGGTCGGGGAGACCATCCACGGCTGTCACACCTGCCACGTTGCAGCGAGCTGATGTGGTCATCCGCGAGGACAAACGCATTACGACTCGTCAGTCGGCGCTGTATCTGTCGGTCAGCAAAGGAACTGTGGATGCAGTTATCTGCACTCTTGGGTATTTCGAAGTGTGTGCAAGATCGGTTCCGCAGTGGATCACAAATCGCACTTGTGTTGATTTGTTGCAACTTTTTCAAGCTGAGGGCGAGGCCTTCTTGTCCCAGATTGTGACGGGCGATGAAACCTCTGTTCACTATTTTGAGCCCGGTACAAAACGATAGTCGATGGAATGGCGCCATTCTCACTCCCCACAGGTGAAAAAATTCAAAGCAACTGCTGCCGCTGATCACCGTGTTCTGGGACTGTGGAGGTGTGATTCTCATTGATGTGATGCCAAGAGGCGGTACCAGTAATTCAGAAGCACGTGTCAACACGTCGACACAACTCAAGACACGCTTCTGGCGACTTCGGCACCACAGCAACACAGGAGGTGTTTTGCTGCAACACGGTAACACTCGGCCCCACAAGTGTCTGAGGACTGCTGAACACATGGCAAAACAGGCTCGGACAGCGTTACTCCATCCACGCTAAAGCCCTGTCCTAGCCACCTCGGACTTCCACTTGTTTGGGCCATTGAAAGAAGCCATTCGTGGAAGACATTCTGAGGAAGACGAGGTGGTCATTCACACAGTGAACCACTGGCTCCTCCACCAGGACAAGGTCTGGTACTGATAGGGCAGACACGCCCTTGTTTCGCGCTGGAGAAAGGCCGTAGTACAGGACGGAAATTACGTGTAAAACTAGGATGTGTAGATAAAACACTATTCTTTCTTTTGTGTAATTCTCGTTATGTTCAATAAGTAATTGTTGAAGAAAAAAAGTGTGGTGCCTTACTTTCTGGGCAACCATCGTATAAGTGGCATGCGCAAAAAAAAAATTACAAAAATCTGTTTCTTGCATGTAAATCCAAATGAAGCTAAATTTTTGAAAACAAGGTTTCGATTTTATTGTAAGAATGCATTTTTTATTACTTTGATAAATTTTAAACCGTTTCCGCGCATTCAATTCAAGTGGGAGTGGAGTTTACGCACTTCATTTAAATGTTCAAATGTGTGTGAATTCTTAAGGGACCAAACTGCTTAGGTCATCGGTCCCTCGACTTACACACTACTTAAACTAACTTAATGCTAAGAACAACACACACACCCATGCCCGAGGCAAGACTCGAACCTCCAACGGGAGGGACCCACTACATTTACCTCGACTTTAAACCGTTGCATCTCGACAACGGATGAAGATTATTGGATTATAGAATTACTTTTTGACTTAAAGCATTTATATACCTCAGTGCATGTTTGAAACGATTCGTATAAGTTAAAAGTACACAAGTGTTGCTTTTCAAAAACCTCCCAGAGAAACGTGCATTTTGCACTTAATTTGAAACGTAGAAGTTTATTTTATTTATTTTTATTTATTTATTTATTTAACCTGGCAAGATTAGGGCCATCAGGCCCTCTCTTACATCTAACCAGGCATTCTACTTATTTTACAGTCATATGTTTTAGTAGGCATGTTAAACTACATCTAATACAAAAAGTGAGATAAACAATTAGAAAGGTACATCTTGAAAAATACATTATTGAAGAGAAAGATTTTATATAGGAGTGCTGGCAGCAGGGAGTATGAGGGAGACTCATGGTGAAGGGAGGAGAAGAACAGAGAGACATGACGAAACATGATTAAGGAAAATATAAAGGAAAAGAAGTCTGCGTGGCTAATAGAGATAGATGAAGTGGAAGGCACCTCAGGAGCAAGACAGGAGACGCTAGCTTTGCTATTTGACAGATGAGAGGATTGGCCTTGCACATTAATTTTGTGGAGAATTTTATGCGGATGATAGTAGGAAATGCTTCAACTTCTTCTTAAAAGCAACAGGAGATTGAATTTTCCTCAAGTTAAGGGGCAGTTTGTTCCAGAGGCGGACAGCGGCAACTGAGAAGGAGTTTGCAAAAGTTTTTGTTTTGTGAGTGGGCACAGTTAGGATACCAGATAAGAGTGACCTCGTGTTTCGATTATGATGGCATGGCAGGTTTTTAATCTCTGAAGCTAGGTACTGGGGTGCTTGCGCGACGAGGAGTCGGTGAAGTAGACATAGAGTGTGGTAGTCACGCAGTTTGTCCGGCCGCAGTCACCCTAGCTCGGAGTATGAAGCACTAACATGATCATATCGGCGAATGTTGCAGGTGTAACGCACACAGGCATTCATGGTTAGCTCTAGCCGTCTTTTGTTTTCACTACTCATGCCTTGTTGAATCACATCACAATAGTGGAGGTTCGGTAGAACGAGTGCTTGCACGAGCTGGCGTTTCAAGTTCAAAAATGGTTCAAATGGCTCTGAGCACTATGGGACTCAACTGCTGTGGTCATTAGTCCCCTAGAACTTAGAACTACTTAAACCTAACTAACCTAAGGACATCACACACATCCATGCCCGAGGCAGGATTCGAACCTGCGACCGTAGCAGTCGCACGGTTTCGGACTGCGCGCCTAGAACCGCGAGACCACCACAGCCGGCGCGTTTCAAGTCCTGTGGGAATATGTTCCGAAACTTTTTGAGAGCATAGAGACAAGCAGACGTCTTTCGGCACACTGCGACTGTATTCTCCGCCCAGTTAAGATGCTCGTCCAAAGTTACACCCAAGTTCTTCACTGTTTTCTGATATGGTATTGGAGTACCTTCGAGCAGAATAGGAGGTAGCCGTTCGCGGAAATCTGAACTTTTTAATTTCTGATGGGCTATTAAGATTACTTGCGTCTTTTTTGCATTTAATTTAAGCCCCAGGTTTTTCGCCCATGTCACTACTGAAGACAGATCATCAGTCATCAGAGCGATTGCAGTGTTTACGTCTTCAGGTCTGACGCTTAGGTAGAGCTGGAAGTGGTGTGAGTAAAAAAAAAAAAAAAAAAAAAAAAAAAAAAAAAAAACTCACAAAAACGTTCTTTTACACATAGAATCCGAATGAAGCTAGATCTTTTAAAGCGATTTTTCAATTTTATGTACGAACGCATTTTTGTATGTTTGAATCTCTCTAAACAATTTGAGCCCTTTTTATTCACGTGCTACATTTCGCTCAACTTTAAACCATTGTATCTCGACAATGGACACTTGTTACTTTTGAGTTTATTCATTTACCTACCTTGGTGCAAAGTTTGAACCGATTCGCACAGGTTTAAATCACATAAGTGGCAAGCATCTAAATCCTTCCAGAAAAACGTGGTTTTTCCACGTATTCGCGCGTAAAGTGCGAACGGTGCACATACAAATAGTGCGGTCAGCTGAACATTAATTTTCAGCAAAATTAACATCTTTTGCAAAAGCACTTTATCGTTTCGCACAACTTGCCTGGGCAACATGTCCTGTTAGTCGTTCAAACCTTGCTTAACATACTGTCACATAGTTACAATACGGCATATGTTCGAATAGCTATTCAAATGGGCGGTGGTCAGGGCTAAACGGAAAACTTTTTACGTTTAGTTGGATGTCACTAAGTTCTCTCATTCTGAAATACTGAATGAATATATTGTGGGTATCTGCGCATTGTGAGATAGACTGCCCTAGACATATACGTACTTTCTAACTGTAATGCTTGTCGTACTTCGTTAAACCTTTAATATAAGATTTAACCCGTTAATGATATTATGAAGAATTTTATATTTTTGAATTTGGTCAATAATTACGAGAAATGTTAAAATGAAATTTTTGTTACCCCTGGAAACCATGCAACCTGCAACTTGGATAGCGGACAATAAATCATGAACCGGATTAGCTGGTTGGATATGTTAGGACCGTGTAACAGTTTTTTTGGCTCTTCAGTGTATGACAGAGAATGACAGAAAGAATACCTAAATACTAAATTCTTTTCTCCAGAATTGTTTCAGTGGTGAAGACAGCCGCGCGGGGTGGCCGCGCGGTTAAACGTGCCATGTCAAAGATCGTGCGGACCCTCCCGCCGGAGGTTCGAGTCCTCCCTGGGGTATGGGTGTGGGTGTTGTCCTTAGCGTTAACTTAGTTTAAGTAGTGTGTAAGTCTAGGGACCGATGACCTCAGCAGTTTGGTCCCTTAGGAATTCACACACACACTGTGGTGCAGATTGTACAGCCGTTCTTCCTTTCAATCGTAACACGAACGTCAGAATGGCAGACATTGAATTAAGTGATCACGGGAGCGAAAAGCAATAGAAATCTGTCAGTGGAGGGAAGTTCGCTGGACTTGACGGAACAACTATACGGTCCTACATAGAATATGCGAAACAGCTTGCTCATCTGTCTTCTGGGGTTCACTGCACAAACGAATATTTCCTAGACATCGGAAAAACGCACAGGTTATTCCCGTTTCCAAAAAGGGTTATCAAACTGTCACGTACAATTAAAGATCTAAGACACTGATATTATGTCAAAGAGGGAATCAGTATGGCGAAAACAATGATCACGTGAGACCCAGCTAGCACTGTTCGTCCACGAGACCCAACAAGCGGTAAATACAGGCATCCACGTTGTTGTTGTTGTTGTGGTCTTCAGTTCTGGTTTGATGCAGCTCTCCATGCTACTGTATCCTGTGCAAGCTTCTGCGACTCCCATTACTTACTGCAACCTACATCCTTCTGAATCTGCTTAGTGTATTCATCTCTTGGTCTCCCTCTACGATTTTTACCCTCCACGCTGACCTCCAATACTAAATTGGTGATCCCCTGATGTCTCAGAACATGTCCTACCAACCGATCCCTTCTTCTAATCAAGTTGTGCCACAAGCTCCTCGTCTCCCCAATTCTATTCAGTACCTCCTCATTAGTTACGTGATCTACCCATCTAATCTTCAGCATTCTTCTGTAGCACCACATTTTGGAAAGCTTCTATTCTCTTCTTGTCTAAACTATTTATCGTCCACCTTTCACTTCCATATATGCCTACACTCCATTCAAATACTTTAAAAAACGACTTCCTGACATTTAAATCCATACTCGATGTTAACAAATTTCTCTTCTTCAGAAACGCTTTCCTTGCCATTGCCAGTCTACATTTTATATCCTCTCTACTTCGACCATCATGAGTTATTTTGCTCCCCAAATAGCAAAACTCCTTTACTACTTTAAGTATCTCATTTCCTAATCTAATTCCCTCAGCATCACCCGACTTAATTCGACTACATTCCATTGTCCTCGTTTCGCTTTTGTTGATGTTTTTTCACTTCTTGAAATAGTTCGATACATTTCCATACCGTTACCTAATGAAAAAAATTAGAGCGTGCGTTATATCAGCAGCTTTGAGACTAAATAGAAGACCTGGCAGCAAATAGAGCACAGCATATCGTCCTTATCAGATTTATCGGGGAGAGGGAGTGAGGGAGAGAGGGAGAGAGAGAGAGAGAGAGAGAGAGAGAGAGAGAGAGAGAGAGAGAGAGAGAAAGAGAGAGATAGCCAGTGGGAGAGGAAGAGAGAAAGAGATCTACAGATATAAGAGTATTGGGCCTGTGCATTGGTTCGTAGATTTTTCAAGTTTAATAAAGGCAACATATACATAAGGGAGGCTTTTTTCATCAATAATACACCAAAGCGGCAAAGAAACTTATATATACGTGCGTATTCAAATACAGAGATATGTAAACAGGCAGAATACGCTGCTGGGGTCGGCAAAATCTATATAAGACAACAAGTGTCTGGCGAAGGTGTTATGCGGGTTACTGCTGCTACAATGGCAGGTTATCAAGATTGAAGTGATTTGAATCTGGTATTATAGTCGGTGCACCAGCGATGGGACACAGCATCTCCGAGGTAGCGATGAAGTGTCGATTGTCCCAGACGACCATTTCATGGGTGTACCGTGAATATCAACAGACCGGTAAAACATAAGTCCGACATCACTGCGCCCGGAAAAAGATCCTGCAAGAACAGGACCAACGACGACCGAAGAGAATCGTTCAACGTGACAGAAGTGCAACACTTCCGCAAATTGCTGCATATTTCAGAGTGCTGGACCATCAAGTATCAGCGTCCGAACATCACCGATATGGGCTTTCCGAGCCGTAGATCCACTTATGTACCTCTGATGAATCCACGACACAAAGCTTTACGCCTAGTCTGGGTCCGTCAACACCGACATTGGACTGTTGATGACTGGAAGTATGTTGCCTGGTGGAACGAGTCTCGTTTCTAATTGTATCGAGCGGATGGACGTGTACGTGTATGGAACCTGCATGTCAGCAAGGGACTGTTCAAGATGGTGCAGGCTCTGTAATGGTATGGGGCATGTGCAGTTGGAATGATATAAGGCCCCTGATACGCCTAGCTACGTCTCTGACCAGTGACACTGACGTAAGCATCCTCTCTGATCACCTACATTCATTCATGCCCATTGTGCATTCCGACGGACTTGGGCAATTCCGGCGGGACAATGCAACACTACACACGTCCAGAACTGCTACATAGTGTCAGACATGAACATTAGTCAGCATACCTGCGATGCCTTCCAAAGTGCTGTCCAGAAGAGATCTCCACGCCCTCTTACGGATTTATGGATAGTCCTGCAGGATTCGTGGTGTCAGTTCCCTCCAGCTCTACTTCAGACGTTAGTCGAGTCCATGCCACGTCGTGTTGTGGCATTTCCTGCATGCTCGCGGGGGCCCTGCACGATATAAGGCAGGTGTACAGTTTCTTTGGCTCTTCAGTGTATTCTCCTCTTCACTGTTGAACTGTCTGCCAACACTGGGTGTAACTTGCCGGACTGTAGAAATCACGTGGATTTGTGAACTCGTGGAGCCATGTTCGGAGACTATTTTCCTCCGGAATTGTTGCTCCATGAAGGTTGTTCGATAGAGGTGGAAATCTGGGGGCACAAGACCACATGAATAAGGTGGGAGGGGAATGATATCCCAACCTAACTTCTGTATGGCGTTTATTATCAGTGTAGGAGAATGCGGGCTGGCGTTATCGTGAAGTAGCATCGCTTCACGTAGTCCCTCTGGTCGTTGCTCTTGGATAGCGTCGGCAAGACGTCGCAGTTGTTGACAAAAAATTTCAGCAGTGATATAGCTCAGGGAAGCAATCCCTAGAACACCAAACAGCCGGTGTTCCCCCATATACAAACCGTTATCTTTTGTGGATGTGCTCAGGTCTTTGCACGGGAAGTTGCTGTTCTATTTGGGCTCAACT